>NC_058382.1:16848044-17159131 GCF_018350175.1 Felis catus | reverse complement strand
ACATTTCTAATTCATAGGGAAAAAGTTTCATGTAAGACTGTTCTTGATAGAGCAGGAGAAAAAATCACTTTTATTAGATCTCCACCCTCGAGTACACATATTTTCAATATTCTGTGTGATAGTTAAAGAAGTATGCATAAGGCACTTCTGTTGCATATCAAATTATAATATATTTTGTAAGGAAAAGTGACGGTGTAATTATTTGAGCTGAGAACCGAAAACAGGGGCCTACCCCTGCCATCCCACCATATCCAAAAAAAATGTTCCTGTGAAATGTTTCGTAAGTTGTGATGGCATAAAGTGGAGAAGCAATTACCATTAACTTATATGGGAAAACTGTATAAAACTGTAAAACTGTAAAACTTATATGGGAAAAAAAGTGTTCCCAGATCTAAAAAATAACCTGTCTTTGGCTTTTCTGACACATCTTGTTAACGGATGTGTAAAATAAATTGAGATAAAGCAAAGATGCTCACAGACCATAGTTCAAAGCTATGGTAGCTTGATGCTGTGAAGCTGAGTGCAATTCCTGGGAAGGAGCTTAGCAGTGCCTTTATAGCTAGTTCACTGCAAAACAAGCACTGAAAGCCGGTTTAGCATTTCACCTTTTTTTGTAAAAGCAAAAATCATCTTTGGATTTCTTTTGGTTAGTGAAAACAGGTACGAATGGAGGTCTCTAGTAAAAACAAAGTGGCATAACACAAACTTTCAAAAAACGGGATATCTGTATCTTTTTGTGGAATAGCATTTTTACTTCAGTAAAACTATTATTCAGATGTGGGTATCTGGTAGACATTTTCTTGAACAATGTGAACCTATCAATTCAAGAGAAAACATGTGCCAATATTTGTTACCAATGATAAAATCCAAGCTTTCAAGTAAAGGCTGTTATGTTGGAAAGCTTGTATTTGCTACTGTGAGCTTGTCAGCTTCCCAACAGACTTTTCTGATGACGTTGGTGATGATATTAACACAGGTGGGTTATGGGTTTTTTCAAGTAATATTGTATATGAGAATATGTCAAAATTTGGAAAATGTTCTGTAAGTGAACTGTTACTTTCCAAATGACTAATACATAATATTATCAAAAAAATGCCTGGGTAAAATATCCATTTAAATAGACCACTGGGGGGAACCTGGGTGGCTCAGTCGGTTGAGTGTCTGACTTTCCTCAGGTCATGATCTCTTGGTTTGTGAGTTCGAGCCCCACATTGGGCTCTGTGCTGACAGCTTGGGGCCTGGAGCCTGCTTTGGATTCTGTGGCTCCCTCTCTCTCTGCCCCTCCCCTGCTCATGCTCTGTCTCTCTCTGTCTCTCAATAATAAATAAACGTTAAAAAAATTTTTTTTAAATAGACCATCGGATTTTACATAACAGTCTACAAAAGTTCATTGCTATGGTTTTAGATTCTGTATTGCAACTAATTGTTTAGGAACTACCAATTGTTACATTTGGGTGTGGTATTAATGAAGAATATCCATGACAATCTAAGAAGGCTTTTTAAATATTTTCTTTCAAACTACATATAATGCATGAAGGAAGGTTTTCTTCATATTTTCAAAATCAAACAACATTTTGCAACAAATGGAATGCAGAATCAGATGTGAAAATCAGCTGTTTATTAAGCAAGATATTAAATAAATTTTAATTATGTAACAATTCCACTTTTGTCAGTATTTTTTTTCTTTTGGGAAATAGTTATTTTTTTGTAAAAATATGATTTTATGTCAACATGCAATGAGTTTATTATTTTTATATTGTATTAAAATGAATTAGTAAATGAGTGGTGAAAAATATTTAATTTCTAATAGGGTACACACACACATATGCACAAAATTCTTTTAATCCTTAATAATTTAAAAATATTAACAAGTCCCAAGACTAAAAAGTTTGAGAAACTGCTCAACTAGACATCCAGATTCTGGTAATGGCAAAGAAGTTTGTATCAAAAAAACCTTCCAGCTGGTATGATAAACTGTGGACCAACTGTAAAAGACCAATTTGTTTTGGAAAGCACCTCTAACGAGTGATCAAAAGGAGGCAAAAACTTAAGTGGATATAACATTTGAAAAGGAAGAAACCACACTTCATAAGATCTACATTTATCCAGATATTCCATTGTGGGCCCTGGTAGTTTATGCAGCACCCAGGGGATAGATTTCTGGGGGAAAGTAGGAGTCATCCTATGCAGAAAAATCTGAGATCAAGTTCGGGGTCACTAGAGTGGCTATAAATTGAGGACAAAATCTGAGAATGGAGACGTCATTCTGAGAATGGAGAAGTCATAGAAGAAGAACCCCAAAGATAGTATAAACCCCTCCTCAAAACCTTGGTTAACTGCATCTTCAGGGCAAGACTGCAAGAAGCACAAAGGGAAAAGAAAGCTGAAACACTGAAAGAACTGATTACAGATTTCAGCAGCTGTTTACCTTTGGGAAAAAAGGTTTTTTTTTTTTTTAACATTTTTTAAAAATTTATTTATTTTGAGAGACAGAGCAGGAGTGGGGGAGGAACAGAGAGAGAGAGGGAGACACAGAATCTGAAGCACACTCCGGGCTCTGAGCCTGAAGTGGGTCTCAAACCCACGAACCATGAGATTGTGACCTGAGCCAAAGTCGGACGCTCAACCGACTGAGTCACCCAGGAACCCCTGGAAAAAGTTTTTAATTCTGGTCCTGTGCCAAGTCCGAGGAATCTGGTGAGAGGAACCTTTGGTCTTTGTACTGAAACCCCAGAATGACCATGTATAAGAGCAAAGGCTGCATCCCAGCACTAAGAGAAACAGCATAAAGCTAAAGGCAAAATTGAAACTGAAATAGAAATCATCTAAAAAACTTAAAAGCAATCTTAAAAAGGAATCAACATGAGCCACCAGTAACTTAACTGCCTTCCAAGTGAAATCTCAACAATCTTCAGAGGCAGAAAAAGAATCCAGTATCTTGACAACATATTATCTACAAGGTTTTCCTGAGAAGAAACAGGAAATGTGATGAAGAGAAGATAAAAACCAGTTAATAGAATCACACTGATATATGTCCCCTATGTTGAAATTACAAGATAAGGAATTTAAAATAACCATGATAAATATGTTTACAAAATCTACAAGAAAAGATAGAAATATGGGTGAAGAGATGGAGAGTTCAGGAGAGATAAGGATATGCAAACTTTAAAAACCTCATATCTTAAATACAAAATTCATTGGATGGGTTTAACAGCATAGAACATAGAGAATGAAGAATCAGTAAAGTGAAAGTCTGATTAACAGAAATCACCCAAATCATAAAATCGTTTTAACTCCTTAATAAACTCTACAGAGGATAGGTTAAAATTATTTAAAATATAATCGAGAACAGAGCAGAAAAATAATCATAGAAATGTTGGCCAAAATTTCTTCAAATTTGCTCTAAAACAAGAACTCAGTGAATGTGCTAAATTCACTTACTAGTTCTAACAGTTCGTTTTAGATTCCTTAGGATTTATTATGTACACAAGCATGTCATGTACAAATGAAGATAGTTCCCTCTTTTTTTAAAAAATTGTTCTAATTGGTAGCCTTTTGGCTTCTTTTTCTTGCCTTATTGTACTGATTGTGTCTAGCACAATGTTTAATAGAAGCAGTGATAGTGGGCATCTTTTCTGGTTTTGATCTTAGAAGAAAAGCATTCAGGCTTTCTACACTGCATGTGATACTGGCTATAAGATTTTCAAAGATATCCTTTATGAAGCTGAGGAAATTCCCTTTGGTTGCTAATCTGGTCTAAGGCTTCATAATAGTAACTGAATTTAATGATTTTCCCATGTCTACTGATGCTCCTTAAATTTTTTTTTTCTAGTACATTAAGTGGCAGCTTAGATCCTTGGTTTTAGACCCCTTTTCACTTTTATATGGTGAATTACATAGATTGATTTTTAAATACCAAATCATCTTTGCTTTCCTGGGATAAGCTCTTTTTAGTCATAAGGTTTTATCCTTTTAAAACATTGCTAGATTCTGTTTTATAATATTTATTATATATATATTTTATTATAGATTTTTTCTAGCTTCATGGAGGATGTTGGTGTTTAGTTTTTTATTCTTATAGTGCCTTTGGTTGTAAATAATGTTGGCCTTATAAAATGAGTTGGGAAATGTTCTCTATTTATTGACATAAAATTGTAGACTCCCTAATTGTCCTTTTAATGTCTGTAGGATCTGTAGTGGTGCAGCTTCTGTAATTTTTTTGTTTGTTTATTTTTGAGAGAGAGAGAGACAGAGCATGAGCAGGGGATGGGCAGGGAGAAAGGAAGACACAGAATCCAAAGCAGGCTCCAGGCTCTGAGCTGTCAGCACAGAGCCCAACGCGGGGCTCGAACTTGTGACATGAGATCATGACCTGAACTGAAATCAGATGCTTAACCAACTGAGCCACCCAAGTGCCCCACAGCCTCTGTAATTTTTAATTAGTGACTGTGTCTTGTATTTTTTATTAGTACATATAGCTATGGTTTATTAGTTTTATCAATTATTTTAATGAATCAGCTTTTGTCTTCAATCATTTTCTCTATTGTACTTCTGTTATGTAATTCATTGATTTTTGCTTTGGTCTTTATTTTTTCCATTTTACTAGCTTTTTTTTTTTTAAGTTTATTTATTTAAGTAATCTCTACACCTAACGTGGGGCTTGAACTCGTGACCCTGAGATCAAGACTCACAAGCTCTTCCGAATGAGCTAGCCAGGCACCCCTCCTTTTACTAACTTTTGAGTTTAACTTTTTTCTTTTTTTAGCTACTTAGGGTGGCGTCTTAGATCCTGGATGTAAATGGATAAAAAAAAAATAATAACAATAAAGGGGGCACCTGGGTGGCTCAGTTGGTTGAATGTCTGACTCTTGATCTCAGCTCAGATCATGACCTCACCATTTGTGAGTTCAAGCCCCATGTTTGGCTCTCTGCTGTTGGCACAGAGCCCACTTGGGATCCTCTGTTTCCCTTTCTCTCTGTCCCTCATTTTTTTTCTCTCTCTCTCTCTCAAAAATAAATAAACACTTTTTAAAAAGGATAAAAAAAATGTTAATGCTGCTTTAGATACATCCCATAGGGGCGCCTGGGTGGCGCAGTCAGTTGAGCGTCCGACTTCAGCCAGGTCACGATCTCGCGGTCCCTGAGTTCGAGCCCCGCGTCGGGCTCTGGGCTGATGGCTCAGAGCCTGGAGCCTGTTTCCGATTCTGTGTCTCCCTCTCTCTCTGCCCCTCCCCCGTTCATGCTCTGTCTCTCTCTGTCCCAAAAATAAATAAACGTTGAAAAAAAAATTTAGATACATCCCAAAAATTTTGATATTTTGCTTGAATTATTCAGTTCAAAACATTTTCCAATTTACTTTAGGATTTCTTCTCTGATTCATGGGTTATTTGGAAATGTAGTGATTAATTTTCTAATATTTGGGAAATTTAGAAATACGGTGATTTTTAATTGAAGTATAATTGACACACATTATATTAATGAATTATAGTTGACCCTTGAACAATGTAGGGTTGGTGCCTCACACAGATGAAAATCCATAAATAACATCTGACTTCCCAAAAACTTAACTGCCAATAGCCTACTATTGACCTGAAGCCTAATAACATTAACAGTCAGCACATATTTTGTATGTCACATATATTATGTACTGTATTCTTACAATAAAGTAAGCTAGAAAAAAGAAAATGTTACTAAGAAAACCATAAGGAAAATATATTTACAGTACAGAACTGTATTTATTATAAAAATCCATGTGTAAGTGGGCCTGCTTAATTCAAATCTGTCTTTTTCAATACACAAATGTAATTCTGTTGTGGTCAGAATCCATATTATGATTCAGTTTTTTTTCAATTCATTGATACTCATTTTATAACCCAGAATATAGGGTCTATCTTGGTGACTATTCCATGTAAAATATTCTATAAAGATGAACTAGAGGAGCACCTAGGTGGCTAAGTCAGTTAAGCATCCAACTTCAGCTCAGGTCATGATCTCACTGTTCATTGAGTTTGAGCCCCATGTCGGTCTCTGTACTGATAGCTCAGAGCCTGGAGCTCCTTCAGATACTGTGCCTTCCTCTCTCTCTGCCCCACCCCTGCTCATGCTCTGTCTCTCTCTCAAAAATAAACATTAAAAAAAATAAAATAAGAATGGGGCGCCTGGGTGGCTTAGTCGGTTGGCGTCTATCTAACTTCGGCTCAGGTCATGACCTCGCAGTTTGTGAGTTCAAGCCCCACATCCGGCTCTGTGCTGACAGCTCATAGCCTGGAGCCTGCTTTGGATTCTGTGTCTCCCTCTCTTTCTGCCCCTCCCCCACTCACACTCTGTCTCTGTCTCAAAAATAAATAAAACATTAAAAAAAAGATGAACTAGATACAAATGATAGTGTTTTCAAGCATTCCATAGCTTTATTGTTTTCTTTGTTCTCTCGATTACTGAGAAAGAAGGGGTGTTTATATCTCAAGCTATAATTATAATGCTCTTTTCAGTTCTGTCACTTTTGTTTCATGTATTTCATGCATTCTCAATGGGGGTTTCTCCTAAGGGAGCAAAATTATTCTGGGGAAATGAAAAAAAGTTTCTTAAATATTATAATAGTTTGTGGCCCTTCAAACAGCAACAGAACATAGAGTATGTTATTAAAATTTAATGGGGGCAATTAGAAAAAGAGTCTAAAAAGACTCCTTAGGGAGTGATAATGATAAAAAGCTGAGAAACACTGATGTATTTTGAAGCTCTGGTAGGATTGTTATGACTTCTGATGAAGTGTCTCTCTTTATCACCATAATATTCTGTGTTCTGAAATATACTTGGATGTATAGCCACTCCCATTTTGTTATGCTTTGTGTTTGCATATGTAACGGTCTCATTCTATTTTTGAAGTCTTACTGCTGACAACTTCCTAGACCCACTCTTTTTTTTCCTCTTGCTCCACACCTGGGCAAGCCAATAGGAGAGCTTGCATGTTCTTTCTGTTGGTGCTGGCAGGAAGTTTAAACTATGCAATCACTAGCCCACATGTAGAATCCTCACGACCTACTCCCCAACCACAATAAACACAAAAGCCAGACACTCCCCCTTGCACTCTCAAGCCATTTTAGGACCAGTCTGGGAACCTTCCCTGTTCTTCCCAGAAAGCCTCATTAAATTATGTCAGATTTCAATCTTGACATGAAGTCAAATTTTAGGTGAGTGGGGTGGGGTGTTGATCTCATCCTCAAATGGGGCAACCACAGACAATATGATATATACTTTTTCATCTTTTTATGTTATACCTTCCTGTGTCTTTTTATTTAATTTTTAAAATACATATCACATAGCTGGGTCTTCCTTTTCACTTCAGATATCAAATAGTCATTTTTAGGTATTGCATTTGTTTGTTATTTCTATGTTTGCTCTCTCGCCTTATGTTCATTTCCGCTTTACATCCTTGATGATATTGAGGTCATTTATAATGCCCATTTTAGCATCCTTGTCTGCAAATTCCACCACCCCTGATTTTATTGACTTGTTGTTGTTTTCTATTGACTGATTCCCCGCCCCCCCCTTGTCTATGGGTCCTATTTTCCTACTTCTTCATATATTTAATAATGTTTGATTGGACATCAGGCATTATCAACTTAATGTTGCTGAGTTTGAGATATGGTTATATTTTCATGAAGTATTGCTCTTTATTTTTATTTTTTTTAAATTTTTTTTCAACATTTATTTATTTTTGGGACAGAGAGAGACAGAGCATGAACGGGGGTGGGGCAGAGAGAGAGGGAGACACAGAATTGGAAACAGGCTCCAGGCTCTGAGCCATCAGCCCAGAGCCCGACGCGGGGCTCGAACTCATGGACCGCGAGATCGTGACCTGGCTGAAGTCGGACGCTTAACCGACTGTGCCACCCAGGCGCCCCAAGTATTGCTCTTTAAATGGCATTCTGTGGCAGCCATAGAGTTGCAGCACTAGGATCTCCCTTCAGAAAAGAACTTGCCATTGATGTGCAAGAAGTATAGTTACTTGACAGCCTGCAATTGTTAGCATCTTCAGGATGCTCTTCATATGATGAATCAAACCACAGTTTCCCCAGGAGGTGCCCATCCAAAGACTGAACACCGAGGGGGTACTAGAGGCTGCCTATTTCTCTCCATGGCAGACTCCTCAGATGGATAGGAGACCAGCTAGGTCTCTAGGTCTCTAGAGACCTAGGTCTCTTTGCTTCAGACCAGCTAGGTTGGTTGACACTTTGTCAAGTCTAAACAATGATCTGAGGTTCTCCCTGTCCAATCCTGTTAGCCTCTCCCCCTTTCCTTCCATAGGTACCAGATCCATATCATGATCTAATGGTTTCCTATATTTAATCTTACTTTCTTCCCCTTTATCTTCCATAGATGTACCTCTAGGAAATTTTTACATTCCTAACTCTATCTCAGCATCTCCATCCTAGAGGACCCAAGAGACACATAGCAATTATTTTTGGATTGGTTTAATCCTTTTGATGCTTTTGTTTAAGCACTTTTATGGCAAATCTTGCAAAATCTTTAACCTATGCCTAATATAATCCCATTTATCAAGGGGTGGCCTTTCTATGTTTCTATCTAAAGTCCTATGTATCAACAAGTTCTCTCCATTCTGGCTAGAGGAAAATAAAATGATTCTTGGTGCAGTAGGCTATGGCAATTGTTCAGCTTACAACACTATGGTAATTGTATTTTCCTTAGAACACGTCTTTGTTTAGTCTCATAGGGTTTCACCTATACACGTGCAGACTTATATTCAGCCAAAGACTCAGAGAGAACCTTTTCCATATTTGGGGAACTCTTTTTCTGCATAGCTCACTTCTTTTGGGAAGTATGTCCTGGAAATTTTAGCAACCTCAATCTCCTTGAATGCCCATGTCAGTCCCCTCAAGTCAGTAAAATTGTCAGGTTCTGTTTGGATTCCTCTCTCTGTACTGCAGTCTGGAAGTTGCCTTCAGATGAAAGCCTGGAATGAGGTAGGGCTCATCTCATTTGTTTCTCTTCTCTCAGGAATCCAGGCCTGTGCTGCCTGTTGTTCAATATCTGAAAATAGTTTTGTCCAGTTTTCTTGTTGTTTCCTGTAGGAGTGTAATTCCAGACTCTGTTACTTGCTCAGGGCTGGAAGCAGAAGTCTTGAATTATAAAAATGCAGGCCCAAATGGCTTAATAATGATTTTCATCAAACATTTAAGGAAGCAGTAATACCAGCATAACAAAAATTCTATAAGAAAATAGATGAAGAGGGAACACCCCTTGTCGTTTTGATATTGCTGACACAATTCTGATTTTTTCAAGGACATTACAAGAAAACTACAGACCACTATCCTTGGTAAAATCATGCATAAAAACTTACTAAAAAATTAACAAACCAATTTTAGTTATCTAGAAGAAAGATAATACATCTTGTCCAACTGGGGTTCATCCCAAGAATCCAAATTTAATTTTGTTTAATATTTAAATTATTTAATGTAATACATATAGTAACAGATTAAAGGAGAAACATCGTATGATCATCTTAACAGATGCAGAAAAAGCATGTTAAAATCAACATTCATAATTAAACTCATCAAAAACGAGGAAAAGAACTTCCAGAATTTAATAAAGAGCACTTATGAAAAGCCTACAGTTAATATTAGGATGAAGAATGAAATATTAAGTGTCTTCCTAATAAATTTAGTGAACTGATAAGAAACTCACTCTCGCCACTTCTATTCAACATTGTACTGTAGATCCTAGTCAGTACAACAGAGTAAGAAAAAGAAATGAAAGCAATAAAATATACAAATGTAGAAGTGGAATATCTTTTTTCTAGAAGACATATTTTGTGTGTAAAAAACGAAAGATATATACTAAAACAAAGAACAATGGCAACAACAATAAAACTTAAGTAATAAGTAGAATACAATACAATAAGTAGAAGTATGCAAAATCAATATATAAAGATCAATTGGGGATGCATATTTTAACAACAAACTGGAAAAAGAAATTTCAAATATCCTGCTATTTACAATGGAATTAAAATACTAAAAGATTAGATATAATGAAATATGTATTAGACCTCTATACTAAAAATAATAAAACATTGCTTACAAGAAGTAGAGAAGGTAATTAAAATAGAAAAATATAGTATAGTCATGGACTGGAAGACTCAATATTGCTAAGATGTTAATCCTCACCAATAAAAATTCTATTACCTTTGTTTAAAGAAATCAAGAAGTTGATTCTAAAATGTATTTGAAAAAGAAAATGACCTAGAATAGCCAAAAGAATTTTTAAAAGAATAAAGTTAGAAGACTTACTATGACTTCAAGACTTATTAGAAAGTTCTAACAATCAAAGACCAGGTAGTATTGGCAGTAAGACTTAAAAGATAGCAAAGGAAAGAACAGTCTAAAAATAGGCTGACACAAATACAATCAATTTTTTATAAGATCACCAGAGCAATTTAATTCAATGTAGCACATGATGGGAGAAACTGTTATCTATATGAAAGAAAACAGACCCTTAATCTTACCTCACATCATAAACCAAACTTAACATGAGATGAGCCACAGAATTAATAAAAATAGCAAAATATTCAAAACGTTTTTAGAAGAAAAGACAGAAACTATCATCACAACCTAGTGGATCTCAAATATTTGAGAGGTCAAAGAAGTAAGTATAAAAGAAAATAATGATACACTGGATTTCATCAGAGTTAACAGTGTGTGCTTATTAAAAGACATAACAGACCTGAGGAAATATTCATCATACATATATCAAACAAAAGACTTCTATCCAGAATATGTAAAGAATTCCTACTACTCGAGGGAAAAATATACTACCCAATAAAAATGGGTAAAACATTTGAATAGGTACCTCTGAAGAAGATAAAAAAAAAAAAACACTTGAAAAAGTTCTCAACATCAATGGTCACAAGGGATATCTAAATTAAAACTGCAAAGATATACTACTATAACCTTCAGTCTGACCAAAATGCAAATACTGATAACATCAAATGCAAAAGAGAATATGGGACAATCAAAATTCTCATACATTTTTGGTAAAAGTTTAAAATGGTACAGTAACTTATAAAAACTGGCAGTTTCTAAAAAAGTAAAATATACACTTGCCTAATGAATGAGTGATACCACCTGCTACATGTTTACTGAGGGGAAATAAAAACATATCCACAAAAAGATGTTTACAAGAATGTTCACAGTAGCTTTATTCATAACAGCCCCAAACTGGAACATTTTGAATATCTATGAACAGGAGATATATAAACAAACTGGTATATTCACACAACTGAATACTATTAAATATACTACTTATTTATGCAAAAACATGTATATATCTCTCACATATTAAACTGAGTTAAAGTAGATATGAAAAAGGTCTAGGATAGATAAAACTATGCTGGTAGAAATCATAAGTGTGATTGTCCTAATGGGAGGGACTGACTTGGAAGAGGCCTGAAGGAACTTAATGGGTTAATGGAAATGTACTTTATATTGGGTGTGACATACATGGGTTTATGCTTCTGTCAGAACTCAAAGGACTTCACACTTAAGATCTCCATGTACAGTATACTCACAAAGCATGGAGTAGATTCTTGGTAAGGAAATAGCAGTCTCTAAAAACATAAGGCAAACAAATAGCAGTCTCTATAAACATAAGGCAGACAAGGAAAGAACTTACATGAGAAGTGATATTCACAGCTAAAATTTAGATTTTAGGCACACTGAAGTCAGTCATGTATAGGCATGTCAAAGATCTCAGGCCTTTAAAAACAGATCCCTAATAAGATGGCTACTATTAAAACAACAATGACGACAACAACAAAAACAAAAACAACCCCAAACAGAAAATAA
This sequence comes from Felis catus, assembly GCF_018350175.1. Classification (NCBI taxonomy): domain Eukaryota; kingdom Metazoa; phylum Chordata; class Mammalia; order Carnivora; family Felidae; genus Felis; species Felis catus. The sequence continues at coordinate 17,147,273 of NC_058382.1, read as the reverse complement.
CAGGTGTTGGTGAGGACGTGGAGAAACCGGAACCCTTGTGCATTGTTACTGGGAATGTAAAAATGGTGTAGCCACTATGGAAAACAGTATGGCAGTTCCTCAAAACATTAAACACAGACTTATTGTATATTCCAGAAATTCTACTTTTCTTTTAATTGTTTGTTAATGTTTTTTAAAAAAATGCTTTATTTAAAATGTTTTGTTTAAAATTGTTTTTTATAACTAAAAAAGCTGAAAGCAAAGACTCAGATATTTGTACACTCATGTTCATAGCGTAGCAACATTGTTTATAGTAGCCAAAAGGTAGAAGTAACTCAAGTGTCCATTGGATAAGCAAAAAATAATATATACAATGAAATATTTCAGCCTTAAAGGAAGGATAATATCAGAATCTCTACATGGGTAGACCTTGAGGACATTATGTTAAATGAAAAAAGCTAATCACAAAAACGACAAATACCACATGCATAAATCCACTTATATGAGGTGCTTATGAGTAAATTCATAGAAACAGAAATGAGAAAGGTGGTTGCCAGCAGCTAGGGGGAGGAGGTAATGGGGAGTTATTTTTTAATGAGTACCGAGTTTCAGTCCTACAAGATGAAAAGAGTTCTGGAGATGGATGGTGGTGATAGCTGCACAATGTCAATGTACTTAATGCCACTGAACTATATGCTTAAAAATGGCTAAGATAATAAGTTTTTAGTTCTGTGTATTTTGCCACAATTAGAAAAAATAGATCCCTAAAAACATTCAAAGGTGCTAACTACCTGAGTCCACTGGATTTTATCTGTACAGACTCACCAAGGTAGCTCTGACTTGGAAAAATTCTCTCTGTTGTCCATAGTTCTTCTCCTTGTTCCAACTTACGGATCATATCAGGCTTAGTCATGTGAAACCCTGATAATAAAAAATGAGACTTGGTCTAAGCTGCTTGGGCTTCAAAACTATTGAAGGAAGAGAAAGATATAGCTCTAAGGTGACAGACAAGGCACACATTAACATCTTAGCAAAGTTAATACCCTGCACTGGGCAAGTGTGGACATAATCACACTGGCTCCTAATAAAAAAGGATTCATCACCTCTGATCTCTGAAATTCAAAGCTCCATATGTTTCAAAAATTCTTGAAAGGAGATGTATGAGATTGAAAGATTCAAGGAATTTTTCTTACCAACAGAGATGAGGTGACAATAATTTTCCAACATGACATCTCTGTAGAGGGTCTTCTGAGCAGGATCCAGCTGCTGCCACTCCTCCTGGGTGAAGTCCACAGTCACATCCTTGAATGACACTGATCCCTGCAAGGGCAGACTCTAGTTCATCCTAAAGTGATTGGAACTAGTGAGAACTAGATATTGGAAACCACGTTCAGTGGTCAGACTAGTTTTCTTATTTTATCTTTTGTATTGTAGAAAATTCTCTGTGATAATACAGTCTGTATTTACTTACTATCTCATGCTAAAAATATATAAGATCATACTATTTACCTTGAATGTGACTAGTTGCTTGATGGATCAAAATGAATAAAGCCCTGGCCTTGCTCATGAGAAGTTACAGGCTAAGTGAGAGGCATACATATAAATACATACACCCAACAGATATTACAGATGTGATGACAGAAAGATGTACAAGGGAAAATGCTACAAAGTAAAGAAAAATTTTATTTTGTATACCAAAGCTTCACTGAGGACATCAAAATTTTGTACTCATAATGAATTTGTTTTATACAGGGTACCACCTTTTAAAATTCATGGGGAGAATCATTGTTGTACTATATACTAATTTGGATGTAAATTAAAAAAAAATTAAAATTATAGAAGCACTATCAACAATAGCCAAAGTATGGAAAGAGCCCAAATGTCCATTGATGGATGAATGGATAAAGAAGATGTGGTATATATATACAATGGAGCATTACTCGGCAATCGAATGAAATCTTGCCATTGCAACTATGTGGATGGTACTGGAGGGTATTATGCCAAGTGAAATTAGTCAGTCAGAGAAAGACAAATATCATATGATTTCACTCATATGAGGACTTTAAGATATAAAACAGATGAACATAAGGGAAGGGAAATAAAAATAATATAAAAACAGGGAGGGGGACAAAACATGAGACTCAGAAATATGGAGAACAAACTGAGGGTTATGGGAGGGGTTGTGGGAGAGGGGATGGACTAAATGGGTAAGGGGCACTAAGGAATCTACTCCTGAAATCATTGATGCACTATATACTAATTTGGATATAAATTTAAAAAAATAAAAAATAAAATAAAAAAATCAATATGTAACTGCACTATGAAAAATCAGTTGTATTTATATGAAATGAAATCAATTATACAAAGCAAAATATAACAAAATAAAATTAAAAGTCATTAAATGCCTAATAATCTAAAAAAAATTCACAGGGGGAGGAAAACCAATTAGTAAACTGAGGAAATAGCAAAAGGCACAGTATGTTAGGAAAGAGTCTTAGAACTCTAAGAAGAAAAAGGTATATGGAGTTAGGTAGTGGGCATGTTTATCTAATAATACTGGATTTTTTCTGGGGTACGTGGCTGGCTAATCAGAGGAGTGTGTGACTCTTGGTCTCAGGGTCATGAATTCAAGCCCTACATTGGGTTTAGAGATTACTTAAATAAAAATTTAAAAACTTAAAAAAAATACTGGATTTTTTCCCTACATACTAGGGGTCTTAAAAATGTACTGAACACACTCCTAACATATTTATATTTATTTATAAATCATCAGTCAGCATTAATGGCAATCCACATCTGCTCTTGAATGTAATTTGTTGGTATTTTCCTCCCTTTCAATATACTGTCTTGTACATTCCATTGTAATGCATACCCCACTTTGCTTGTTCTGCTGCTTTCAGAGTATGAAGAAATGTTAAGCAGTACATATATTATTTGATAAAATTTGTACTTCAGAGGCAATACCCTTGAAGACTAGAGAAGGCTTGAGATGTGTTGGGTGGGAAAGACAATTAAGTAACCATTGTTAGTGATTTCCTAGATAAGGTGGTATTAGTTGTCTAGAGAGGGGAAAACTGTTTAGTACATAAGGGGTTGCAACAAAATTGGTCATAAATTAGTTGTAGAGTAGAAAAAAGAGGCATAGCTCTTGAGTTACCTGCATAGGCAAGTGGTTAGGTGCTGAGACTAAGAAATAGAAAACACAAGAACAAATAAGCTAGACCAAAGGAGGTAATGAGGTAGGCCTTGGAAATGTACTTGAAGTGTCTATGGGACATTCAGGTGATCATAACTTTTGGAGACTGGATATATGGTTCTGACACTCTGGATAGAGGTCTAGTATGGAGAGAAGTGTTTGAGAGTCACTAGAATTAGATCAGTGTTACCTTTATGTGGATCTGTGCACAGAGAAAAAGAGACAGTGAAGAGAAGAGAACTGATTGACATCTGGGGAAAACCAGTATTTTGAAGATGGGTAGATAAAGAGGAATTTTCTGAAAGACCTGAAAACACGAAAAAGTACCCCCTTTGATTCAAAGTAGAATATTACTTTTTTTTTTTAAGTTCATTTGTTTTTTTGAGAGGGAGAGCATTGCATGCATGAGCATAAGCTGGGCAGGGGCTGAGAGGGAGAGACAGAATCCCAAGCAGGCTCCATGCCTGGGGCTCAACCTCACAAACCAAACCCTGAGATCATGACCTGAGCTGAAACTAACAGACACTTAACTGACTGAGCTATTCAGGTGCTCCTCAAAGTAAAATAGTTCAAGAATGGACTAGCATATGCATTTTATCCTCCTCCACTCCCATATAAAAAATTAGAAGAAACTAAAAAAATAAGAATAAATCTGTAACAGCATTGAAATACTTGAAAGGTTTTCACTGGCAGGCCACAGTTTGTAGGAACTGGATAAAATAGACAGGATCAGAGAGGGAGAATGCAAAAACCTCAGGTTTAAAAAAAAAGTTTATTTATTTATTTTGAGAGAGAGAGAGAGAACAGGGGGCGGGTGGGGGCAGAAGGAAGGGAAAGAGAGTATCCCAAGCAGGCTCTATACAATGTGGGGCTTGATCTCATGATCTCACGGTTCATGAGATCACGACCTGAGCTGAAATCGAGTCAAATGCTTAACTGACTGAGCCACCTACAGGCACCCAAAATCTCAGTTTTCTGTACAAGCTTGCAAGCAATCTCTATCTTGGAAACCTCACAAAACATCTTACCACAAACTAATAATGTCATTTACCAACTCTACCCCCCATTGTATCGTTGCAAAACCTAGGTCAGTAGTGATGATCAAGGTTTTTCCATGTCTGCTCCTTGACCCCTCACAACTTAGATCTCAAATCAGTATCTAGATAAGATAGAGTCATTAAAGTAATGTTTCCCTTTTAAATCAAAATAATACATCTTTCAAGCAGTACTTTTGTGAGAAGCTTAAGAAAGGAGATGATGAATGATATATCAAGTTAATATGTAAACATGGGCTACAACTAAAGGTACATGTGGGGAAGGCTTACGTTTATATGGCTGGAATAAGAAAAACTGGGAACAGGGCTGCAACTAGGTGGGACAGGTGAGGAACATAGGGTGCAAAATTTAGGGATGCACAGGCCCTGAGGATACTCCTTACATTTTGCACCTAGGCCACTTGCTTGTCCTACTAGAGACCAGTTTCATGGAAGCAAATGCCAACATTCAGGAAATTTAAGGATTGGGAAGCAATGTTCATATAACCTGAAAACAACTTATTTCATAAAGAGAGGAAACATCATCTCACCTGAGGCATGGCTTTGAGATTTGCAAGAGATGAACCTTCTCTTTTGAGCCCTTCTTATGGAAAAGGGAAGAGTCCTGAGAAGGCAGAGATGGGAGAATACAAAGAGCCATGTGAAACCATATTTGACTTAGATCTCCCAGAAAATTCAGTTAAATCTGTATCACTTTTCACTGCTTCAGCTCACTCTCATGTATCCATGATGGAGGTTAGTGGGAAAAAGGACAAATCTTGCTCCCTCACCACCAGAAACCTAGTCTCTTTGTGAATTAGAATGGATCTAGGTGATCTGTTGTAGTTGGAGAGGGAACATTGTGCTTTTCCCTTTGCAGCTCTACCTTCCACCTCCCATGGAAGACAGCTTTATCATCTACTTCCAAATAGTTCTTCGTGGACTTTCTACCAATTTACACTGTAACTATCAGCACATGAAAATACCTCTCCATACCCTGATGAATGCAGTTACCATTTTTAATCTCTGCCTATCAGATATATATTGTAGTTCTTGTTTACATATTTCTTATTATGGGAGAATAAGCTCCTTTTACTTCTTTTCTGTGATGGCATCTTCTTATATAATGTCTATTTTGTGTGTGTGTTTTAATTTCCTAGTTGGTTGATATTATCATTTTTTATTTAGTAAATTAGCTATTTTAAATTGAAAATAATTTTCTTAGTTGCTCATATGACTATTAAAGTGTTTTTACCTTGTGAAGATTTCTTCCTTGAATGTTTTCTTGTTTAGCAACACTACCTATTATATAATCCATATTTTTTCAGTGGATATAAAATGCCATCTCTATCATATATTACATATCCCTATATGCTTGAGAATATCTGAACTTTAATTTCCTCTACTTAATCTTTACTGACTCACCAGTATCATACTACTTAATAAGCATAATTACTGAAAATTCACTTATTTATTATTAATTTACTGACAGCTAATTTAAGTATTAACTATTGAACAACACTTTTTAGTAGTACAAGTATGGAACTAGAAAAGACATTAATCTTTTCACTCTGCAGTCTTCCTAGGGAGAGGATGATACCATGCTGAATGAAGTCCGAAGTACTGACTGCCACAGTGAATATTTTCATTAGCAAACTATTTTAATTATTATAATGAGAGGTGGCCTTGTTAAAAGTATACCAAATACTTTTTATTATCTTGGAATGCCTGAAGAAGCTACTGACTCTGCCACTGATTTCATCCAGAAGCTGGAAACCTCACTCATATATCAGTGTTGAGAGCGTCAGTTATGGGCAAAAGTTGTTTGTTTTATTCCTGCTTGCTTATTCATGGAACACTGTTAATTTCAACTCATTGGTTTTAGTTCGTGTAGTGTTTCCCTGTAATGAAATTTACCATCTAGGAAATGAAATCTTACCTCTTCCTTTCCAATACTTATACTTCTATTTGCTAAATTGCTATTGAGTTACAATTTTGGAGGCAGGTTTAATGACCATGATTCAGATAATCAAATCTTAAACACCCAACTAGACAGTAGTCCTGAAGAGTTTCCCAATCACAAAAACATCACAAATAATAACAGTAGGTTGCAAACACATGCATGGTTACATTCAATCAAACTTACTTCTGAAAACCATCTCACGGTACCCATCTATCATTTACAACCTCAGACAGCACATTACATAATTCCAGGCAAAGTCACAAAATCACTTTCGCTTCTCCATAGTCACCTACAGCCTCAGACACGCTCACACCTAGTCTAAAATGAGACACATAAGTAGGGAACCCCAGGCAGCAACAGGACTCCGTCCACTTTTCACACACAATCGGTCGCAACATCTCACAGAGTAGCACGCACCCCAACGCAGCAGGTTGAGCACAGGCGGCCGCCTCAGTTCGGTACACACACGCACACGCGCACACACACACAGACACACACACACACAGACACACACACACACACAGCGCCGGCTGTCTGAGGCCCCGCTCCCAACGCAGAGCTTCCTTGGGGTCAAAACAGACAAAATCCGCCCCCGCGCGGAGCTCGCTCCAGGTCAAACTCGATTGTCACCCTCAGGGTCACGCCCACGGACCACGCCCGAGGGCCCGCTCTCACAGATCCAAGTGTCTGGTTGCCGTGGGCTCGGCTCCGGTTCCCTCCTCAGAATTACCAGGCCCAGCTTGGACTCCCGGTTTCCTCCCTGGCCTCCCCACTGGGACCCGCTCCCTAGTCTGCAGTCTTGGCCCGAGCTCGGGGTTCCCGCCTCCTCAGAGCCCCTAGGACCTACCAACCTCACCCCCGGCCAAGGATCAGTCTTCTGCGCCTGCGCACTCCCGCGTGGGCTGGAGCTCCCAGGAGTCTACGGGGCTGCGCGCTAGTAGCCTAGCTGTCCCAGCTACCGGCTCTGCGGTGTGTTTAAGTCAACGTCCGCGGTGTTCCGGAGTGGACTGCGTTTCTCATAGACCCTGGGGGAGTTTGTGAACCTCATCCTCTGGTTCATTTTCCTTTATGCTTTCGGTCACCGTTTTCCTTGTGGTGAGTTGAAACCCGGGTCTGGGTGCGGGAGGAGCTCACTGCAGGAGGCCTGGAGTTTCCCAGGAGCGTATGGGACAGGTAGAGGCAGGAACGTCAGGCCTGTATGAAAAAGGTGATTGTGGGTGTGTGTGCGATTGTGTGCCTGCGCCAATGTGGGATGTGATCATGAGTGTATGCGTGTGTCAGAGAGTGTATGTATGCGCGCGCGCATGGTGGGGAGGCCCTGACTGGCCCAGATTGGGCTCCTGGGCCTGAGTGGGGGCGGAGCCATTACATGACCACGGTCAGCGGTGACTGTGAGGTGTGTTGTACTGTGAACTGTGAACTAGTGACATTGCTATTGTGACCAACTGGAGACTATCAAAATTGGCCTAGTGTAGCTTTTTTACTTTTAGTAAGATAGAGCGTCATTTTTGCAGTTCTGGGGCTGAGGAATCTGGACAAGATCCCTGTGTGACTCCATCTGTGCCTGTGAAAGACTTCGAGGCCCTAGTTAACCACAGAGGCCCCCTGTTCTAAGCATGGCCTTTGTTGCCTTCATCGGTGCACCCTCTCTGTTGTCCAGCCTAGTGCTTAATGCATTGAAGGCATAGAGTACATTAAGTGTAGCCTATTCTGGACCCAGTTGTAAATTCCATGGTTTCTTAGAATTGTTGCACTGGGTTTTCTTTCACTGCCTGTGCCATTTCACCTTATAGCCACACTGCACAAAAATACTGGTTGCACAAAAATGGCTGTCAAAGGGAAGTTGAACATTTGAGACCTAGAACGAATGTTATAACTAAAAAAGCAAAGCCCTGTGTTTATTAAGGCGATTGTAGGGCTGGAATTAGCCACCGAAGACAGGATATTGAGGCTGCAACAGTGGGATTACTTCCTCTGAAGATTCCTCTTGGCAGCTCTATGAGGGCAAGCCCTGTATTACAGATCCACAGCATTTTTATAGCTCTGTTGACAGGAAACTGCTGTGAACATAGAAACAGACTCCAGTCCCTCGCTTCTGGGAACCTGAGTTTTCTTCATGATACAGGGAAGAGTCAACAGTATTCAGTCTTCCTCATACTTCCATTAGTGTATGTTTATGTATGAGGGGGGGGGGCTTGCCAGTGATGAGATGTGTTCTTGTTTAGCCTGTCTGGTCTCCAGGAAAGGCCTATTATGTCATGATTCTCTTTTCCTTCCAATTTTTGCTGTATTCCAAAAGAAGAGCCATGAGAGGAGAACACTGTTACAGTCACACATCTCAAAGCCAAGCTAAAAGTCATTTTGAGCTTTTTCTTTGTTTTATGAAATTTCATTCTTGTTTTTTGGGATATAAAATAACTTCATCTGAAACGCCCTAAAAAATAGTGATTTAGACATTTACCTGGGCATTCTCTTCCCAATTAATGATGGTACCATGAGGATGGATTGCCCTTGCCTGTTCCTCATCAGAATTCTTCCTACAGTTAATATTCATATAACCACTTGGAAACACCTCCCCTTGTACGCTTTTTGTGTAAGCATTCTTGTGATGCAGAAATAGTCCTTTTTTATTACACAGTTATTTGTTAAGGAAGAGACCAATGCTTAGGCAGAATTACACATTAGATACTTTAGATATTCTTCAGACACGAGTGGAAAAATGGCATGGTAGATGGTTTGATTGATTTCAGACTATATAATGGTCTTTGAGTCTCGAGCAGGGATCAGCAAACTTTGACCTTGCAGGCCAAATCCAGCTTGTATCCTATTTTTTTATGGCCTGTGAACGAAGATTGGTTTTAGCATTTTTCAATAATTAAGAACATGTCAAAAGGAGAATGGTATTTCATGACATGTGAAAATTATATGAAATTCAAATTTCTGTGTCTACAAATAAGTTTTTGAATTTGATCAATAAAATAAATTGTGGAAATTTGTTATCTCTCTTATTAAATAAGCACCTACATAATATCCTTGATTTTGCTTTTGGCCCACAAAGCCTAACATATTTACTCTCTGGTCCTTTACACAGGTTTGCTAACCCCGAATCTAGAGTATCTAAATGAAAATCTTAGTTTTACCATTGAGTGTTTTTGAGTTTGGATAATATATTCAGTATCTTTCTATTCCATAACTTACTGTTTGTAAAATGCAAATAATAATATGAATTTCAAAGGGTTTTTGTGAAGATTAGTAGTTAATATTAACAGGGCACTAGAACAGTGGCTGACAATAATAAGTGCTTATGTTAAAAATGTTATTATGTGAACCATCTCAGTCATTCCACATTCATAATAAGGAGCAGTGAAAATGAGAAGTTAATTGTAAGTAAGAAAATGGGCCATGTGCTCAGATGGTCTAGAATAGGAATCCTTCACCTTAAATGATTTGCCTTGGAACTGTATACCCAATTGTATATTTATTTTATTTTATTTTATTTTATTTTATTTTATTTTATTTTATTTTATTTTGTTTTTGTGTATGTGTGTGTTTTATTGTTGTTTTTTTGTTTTGTTTTGTCTTGTTTTGGTGTGTGTGTGTGTGTGTATTTATTTTATTAATGCATATATATAATGCATTTATTAATGCATATAATTTTATGATAGTACCAAAGGTGTACATGACCCAAACAGGTTTTAAATCACTAACCTAGAATCAATAACTTATACCTGGAAGTCAACTTTAGGATGAGTTTGCCCAAAAATAATTTCCTGTATTATGTAAAATTGTTAACCACATTACATCCAAATTAATCTTATATAATTAAAAAGATATTCTGATATAAAACATATAAAATATAATGCTATGCAGTATTCATGTTTATGAACAAAAGTAGTCAAGAAATTGCTAAATTATAAAGTTTAACTATTATAGGCATTTCTCAGCAATGTTTTAAGGATGATATCCAATATGATACATTAACTGGGCATTCATTGGAGAAAGGCAATGATAAAGCCACATTTATTAAGCCTCTACTATGGATGAAACAATTTAGTCTGAAAATGTCACCCGAGTTGTCCTCATTCACAGGGAAATCTTTAGTGTCTCATATTGATGAAATACAGTAAAACAAGGTACAAGACTTTGTAAGTTTATTTCAGTCACACTGGTTTTAGTGCTATTTATTACCAGTTATTTTGCCAGCTTGTTTGTTTTCATAATAAGTAGAAAATAGCCCACCCTACAATTACTTTTATAAATATGCTTGAAATGGAAATTGTTATAGATTCCTGATGAAGAAATTAACATAGTCTTCTTGAAAAAATTATTAACCTAAGCTGAACTTATAAAATGGAAAGTTTTAAAAGTACTCATAATTTTAGCAGCCAGAAGTAGTCACTGTTAACATTTTGCTATACATTATTTTAAAGTTTTCCTTGTACATATGTTTCTGATTGTGTTTTTTTTTTTTTTAGAAAAGTTTATAAGAATTAGTCATTAAATGGGGCGCCTGGGTGGCGCAGTCGGTTAAGCGTCCGACTTCAGCCAGGTCACGATCTCGCGGTCCGGGAGTTCGAGCCCCGCGTCGGGCTCTGGGCTGATGATGGCTCGGAGCCTGGAGCCTGTTTCCGATTCTGTGTCTCGCTCTCTCTCTGCCCCTCCCCCGTTCATGCTCTGTCTCTCTCTGTCCCAAAAATAAATAAACGTTGAGAAAAAAAGAATTAGTCATTAAAATAAGACCTCTTAGGGGCACCTGGGTGGCTCAGTTGGTAAAGCATCGGACTTCAGTTCGTGAGTTCGAGACCTGCGTCAGGCCCTATGATGACAGCTCAGAGCCTGGAGCCTGCTTTGGATTCTGTGTGTGTGTCTCTCTCTGCCTCTCCCCCGCTTGCACTCTGTCTTTCTCTCTCAAAAATAAATAAACGTTAAAAAAAAAAAAAAAATAAGACCTCTTAGTTTGAAAAAGGAATTCAATCCAGTCACTGGTTTTGTTATACCTCCATGTCTGTAGTGTCAAATGACAAAACTAAAACAATTTAGTAATGAGTTTGATGTCTTTTACTCAAAGGAAAACAGTCCATAGGTTGGAGGAGTACTGTGCCTCACAAACAATGCAACACTTTTCTGGAGTGATTTTGGGCAAGAGAGAGTTTAATAGAATGTTAGAAGAGGCAACACGGAAATGGTGTGATTGGCTAAGAGGTCAAGGATTTCCTTATAAGACTAACAGGTCCTATTTTTTAGGGTAAGGTAAGCTAGCTAAAGCTGAGATGAAGGATTGTGATTGGTATATGTTAGGTTTCCTTGACAGGTATTTCCCATTAAGTGCAGGCTAACTAAAGTTTAGATTTGTGATATGAGCTGGGCCACTAGGGTAGCCTCCATTTTGTGGGCCTTGATATACAAATTAACTTTATCAGTGGGGATAAAAAGGAAGTGACAATGATACCCAACTGATTTGACAGACCTTTTGGAATTATACAGATACAAATTTATGTATAATTCCAGGAGATCAAATGATAAAGTAAAGGTACTCAGAATTCTTCAGGTTCTCAGTATTTCCTTTTTACTTTCCTTTTTTTAAATATAAATTATGCTGACAAGGATGTATTTATAATTTCCGACAACAGAATTGGATGTTAGTAGTTATAAATATGCATAAAATTCTGGCTTAGACCAGGGACAAGACTGAGTTTTGTTAATATTTTCAATTTGTTACCTAAGTGGATCAGATTCTCTGAGATAGTTTGTTTTTTTTTAAAAAACATGTGGGGGTGGCGGCAGGCAGAGAGAGAGAGAGAGAGAGAGAGAGAGAGAGAGAGAGAATCCTAGGCAGGCTCTGTGCTGTCAGCGTAAAGCCCAATGTAGGGCTCAGTCCCATGAACCATGAGATCATGACCTGAGCTGAAATCAAAAGTTGATGCTCTACCAACTGAGCCACCCAAGCACCCCTTCTCTGAGCTAGTTTTATGAGACAGAGTGATGACTCTCTATAGTTGCTGTCTTCCTTTTCTTTCTGAAAATCTGTGTGATAATGTTAATGAAGACTATATTTGCAAGTTGTGCTCTGTAATATATTAGCGTTATAAAGAAGAGCAGGCCTAAGAAGCTCAAATTTCACTCTCAAAAAATGATAAGAGGGGCACTTGCCTAGTTCAGTTGGTAGAGCATCAACTGTTGATTTGAGGGTCATGAGTTCACGTGCCACACTGGGCCTGGAGCCTACTTAGAATTTTTTTTTTTTTAATTTTTAAAGGGGTTCCTGGGTGGCTCAGTCTATTAAGTGTTAGACTCTTGATTTTGGCTCAGGTCATGATCTCGCAGTCATGGGATTGAGCCCCTCACTGGGCTCCACGCTGAGTGTGGAACCTGCTTGAGATGCTTTTCCTCTGCTCCTCTACCCTGTTCTCTCTGTCTCTAAAATAAAAAAAATAAAAAAAAAATTAAAAAAAAGAAGAAGAGTTATGGAGTAAAATTAAATCCTCAAAGAGGCTCAAAGAGGTGTGACCATGCAAAGAATGGTGAAGGGATGATTAAGAGAAGTTGGTCTTATTTGATTACTCATGGAAAAACTTAGAAATTCTTTGTATTTTCTAGGAGGATATAAGATTGGCACTTGACTGACCTGAGTGTTAGGATATGTTGAGATCCCATGATTTGTGAGGCTTTTAGGATTGAGTCGGAGTAAGGTTGGGACCTGCATACAGAGAGATCAGGGATCAGTCATGGAACGATAAATACCAGAAAGAAGATGTATTATGTACTTAAAAAGATTTTGCCGGTTTAGCATGATTATCTATGTGATTCTGGACCATTTTGCATTTTGTATCCTCTAACTCAGGATCAAAGAAACTATTCAGTGAGAGATGGTGGATCATCCAAATTTAAAAGGAGTAGATAGCTATAGATTCCCATCAGTAGAAAAGATGTTAGAGACTTTTTCCCCCCCGACTTAAGCATAGTAATATTAAAAAAGAATTAAGGATGATAGGTGGACTATATTGTAGCCAATACAAAAATTTACTGAATAATTTGGCATAAGGGTAGTGCTTAGGATATATTTAAAATTTTTTTTAATGTTTATTTATTTTTGAGAGAGAGAGAGAGAGACAGAGCGCAGGCGGGGGAGGGGCAGAGAGAGAGGGAGACACAGAATCTGAAGCAGGCTACAGGCTCTGAGCTGTCAGCACAGAGCCCAACAGAGGGCTCTAGCCCACAAACTGTGAGATCATGACCTGAGCTGAAGTCGGATGCTTAACATACTGAGCCACCTAGGTGCCCCAGGATATATTTTAAAATAATGGTCTCATACCCAAACCCAAGTAGGTTAGGGAATGATAATGTGAGATATGAAACAATTAAAACAATGGCAACTAGGAAAAAAATTATGTGACCTAATGATGAACCTGAAGCTTAAAGAAATTTTTTAATTTTATGTGAACTCTAAGCTAAAGATTTAATACCATATTAGAAAAGAAATTCCATAAATTATATTTTCTTAGTCTGTAATGTAAAAAAAGGATATAAAAGTGAACATTTATTGATAATTTATGATAGCTGTATAACATGCAGTTTGCTTGTAATTCACTACTTCACTTAATTGGTTTATTGTGATTATTTTCTTCACTTCTAGCCATGTTTCTAGACATATTTGGATAATTGAGGAATCACATAATATATAGGAACTTTTGTGTAAAACAACCAGATTTCTGGAGCGCCTGGGTGGCTCAGTCAGTTAAGCATCGGACTTCGGCTCAGGTCATGATTTCGCTGTTCGTGGGCTTGAGCCCCGCATCGGGCTCTGTACTGACAGCTCAGAGCCTGGAGCCTGCTTTGGATTCTGTGTCTCCCTCTCCGTCTGTCCCTCCCTCACTCACACTCTGTCTCTATCTCTCAAAAATAAACATTAAAAAAATAAAAAATAATAAAACAACCAGATTTCTTAAAAATATGTAGAGAATCTGTTTCTGAAACACATTTCTGTAACTGCTCTTACCGTAGATTTCCAGCCATAGCCTATTTGCTTGCTATGTAATAGCTCCCTTCTTGGATTTCAAACCTGAAAACATTTTTTGAATTTCACCAGGAATACTTGAGTTTGTGCTTTTAGGGACGGGTAGCATTCAGGATTGTGGCCTTTAGACTTCTCTTGAGAGAAGTGAGAATATCTGGGTTCTGCTCAAGAGGGAGTTGTGCTGAGATGTGATGATGGAGAACAGCAGCTTAATCTCAAAAGGCTAAACTCTGCTTCAAATGATTCAGAATATGCTCTCTGGAATATAAAGGTTATCTTTTAAGAAGCTAGGTAAAATTTTTTACCCTGTTTTCAAAGGAATGGGTTATGCTTTGTTGTGTTGCAGATAATACCTTTAAACACCTTTACTATTCTTCATGATATTGAGATCTTTCTTAGGCCCATCATATAATTTCTACCTTCCTTGATTCTTAGGGAGCTAAATGTGACTTGTGGGGCAACTAAGGAATATCCATTGTCAAGTAAACCAGGTGTTAAGTTGTGTTTGAACTTCAAATTGGTAAAGATGTTCTGTTATTTTCTGACCCACCTTTAGAGAGAACAGATCATTTGTACTGATTCTCAAAATAATCTGTAAAATTTACATGGTGATGGATTGAAACAAAGTAATTTATTAAAAAATAAAGTGAACATGTTCATTTCCTGCAACAAAAATTGTTTTATACCTACTCTGTCATTGAAAGTTACAATCCATGAACTTTGCATATATCAACATTTATTTAGCATTCTAGAAAAGACCTGTGACTGTTTCAAAAAGCTCCATTTTTCCTTTTAGCAATTAACAAACAAAAATATAATAATCATAGCTAACACGGTTCTCTTTTTACACTGTATTGCCTCTTAAGACAAAGAGCCACTCTGGAGTTAAATAAAGTAAGACCTTTCTTTACGACTCTCATCTCTCTTATTCTTTGTGATTCTTTGGCACTCTAGTAACCCTAAAGTTCTTTCGATCCCTATGCCCTTCTCTGAAGTATTTCATTTTTGCCTATCAGTCATTAGAAATGTAACTAATTCTCAAAGTGCTTTACAAAATTAAAAAAAAAAATTTAAATTTGTTTTAATTCTTTTTTCTTAAAGTTCATTTATTTATTTTGAGAGAGAGACAGAGAAAGAAAAATCCCAAGCAGGCTCCACACTGTCAGCATGGAGCCGGAACAGGGCTCGAACTCATGAGATGTGAGATCATGACCTGAGTGGAAGTCAAGTGTCGGATGCTTAACCCACTGAGCCACCCAGGCGCTGCAAATTTGTTTTAATTCTTATAAGTATTTATATATCATTTCTTACTTATTTCTTATGTGCCACTGTGGCCACCTTCTTGTAGCAAGAGAAGGCTGGGAGAGTTGACAGAGCTCAGTTGAGTGAGGGCTGATCAGGCAGGGAACTTTAATTACATCTGTTATGCCTTTTTAAAAAATTTCACTTTTCAATTGTTTGCTGCTAATATATCAAATTAGCCAATTATTATATAATAACTTTGTATCCAGAAATTCTGCTAAATTTACTATTAAGTGCTGGTTCCTGTCTTATGGATTCTTTAGGATTTTATAAGCAAATAATTGCCATCTATAAATAAAGTTTTTCTTTTTCTTAGCCAGTGTTTATATCTTTCATTTATTTTTATTGCCTTGTTTTAATTGCTAGGACTTCCACCAGAGTGTTGAGTAAAAGTAGTGAAAGTAGACATTGTTGCTTAAATTTTTTTTTAATTAATTAATTAATTTTTTTTTTTTTTAATTTTAGGGCATGGGAACAAGGGACAGAAGGAGAGAGAAGGAATCTTAAGCAGGCTCTGTGCTCAGCACAGAACCCAACATGGGGCTCAGTCCCACAACCCTGGGATCATGACCTGAGCCAAAATCAAGAGTCGGACACTCAACTGACAAGATACCCAGGTGCCCCATGCTTTTTTTGATCATAGAAAGATAGTATTCAGTATTTCATTACACATAGCTGGAGGATTTTCATAGATGCTCAATCAAATTTGGCAAGTTCTCTTCTATTCCTAGCTTGCTGAGAGTTGTTACCATGAAGGGATATTAAATTTTGTAAGATACTTTTTTAAAAAATATTTATTTATTTCGAGAGAGCAGACAGGGTAGGGGCAGAGAGAGGGAGAAAGAGAATCCTAAGTAAGCTCCGCACTGTCAGCACAGAGCCCAATGCGGGGCTTGAACCACGAACTGTGAGATCATGACCTGAGCTGAAATGAAGAGTCGGACACTTAACTGAACCAAACCACCCAGGTGCCCCTATAAGATACTGTTTCTGAATCTAGTGAAGTGATGTCTTTTCTCCTTTATTCAACTAATATGATGAATAAAATTGACTGGCATTTGGATGTTAAATCAACCTTGTATTTGTGGATCATATTGTATTTCCTTATCTATATTTCCAGATTAAATTTGTGAAATAGAAAAACATGTATTGGTCTCTGCCCACCCGATCCCTGCACTGTTCCTGGTACCTGGTATAGAACTTCTAAAACCCTTGTAATTTCTGAAGTGATAAGGATACTAGGAGCGTCTTTTGTTCTAATATTTGGTCTTTGACTCTGGTTCCTGACACAGAGTTCCTATGTTCTTTGAAATTTCCTAATAGGAGTGTCTTTTGTTCCAAGAAGGCAACTTCTGGTGATCCTCTGGAAGAGGGATGGTCACCAGAAATATCAAGCTATGATTAGAAACTTGGAATTTTCAGCCCCACCCCCCTCCATGAAAAGGAGAGAAAGAGTAGAGATTGAGTTAATGATTGATCATGCATGTGTTGAAGTCTCATAAGAATCCCAAAAGTACAGAGTTTGGAGAGCATCCAGGTTGGTGAATACATTCATGTACTGGGAAGGTGGTGTACCCCAGCTACCTGGGGACAGAAGCTTCTTTGGCTCAGGACTCTTCCAGACTTTACCCTGTGTTACTCCTCATCTGGCTATTCATTAGTATCCTTTATGATATCCTTTATTTTATAATAAATTACTAAACGTAATTAAGTGTTTCCCTGAGTTCTGAAAGCTATTCTTGCAAATGGTCAAACCCAAGGAGGGGATCATGGGAACCCCAGTTTATGGTCATTCAGTCAAGAGTACAGGCAACAACCTGGAACTTATGATTGGTATCTTAAAAGGTGGGACAGGACCATTTTGTGGGACTGAGCCCTTAACCTATGGGGTCTGATGCTACTGTCAGGTACATAGCACCAGAATTGAATTAAATTATAGGAAACCCATCTAGTGTTAGAAAATTGCTTGGTAGGGTGAAAATTCCCAAACATTTGGTGACCAGAAGTGAAGTGTCATAGTAGTGTAAAAGTAAAGGAGAAGCTCAGGAGAAGTGTGTTTTTCCTACTCAAATTCTTTCTTTCTTTCTTTCTTTCTTTCTTTCTTTCTTTCTTTCTTTCTTTCTTTCTTTCTTTCTTTCTTTCTTTCTTTAAGTAAGCTCTAAGCCCACTGTAGGGCTTGAACTCATTACTCTGAGGTCATGAGTTGCATGCTCTACTGACTGAGCCAGCTAAGTGCCCCTCTTTTTTTAAATTCCAGTATAATTAACATACAGTGTTATATTCGTTTCAAGTGTACAATATAGTGATTCAACAACTCTATACATTACTCAGTGCTCATCGAGGTGACTGTACTCTTGATCCCCTATTTTACCCATCCCCCTCACCAACTTCTCCTCTGGCAACCATCAGTTTGCTCTCTATACTGAAGAGTCTGTTATTTTGTCTCTTTTTTCTTTGATTATTTTCTTAAATTCCACATGTGAGTGAAATCATACGGTATTTGTCTTTCTCATTCTGACTTCTTTCATTTAGCATTATACCTGTAGATCCATCCATGTTGCAAATGGCAAGATTTCATTTTTTAGGCTGAGTAATATTTCATTGTATATATACACCACATCTTCATCCATTCATCTACTGCTGGATACTGGGTTGCTTCTGTATCCTGGCTATTATAAATAATGCTGCAATAAAACATAGGGGTGCATATATCTTTTCAAATTAGTGTTTTCATATTCCTTGTATAAATACTCAGTAGTGGAATTAATTACTGGATCATATGATAATTCTATTTCTAATTTTTTGAGGAACCTTCATACTATTTTCCACAGTGGCTGCACCAGTGTGCATTCCTACCAACAAGGCAGGAGGCCACCAACAAGGCAGGAGTGTTCCTTTGTCTCTACATCCTCACAAACACTTGCTGTTTCTTGTGTTTTTTATTTTAGCCATTCTGACAGGTGTGATGTGATACCACATTGTGGTTTGGGTTTGCATTTCCCTGATGATCAGTGTTGAACATCTTTTCACATGTCTGTTGCTCAACTGTATGTTTTCTTTGGAGAAATGTCTGTTCATGTCTTCTGCCCAATTTTTAATTGGATTATTTGTTTTTTGGGTGTTGAGTTGTATCAGTTCTTTATATATTTTGGAGATACACACACACACACACACACACACACACACACACACACACCCTTTATCAGGTGTGTCACTTGCAAATATTTTCTCCCATTTAGTCGGTTGTCTTTTACTTTTGTTGATTATTTCCTTTGCTTTGCAGAAGCTTTTTATTTTGATGTAGTCCCAATAGTTTGTTTTTGCTTTTGTTCCCCTTGCCTCAGGAGACATATTTGGAAAAATGTTCTACAGTTGATGTCAGAGGAATTATTGCATATGCTCTTTTCCAGGATTTTTATGGTTTCAGTCTCACATTTATGTCTTTAATCTATTTTGAGTTTATTTTTGTGTATGGTGTAAGAAAGTGGTCCAGTTTCATTCTTTTGCATATAGCTGTCCATTTTTCCCAGCACCATTTGTTGAAGAAACTGTCTTTTTCCCATTGCATATTGTTAACATTTTCTTAAGCAATTTTCGTAAAGCTGGGGCCCCTGGGTGGCTCAGTCATTTGAGGGTCCAACTTTTGATTTCAGCTCAGGTCATGATCCCGGGGTCGTGGGATTGAGTCCATGACAGGTTCCCTGCTGAGTTTGGAGCCTGCACGAGAGTCTCTCTCTCTCTCTCTCTCTCTCCCTCCCTCCCTCCCTCTCGCCCTCTCGCCCTCTCCCTCTCCCTTTACCCTCCCACCCCCTGCTCCCCTGCTCACTCACTCGCTTGCACTCTCTCAAAAAAATTTTTTTTTCATAAAGCTTTTGGCACATCATTTTCTTGTAATGTCTTTGTCAGGTATTGGTGGTATTGTAGTACTGGCCTCTAAAAACAAGATGTGAACTCTACTCCTCTATTTTCTGGAAAAGTCTGTGTAAAATTGGTATTATTTAAATGTCTGGTGGGATCCTATGGTAAAAACAGCTGGGCCTGGAGTTTTCTTTGTTTGTGGTAACAAATTCAATTTATTCAATGGGTATTGGGCTATTCAGATACTATAATTTCATCTTTTTTGTTTTCTTTAAAATTTTTTTTAAATCTTTATTTATTTTTGAGAGAGAGAGAGAGAGACAGAGTGTGAGCAGGGGAGGAACAGAGGGGGCGGGGGTGGACACTGAATGCTAAGCAGGCTCCTGGCTCTGAGTTGTTAGCACAGAGCCTGATGCGGGTCTCGAATTCATGAACTGAGTTCATGATCTGAGATGAAGTCGGGTACTTAACTGGCTGAGCCACCCAGGCACCCCTCATTTTGTTTCTTTTTTTTTTTTTTATGGTTAAAGCACACACCGTCCACAGAGACAAAGAATTCTGCAAGAACAATGAACACATTCTTAATCCTTTAGTTCACCCACAATCCATGAATATTTTTTTATATGAAATTTATTGACAAATTGGTTTCCATACAACACCCAGTGCTCATCCCGAAAGGTGCCCTCCTCAATACCCATCACCCACCCTCTCCTCCCTCCCACCCCCCATCAACCCTCAGTTTGTTCTCAGTTTTTAACAGTCTCTTATGCTTTGGCTCTCTCCCACTCTAACCTCTTTTTTTTTTTTTTTCTTCCCTTCCCCCATGGGTTCCTGTTAAGTTTCTCAGGATCCACATAAGAGTGAAACCATATGGTATCTGTCTTTCTCTGTATGGCTTATTTCACTTAGCATCACACTCTCCAGTTCCATCTACGTTGCTACAAAAGGCCCTATTTCATTTTTTCTCATTGCCACGTAGAATTCCATTGTGTATATAAACCACAATTTCTTTATCCATTCATCAGTTGATGGACATTTAGGCTCTTTCCATAATTTGGCTATTGTTGAGAGTGCTGCTATGAACATTGGGGTACAAGTGGCCCTATGCATCAGTACTCCTGTATCCCTTGGATAAATTCCTAGCAGTGCTATTGCTGGGTCATAGGGTAGATCTATTTTTAATTTTTTGAGGAACCTCCACACTGCTTTCCAGAGCGGCTGCACCAATTTGCATTCCCACCAACAGTGCAAGAGGGTTCCCGTTTCTCCACATCCTCTCCAGCATCTATAGTCTCCTGATTTGTTCATGTTGGCCACTCTGACTGGCGTGAGGTGATACCTGAGTGTGGTTTTGATTTGTATTTCCCTGATAAGGAGCGACGCTGAACATCTTTTCATGTGCCTGTTGGCCATCTGGACGTCTTCTTTAGAGAAGTGTCTATTCATGTTTTCTGCCCATTTCTTCACTGGGTTATTTGTTTTTCGGGTGTGGAGTTTGGTGAGCTCTTTATAGATTTTGGATACTAGCCCTTTGTCCGATATGTCATTTGCGAATATCTTTTCCCATTCCGTTGGTTGCCTTTTAGTTTTGTTGGTTGTTTCCTTTGCTGTGCAGAAGCTTTTTATCTTCATAAGGTCCCAGTAATTCACTTTTGCTTTTAATTCCCTTGCCTTTGGGGATGTGTCGAGTAAGAGATTGCTACGGCTGAGGTCAGAGAGGTCTTTTCCTGCTTTCTCCTCTAAGGTTTTGATGGTTTCCTGTCTCACATTTAGGTCCTTTATCCATTTTGAGTTTATTTTTGTGAATGGTGTGAGAAAGTGGTCTAGTTTCAACCTTCTGCATGTTGCTGTCCAGTTCTCCCAGCACCATTTGTTAAAGAGGCTGTCTTTTTTCCATTGGATGTTCTTTCCTGCTTTGTCAAAGATGAGTTGGCCATACGTTTGTGGGTCTAGTTCTGGAGTTTCTATTCTATTCCATTGGTCTATGTGTCTGTTTTTGTGCCATGTTTCTTTTTTATAGTAAGTTGTATTTTTCAAGAATTTTGTCCATTTCATGTGTGTTGTCAAATTTGTTGGAATGAGGTGGTTTTTAGACTTCTAATATTTATGTATTCCTTAGTGATAAGCTCTCTTTCATTCCTGTTATTAGTGATTTGTCTTTAAGATTTTTTATTTTTGATCATTTTAGCCAGTTTTAATCAATTTTGTTGCTCTTTCCAAAGAAATCACTTCTGTTTTGGCAACTTGTGTTTTTATTTCTATTTCATTTAGTTTTTCTCTTATTTCCTTGTAGGTGCTGATTGTTTTTAGCTTTTTAATTTTTTTTTTAATGTTTATTATTTTGAGAGAGAGAGCGTGCAAACAGGGGAGGGGCACAGAAGGAGGGGGAGAGAGAGAATCCCAAGCAGGCTCTGCCCTGCCCTCCAATGCAGGGCTCAAACTCACAAATTGTGAGATCATGGCTTGAGCCAAAATCAAGAGTCAGACGATGCTTCACCGACTGAGCCACCTAGGCGCTCCTTGTCTTTAGCTTTCTAAAGTGGAACCTCTGGTTACTGACTTCAGACTTTTCTTCTAATATAACATTCAAAGCCAGAAATTCCCTACTTTAACTCCATTCCACAAATATGTATATGTTGCATTTTTATCAATCACTTAAAAATACTTTATTTCCCTTTTGATTTCTTCTTTTACCCATGCATTATTTAGAAGTGTGTTGTTTAATTTCCAAATATTTGTGGATTTTCTACATACTTCATTTTTACCGATTTCCAACTTGCTGCCATTTGATCAGAGAATATATGGTATATGATTTTGATCCTTAAAAATTCATTAATACTTTATGTATGGCCCAATTATATAGTCTGCCTTGGTGAATATGCCATGTGCACTTGAAAGGAATATGTATTTGATGGTCATTAGGTGAATTATTGTATACATATTAATTAGTCCAAGTTGGTTGATAGTTCATATCATTTATATCCTCACTAATTTTTTCTTTCTTTCTTTTTTTTTTTTTTTAATAGTTGAGAGGTGGATATTAAAATCAGGGCTGGGATGACAGTAATGCTGAAGTGAGTAAAGCCCCTGGGGTGCAAAATTTAAGGAGGCACTCATTCTTAGGGTCATGCAAGTACAGTGTTGTTTGATGCTGTTTTTAGGTACATACAAATATGTGATAATTATGTCTTCCTAATGGCACATGACAGTGTGCCTTTGTCACTGGTCTAGCTTATCTGAAATTAATACAGTCACTTTAGTTATATATACTATATCTATATACATTATAAACTCCACAACACACTGCTTTTAATAGTCATATGTAGTTTAAAGAATTTGAGATAATAAAAAGAGTTATTATATTTATCCAGTGAGTTACCAATTATGCTGTCTTCCTGCAGATCCTGTTTTCCCACTGGTAGCATTTTGTTTCAGCCCGAAGAGCTTCCTTTTATCATTTCTTGTAATGCAGGTCAGTTGGTGACAAATTCTATTAGTTTTCTTTTATCTAAAAATGCCTTTATTTTGCATTCATTCTTGGATACATTTTTCTCTGGATATGGAATTCTGCTTTGTTAAAATTTAAATAATTTTTAAATTGCTTAGTGTACACTGCCACCTCTAATTCCAATCCAGTTTAACAGGGTGATACGATGTATTATTACTTGTTACTTAGTTACTCTGCATGTATCCAGTCTGCCATCCATACAGACCCTAACATCTGCCTGAGTTTCTCTATACATGTCAAAATATGGGCCCAGACCCTAATTCTGTCCCCAGTTGTGGTCACAAAGACTGAACTCCACCAGCCCCAGCTTACACTCTCACAGAGAATATGTAAACACTTCTTTTTCTATACCTCTGTTTTAAAATTTGGAGGGAAGAAATTCTCTTAGAGCAAGCCCTGATACTAAGACCCTATGGCAGGCATGCACATCAAGTTAATCAATCTCTTTAACCGAGAACTGAATACTTTCATTGTAGACACATGCGCCCCAGGCTGTTTATATCATTTTTTTTAAAATTTGTATTTATTTTTGAACGAGAGAGAGTGTGAGTGGGGAAGGGACAGAGAGAGAGGGGGACAGAGGATCCAAAATGGGCCCCATGCTGACAGCAGAGAGTCTGATGTGGGGCTTGAACCCACGAGTCATGAGATCATGACTTGAGCTAAAGTCGATGCTTAATTGACTGAGCCACCCAGGTGCCCCTATTATATACAGTTTTAAATGTGTTGTCCAATTAATTATATTCTGCCTCTATGTTTATTAATGCTTTCCTTCTACTTTTCTTTGTTTTACTTTTTTTTTACGTTTATTTGTTTTTGAGAGACAGAGGGAGAGTGAGTGTGCTTAAGTGGAGGAGTGGCAGAGAGATAGGGAGAGAGAGACAATCCAAAGCAGGCTTGCACTGTCAAGCATGGAGCCTGTTGTGGGGCTTCAACCCACAAACCATGAGATCATGACATGAGCTGAAATCAAGAGTCAGATGCCCAACCGACTGAGCCACCCAGGCGCCCCTCTTTGTTTTACTTTTTTTTTTTTTAATGTTTACTTATTTTTGAGAGAGAGAGAGAGAGAGAGCCCGAGTGAGGTAGGGGCAGAGTGAGATGGAGACAGAGGATCCAGAGAAGGCTCCGCGCTGACAGCAGAGAGCCCAGTGGGAGGCTCAAACTCATGAACTGTGAGATCATGACCTGAGCAGAAGTCAGATGCTTAATTGACTGAGCCACCCAGGCACTCCTTGTTTTACTTTTTTTATCCCTAACTTGTTGAAAGGGGTGCCTCATTTATTTATTATTTTATTTTCATTAATATAAGCATTAAGTGTATGATTTATCTTCTGACCACTATACTTGTATGCCCTAGGTACTACTGAAAAACCATTTAATGTTTGTAATCTTATGGTTTCTAGAGGTTATTTATTTATAAGTTTTCATTTAAATTCCAGTTAGTGAACATACAGTGTTACATGTAGTTTCAGATGTACAATATAGTATTCAGCAATTCCATACATAAAACTCCTGTGTCTGGAAACACAGTGTTGGCAGGGGTTTGGGTTGGTCTTCTAAGGGAGGGGGCCCGCCACACTGAGACTGAGGCAAGCATGACTGAGAAGGGTGATTCTTCTGGAGTGTGTGTGTGTGTGTGTGTGTGTGTGTGTGTGTGTGCACGCGCACACATGTGGTCGATGTAAGCAAATTAGGTAGCCAGCATCCGTGCTGCTCTGTTTCCAGCAGGTGGCCCAGCATAAGCTGAGGAGTGGGGGAGGGAAATGGCACTAGCCAGTTCCTTTGTTCCTGGAGATGTCTCTCCCTGAATGCTGCTTCTTTGGGACACACCCCCAGAAGAGCAGTTAAGCTCCCCACTGTGTGTTCCAGGTGCTCTTCAGATTGCTATTTCCACACTGTGTGTCCACATGCTGTTTCCCTGTCTTCTCTCCAAGAGCAATGCAATGCCCTCTGGGCTCTCCCCAGCCAAGCCCACTAACCTTTAAAACTCCAGGCTTTAAGCCTTGCTGGTTGTAAGAACTCATGAAATTCAGCCCCTCTTGTTTTCCAAGCCACTGAAATGGGGAATCATCTTCTCCATGTACTCCCCTGTGTGCTAGTCTGTCTCTCACCCTTCTCTCTACCCACTTACTCCCCACCATGGCTGCCAGGGTCTATTTCTCTCCCAACTACGTCTCCGCACTTCATACCTTCTTTGATGTGGCCTCTTCTCTACCTTTAGTTGTGGAGTTTATTCTACCAGTCTTTAGGTTGATTTCTGGGGCAATTAGGATGATTTGATAGTTATCTAATAGTATTTGTGGGATGAGGAGAGCCTAGGTTCCTCCTACTCTACCACCATCTTCCTCCCTCAAGAAGTTTTCTTTATTTGGATTATATTTCCACAATTGACACAAGATTTATTTAGTAGATTGCTTGTTTATTTCCAAGTCAAAGTCTTGGTTCCCTCAATTTTCATCAATCTATTTTATTAAGCAGCCAAATAATGTTGTTTTATTCTACTTTTATTATATATACCTTGCTTTAGTAATAATGGAAAAATTATTCTTGGTCCCACTTGGTTAATCCACCACTTTTGATTTTCTTTAGGCTATCTGCTAACCTTTATTACCATCCTCTAGTGAACAACCATGGCACCCATGGCACTTTGGTCCCCATGAAGATCTTTCTCCATATTATTGAGTTAGCATATTCTCTACTGTAGTTCCAAGTCTTTTTAAAATTTATTTTTATATTTTAATTTTTTTTCTAGAGAGAGCGTGAACATGTGAGTAGGGGGAGAATGGCAGAGAGGGAAAGAGAGAGAGAGAGAGAGAGAGAGAGAGAGAGAGAGAGAGAGAGAGAGAATCCCAAACATGCTCTACACTCAGTGTGGAGCCCGACATGCGGCTTGATCCCCTGACCCTGGGATCATGACTTAAACCAAAATCAAAAGTTGGATGCTCAACTGACTGAACTGCCTAGGTCCAGGTCTTTCTGATCAAAATTTATAAGCTTTATAGTATGGTATACTTGTGAATAATATCTGAAAAGTCTTTGAGATACTTTTCTAAGAAATATAAGAATGGTCAGCTTTAGCTCTGCTAGTTTGGATATACTTTTATTCTCATATGAAATGGAGAATGGAGGAAACAATATAATGAGCCCATCCATGGATGGGAGGTAGATAGATACAGGAGATAAATACTGCATGATCTTGGAACTAAAAGGAAGAGGATTTAGGTGCCTGGCTGGCTCAGTCAGTTGAGTGTCTGACTTCAGCTCAGGTCAAGATCTCAGTTTGTGAGTTTGAGTCCTGCTTGAGCCCCATTAAGCTCCACTCTCAGCACAGAGTCCCCTTCAGATCCTCTGTCTCCCTCTCTCTCTGCCCCTCCCCAGTCACGCTCTCTCTCAAATATAAAAATAAACATGAAAAAACAAAACAAAACAAAACAAGGATTGTATGGAAGAGGATTGGGGTGGAATGAAATGTCTTATAAGTAGGGCCTTGTTATCCATGAGAAATTACTTGGATTTCATTCTAAGAAAAAAGACAAGCCATTAAAAAAAATTGTAAGTAGGGACTATCAAATCCTGATCTGCATCAGAATTAATCCAATAGAGACATTAAAAATATAGATGCCTGGGACCTACCCTATAGATGCTGATTCAGTCCATCTGGGTTGGTCACTGTACATCAGTACTTTGCAACAACTTTCCCAGTTGATTCTGATCAACACCTAAATTTCAGAACCATGGACTTAACATTTTACCTTTTCATAACTTCTTTATCATATATACAGTCCTCTCATTCTCGGAGTTTCCTTCCTTTTCTTCAAATTTCCAATACCGTGTTAGCTATTGACTGCTGATATTCATTATTTTCAATTTATTTCCTCCATGTAATAATTTTATTTTTATGATACAGGGAAAATAAAATCATTGTTTCCCTTCTACTGTCCTTTCAGATTTGGAGTCCAGATGTGAGACAAAGACGTTTTTAGGGGGAAAAAAAGGCTCTCAATGCAAGGTAATGGAAGGAAAATCTTGACTTGGAGGACTCCCAATTCCAGAAATAACTGGCAAAATAAAAGCACGATTTAGGCAAGGGTCTCAAGACTGAGATCTTAGCTAAATGGAAATAATGGCTGGAAATGGAACCAATTATAAAAAAGCGTAAGTCTCTTACTCCACATCAGGGAATTTATTAGAGATATTCTATGGGATAAGGAATATGAGAACATCATTGATTATAGTTCAAACTTTGTTCGTGATGAGAGAATTCATTCTAGTGAGAAAATCTATGATTGTAAAACATAGGGAAAGCCTTTTTGTGTGCACAAATGGTGAAATGCATTATCTGAAAATTCCTGCTGTTATGAAACTTAGTAAGTGTCTGAAGTTTAAATGTTGTATATCCATAAAATGGAGTATTATTCAGCTATTAAAAAAAGAAATAAAGTACTGATTCATGCTAAAACATAGATGAACCTTGAAAATATTACCCTAATTTAAAGAAGCCAGACACAAAGGCCAAATATTGCATGATTTCATTTATATAAAGTGTTCAGAAGAGGTAAAACCACAGAGACAGAAAGTATATCAGTAGTTGTATGAGCACTGGGTGGTGTATGTAAATGATGAATCACCGAATTCTACTCCTGAAACCAATATTGGACTATATATTAACTAACTAAAATTGAATAAATAAAAAAAAGAAAGTAGATTAGTGGTGATAAGGGGCTAGGGAGAGGGAAGAATGGGAAGACTATTAATGTTGATAGTGTTTTTTCCTGGGGTAATGAAAATGTTCTGGAATTGGTGGTAGTGATTGCACAACTTTGTGAATATACTAAAAATTACTGAATTTTACACTTAAAGGGAGTAAATTTTATGGTTACATGAATTATATCTCAGTTAAAAGAGATTATTTTATATATATATATATATATATATATATATATATATATATATATACACACATATACACACACACACACATACACACACATGCACAACAGGCTGGAAGAGCATCATCCTCTAATAGGCATTTCACTTCCACAAAGCATTTATTAGCAAGATGACTATTTTCTAAAACTACAAAAGTATATTTACAGCTAGTTAGAAAAACTATTAATTAAGTAATATGCAGGGCTTTTGGGTTTAGTAGAAATTTTAGAGATAATTAAAGAATTCACTGTTGAGAAACTACATGAATGTAAATAACGTAGGAAGAGCTTTAGAGAATTTAGAGTTCATATTGGTGATGAGTCTCATGAATTTATGGAATGTAGGAAGTCCTTTACCTATGGAAGATACTTTTGAGTATATTAGAAAAGGTTTCCTGATGAGACACTCTGTGAAATATATAGAAATTTGCTTAATAGTTAAGATTTGATTCACACATTAATGACAATCAGAACTTACATGTTGAGAAAACATATAAGAAATGTATCAAGGCTTAAAATTAAAAAAAATTTTTTTAATGTTTATTTTTGAAGGAGAGAGAGACAGGGCATGAGCAGGGGAGGGGCAGAGAGAGAGGGAGACACAGAACCCGGAGTAGGCTCCAGGCTCTGGGCTGTCAGCACAGAGCCTGTTGCGGCTCTTGAACCCATGAACCATGAGATCATGACCGGAGCTGAAGTTGAATGCCCAACCAACTGAGCCACCCAGGTGCCCCTTAAAAATTTTGTTAATGTTTAGTTATTTTTGAGTGGGGGGTTGGGGGAGAAAATGGGGGAGGGGCAAAGAGGGAGGGAGACACAGAATCGGAAGCAGGCTCCAGGCTCCCAGCTGTCAGCACAGAGCCTGATGTAGGGATTGAACTCATGAACTGTGATATCATGACCTGAAGTCAGACACTTAACTGACCAAGCCACCCAGGCACCGCTAAGGCTTTTACAACAACATTCCCTATCTTTTTCAGATAGGGAAAATAAGAACAGAATTATTTTCAAAATTTTATTTTCTTTTTGAGAGAGCAAGAGTGAGCAGGGGAGGGGCAGAGAATCCCAAGCAGGCTCCACGCTGTCAGTGTGAAGCCTGACATGGGGCTCAATCTCACAAACCATGAGATCCATGACCTGAGCCGAAACCAAGAGTTGGACACTTAACCGACTAAGCCACCCAGGTGCCCCTCCTTGTTGCCATTCTTTACATAGAAGTAGAGGTACCTGGTCATAGGGAATAGATACATTCAACTTTATCAGATATTGCAAAATTGCTTTCCAGTTTATAATAGTATGTTCTGGTCAACTTGTGGAATATGCTAGCCGTATAAACCTGTTTCTGGAATGTCTCTTCATGATTACTATTTATATCTTTTTTTCTTTTTATCTATTCCTTCTTTACCTATAGATTTATAAATTTACTTAAATGCATTTTCTGTATTCTGATTCTTCAGTTGTTACACAGGACACATTTATCTTCATTAAGTAGGACATATTTAATTTTCTCTGGAAATTAGTAGTTAGAACTTCACGTAGATAGAAGTTTCAAAATCGTAGAGTGTTGGATTCCTTTGGGTGTATTTGTTTGGGTTTCTTTAACTGATTGAATCCTAGGTCTTTCACCAAACTTAGAAGTTTTTATCCATTATTTCTTCATCTGTTTTTCAGCCCTGCACTTTCTCTTCTCCTTCCAGGAATCCAATGACATGGATGTCTGATTTTTATCTACCACACCGCCCCCACCTCCCATTTCATTAAAAATAAAACAACAGAAAACAGCTTTTTATCTCTGTTCAGATCAGATCATTTCTATTGCTCCACCTTCAAGTTTGCTGGATTCTCTCCTCTATAATCTCCATTTGGCTATTGAGCCCATTTGGTGAGTTTTAAATTTTGGTTATTGTATTTTTCAGTTCTAAAATATCCATTTGGTATTTTCTTTAATATCATGTTTCTTTACTGAGATTTCCTATTTTCCCTTTGTTTTAAGAGTGTTCTTAATTGTCCGGATATGTCATAAGAAGTAAAATTTCTGGGGCGCCTGGGTGGCTCAGTCGGTAACATCCGACTTCAGCTCAGGTCATGATCTCACAGCTCGTAAGTTTGAGCCCCCATCGGGCTCTGTGCTGACAGCTCGGAGCCTGGAGCCTGCTTCGGATTCTGTGTCTCCCTCTCTCTCTGCCCCTAACCCATTCGCATTCTGTCTTTGTCTCTCTCAAAAATAAATAAACATTAAAAAAAAATGTAAGTGAAAACCACACTGAGATACCACTTCACACCCATTAGAATGATTTTTTTTTAAAGGCAAAACAAAATGAGTGTTGATTAGGATGCAGAGAAATTGGAAGCATTGCTGGAGGAAACATAAAATGGCGCAGCCACTGGGAAAAACTGACATTTGACATTTCCTCAAAAAGTTAAACACAGAATTACCACCTGATCTAGTAATTCCACTTCTGATTATATACTGAAAAGAACTGAAAGCAGGGACACAAACATACTTGTATACCCTCGTTTGTAAAGCATTCTTGACAGTAGTGAAAAAGTTGAAGCAACTCAAGAGTCCACTAAGAATGTTTATACACATTTTTGACTAATGTAGTAAATAGTGGAGTATTATTGAAGACATTATACTAAGTGAAATAAGCCAGTCACAAAAGGACAAATATTGTATGTCTCTTATATGAGGTGTTTAGAGTAGTCAAATTCATAGATATAGAAAATAGAATGATAGTTGTTAGGGATTGAGGGAGAGCGGAATGGGGAGTTCTTGTTAAATGGGTATGGATTTTCTTGAGTTTTTGACATGGATGGTGGTTGTACAAAAATGTGAATGTATTTAATGTTACAATTATACACTTAAAATGGTAAATTTTAGAGTTAACTATATTAACTATGTGAGGTGATGGATGTGTTATATTCATAATCATCCTATAATGTATATGCATATCAAATCATCACATTGTACACTTCTAAGTATATATAATTATATTTGTCAGTTACTCCTTAGAAATGTAGAAAAGGTAACTTTTATGCATATTTTACAATAATAAAAAGAAAAAAGACACAAATAAGTTAAAAATGAAAGACAGAAAAAGACATTCCATGCAAATAGTAAAAGGTAGAAGGTGTTCCTTTACTAAATCAATCAAAATACATTTTAATTTAAGAATTGTTACAAGATAGGCATCTGGGTGGCTCAGTTGGTTAGGTATCTGACTTTGGCTCAGGTCATGATCTCATGGCTCGTGAGTTCAAGTCCCGCATAGGGTGAGCTTGAGCCCTGCTTTGGGTGAGCTCAAGCCCCGCTTCAGGTGAGCACGAACCCTGCTTCAGATGAGCTCGAACCCTGCTTCTGGAGAGCTCCTCTTCTCTCTCTCTGTCCCTTACTCGCTTGTGCCTTCTTGCTCTCTCTCAAAAAAATAAAAAAAAGAATTGTTAAAAGACAAGAATTTCATTATATATTGATAAAAGAGTAAATTAAGAAGACATAACAAACATAAATCTATATGCACCAAACAACAAAGCCCCATAATATGTGACAGAAACATTGAGAGAGCTGAAGAGAAATAGAGCTTTCTGTAATAATAATTGGAGACATCAATATCCACTTCCACTCATGGACAGAACAATCACACAGATGATTAATAAAGAAACAGAATTTTGGTAACAGTATATTAGACCTAACAGACATACACAGAACACTCTACCTGCTACAGGATATTACACATTTTTCTCCAGTGCATATTAAACAACCTCCAAGATAGACCATATATTAGGCCACATTAAGTCTTAATACATTTTTAAAGTTTATAATCATACAACAGAAAGAAACTAGAAATCAGTAACAAAAGGAAAGTTTGAAAATTCACAAATATATAAAAATTAACTCAGTCTTAAACAACCAATGGGTCAAGGAAGAAATCACAAGGGAAATTAGAAAATACTTTGGGATGTAAGAAAATAAAAACAGAATACTCCAAATTGTAATATATATAATTATTTATAATTATATTTCATTTCTAATAATTATATAAAATTATTACTATAACAAAGCATGCAATGGGAAACATACACATACATTGAAAAGATCTCAGGGGCACCTGGGTGGCTCAGTTGGTTGAGCGTCCAATTTCAGCTCAGGTCATGATCTCACAGTCTGTGAGTTTGAGCCCCACATTGGGGTCCGTGCTGACAGCTCACAGCCTGGAGGCTGCTTTGGATTCTGTGTCTCCCTCTCTCTCCGCCCATCCCCTGCTTGTGCTCTATCTCTCAAAAATAAATAAACATTAAAACAATTTTTTTAAAGATCTCAAATCACCAACTTAACTTTAACACTTTAAGGAACCAGAAAAAGAACAAACTAAACCCAAAATAGCAGAAGGAAGGAAATAATAAAGATTAGAGCAAAGATAAATGAAATAGAAATAGGAAAACAATATACATATATGGTGTTTATTTTATTTTTGAGAGAGAGGAGTGGGGAGGGACAGAGAGGGAGACAGGGAACCCCAAGCAGGCTCCCCACTGTCAGCACAGAGCCCAACACAGGGCTCAAACCCATGAACCATGAGATGATGACCTGAGCTGAAATCAAGAAGAGTTGGATGCTTAACCAACTGAGCCATGCAGGTGCCCCCAAAACCATTATATTGACTAAGAAAAAGATGCTACTCAAATTGCTAAAAACAATAGAAAGTGGAACATTACTATTGATTTTACAAAAATAAATACTATTGTAATAGAATGCTATAAACAGTTGTATAACACCAAATTAGATCACCTAGATATAATGGACAAAATCCTAGAAACACCCAATCCACCAAATAGGACTCATGAAGAAATAGAAAATATGAATAGCACTATAACCAGCAAGGAGATTGAATCAGTAATCAAAAACTTTTCAAAAAAGAAAAGCTTAGGACCAAATGGCTTCACTGGTGAATTCTACCAAAGAAGAGTTCACACTAGTCCTTTTCAAACTCTTTCAGAAAAATCAAGGAGGAAATACTTCCTAGTTCATTTGATGAAGCCAGCATTACCTTGATTTGTCAAAGAGCCAGGACAAAGACACTACAAAAAAGGAAAACTATAGAGTGATATACTTAGGAATATTGTAAAATCTGTCATAAAAATACTAGCAAATCAAATTTGGCAGGATATTAAAAGGATTGTACACCATGAACAAGTGGTTTTTATTCATAAGATACAAGGATTGTTCATTATGTGAAAACCAAATATAATATACCACATGATAGAATGTGGGAAAATACATGATTACCTCATTTGATGCAGAGAAAGCATATGGCAAAATTCAACACGCTTTCATGGTTAAAAAACAAAACAAAACCATAATTAAATTAAAAGCAGAAGGAAACTTCCTCAACATGGTAAGGACCATTATATGAAAAACCTGCTGCTAACATCATATTCAATAGTGAAAGACTGAAAGCTTTCCTTGTAAGATCAGGAGGAATATTAAGATGCCCATTTTTGACCTTTCTATTCAGCACAGTATTAGAAGTTCTAGCTAGAGCAAAAAAAAAAAAAAAAAAAAAAAAGAAGTTCTAGCTAGAGCAATCAGGCAAGAAAAAGAAAAGGCAGCCAATTGTGAAGAAAAAGTAAAGAATCTGTCCATAGATGATACTAGTTTTTGTTGAGGACTAAAAATTTCATTAAGAAGCTGGTGGATCATGGTCATGTTTGCTGTTTCTTAATGTTTTCAGAAGTTTTATAGTTCTTCTCTGAAGATGGCATGGCATGCTCCAGAACCAGAGAGGTCTACATTGCATGTTTCCTATTGTGGAGTTTCCTTGGTTGTGGAATCTGCCACATCTAAAATCCAAAGAGGCCAACCAGTCATTAATGCTTCTTGATGGTGGGAAGTGCAAGATGCAATACTGTATCCATTATTTCAGAGGGAATATTCTGGAATGCCTCAAACCACTATAACCCCAATATTATCACTGCTGTGGTGACATTTTAATCTTCATAATATTTATCTGTTTTGTTGTGTTTTACCAAACCCTCCAATCTGGTTACTATCTTTTGCTAAACCAGTCTGATTAGGATGATTTCAGTCATGTAGTGGACCAGTATGTAGTCTGTGGGATGTCCAACTGGTCCAGATCTCTTTGAAATATGACAGAAGGAAGCTAAAATAACTTAGTTGTAGAGCCAGAATAAAAATGTGTAATATCCAGGGGCACCTGGGTGGCTCAGTTGGTTAAGCGTCCAACTTTGCCTCAAGTCATGATCTCATAGTTTGTGGGTTCGAGCCCCATGTCGGGCTCTGTGCTGATAGCTCAGAGCCTGGAACCTGCTTCAGATTCTGTGTCTCCCTCTCTCTCTGCCCCTCTCCCGCTTGAGCTGTCTCTCTCTCTCAAAAATAAATAAACATTAAAAAAAATTTTTTAGACGCAAAATCTCCATCCCAAGTGAATGTGAACCGTTTGTGATCCACCTTTCTGACAAGGATGGCCAATAGTTCAATGATTGGATAATGTATTTATTTTCTACTGCTGCACAAGAAATTACCACAAATTTATCTTGATAATACTCATTTTTGTTTCAGTCTGTCAGAAGTCTGGGGATAGTATATATATATATATATATATATATATATATATATATATATATATATAGGTTCTCAGAAGGCTGAAAACCAGTGCTTGTTGGGGCTGTGATTTCATCTGGAGGTAGAGATTCTCTTCCAATCTCACTTGGGTTGTTGGCACAATTCAGTTCCCTTCAGGTGTGTGACTGAGGTCCCATTTTAAAATTATGGTTTTTTTTTTTTAATTTATTTATTTTGAGAGAGCATGTACAGGGTAGGGGCAGAGAGAGAGGGACAGAGAGATTCCCAAGCAGGCACTGCACTGTCAGCACAGAGCCCAACATGGGGCTCGATCTCACAAACTGTGAGATCATGACCTGAGCTGAGATCAGGAGTCAGATGCTTAACTGACTGAGTCATCCAGGTGCCCTAAGTTCCCATTTTCTTGCTGGCTGTTGACTCAGTGTCATTTTCATCTCCTAGAGGCCACCCTGAGGTACTAGCCACATATCCCCAACCATAGCTCACAACATGGTCATATGATTTTTTTTTCCAGGCCAGCAGGAGTGTGTCTGCTGCTGTTTCTTCTCTCTTTTTAAAAAGCTCCCCAGTTAGATGAATAGTGGTAACAAGGTTGGATTCTTGTCTGCTATTGTACATTTGGTTTCTGTGTCTATTATGTCCTTTTTCTTCCTCTATTTCTAATTTACCACATCCTTTAAGTGAATACTTTATAATATTTTAATGTATCCAGTGACTTCTTGCTATATTGTTTTATTTAGTTTTTTTTTATTAAAAATTTTTTTTGTTTATTTTTGACAGAGAGAGAGAGAGAGAGAGAGAGAGAGAGAGAGAGACAGAGACAGAGCATGAGTGAGGAGGGGCAGAGAGAGAAGGACACACAGAATCTGAAGTAGGCTCCAGGCTCTGAGCTGTCATCACAGAGCCCGACGTGGGGCTCGAACTCACGAACCATGAGATCATGACCTGAGCCGAAGTTGGACGCTCAACCGACTGAGCCACGCAGGCGCCCCTAGTTATTTAGTTTTTGATTACATAAATCTTGTTCTGGAGCTTATCAGAAGCAGTTTCAGATTTATGCTAACTTAAATCCAATAAGACAGAAATGTTAGACTCCCTATGGGTTTATTCTCTTTTCTCCATTTTTGATGTATTACTGTTTTACTACATCTGTGTCTATATCTCTACATACTACATCTGTGTTACAACTCTACAATACCTTGCTATGATCATTACTTTCTATAATTGTGTTTTAAAGCTAATAGAATATGTATAGATTTATAGATTTTGTTGTATTTTCTTATTATTCTGGTTCTTATTTGTTCCTGTGGTTTTGAGTAACCATCTGGGCTCATTTCCTTATCTCCCTACTACAGCAGCATTGTTTCCTCCCACCTCTTTTGTTCTTTTGTGCTGTTACCAGTATAGTAATATTACATATTAACATTTTATATTATTTTTCTAACACATTATTTACATGTTTTATAGAAATGCTTTTAACATAAGACAAACAAAGTAGAAAAATGTGCATTTGTATTGTATTTTATAATTACATAGTTACTTTTACAGGTGCTGTTTTTAATGTATATCAAAATTACAATTAGGGGTCATTTGCTTTCAGCTTGAAGAAATTAGTAATCTCTTAAAGCTGGTGACAAAGCCTCTCAGTTGTTTATCTTGGAATAAATAAGGCTTTATTTAGCCTTCATTAAAAAAAAAACCCTTTTAATTTTTATTTACTTTTGAGAGAGAGAGAGCGAGAAAGAGAGAGAGAGAGCAAGAGCACAAGCATGGGAGGGACAGAGAGAGGGAGACACAGAATGTGAAGCAGGCTCCAGGCCCTGAGCTGTCAGCACAGAGCCCAATGCGGGGCTTGAACTCACGAACTGAGATCATGACCTGAGCTAAATACTCAACTGACTGGGCCACCCAGGTGCCCCTAGCTTTCATTTTTTAAAGCCACTCTGGCTGGGTGTAGGATTCTTGGTTAAAAGGCATTTGTCTTTCAGGACTTGGAATTTGTCTCCCCACTCCCTTCTGGCCTCCATTGTTTCTGATGTGAAGTCAGCCATTAATCTAGTTGGGGCTCCCTTTTAAGTGATGAGTTCTTTTTCTCTTGGTGCTTTAAAGACGTTTTCTTTGCTTTGTTTTCAGCATTTTTACCCTGATATGTTGGTGGATTCCTTTGTGTTTCTACTACTTTGAATTTGTCGAACTTTGTGGACACATAAATTATGATGACTATTAAATGAACATTTGTTTACTGGAGCACAGACTGCTGGATGGGGAGTCATGGTTCAACAACAGAACACAGGAGAAATTGAAATAGAGAAGTGCATTACATGTCTTGGAGGAAGTACACAAGAGGCCAGATGGGAAGGTCAAGGCAGAGTGCAGACAGAGAAAGTACAACATGGGGCACATGGCTTTATTACAGTGGAGTGCTTTATGGTTCCTGGGCTGGGGCTGGATTGGTCAATACAAACCAAAAGAATAGTATTTTAGTAAGACTCCCACAGGAGTCTTATCTAAGGGGCACATACAGATGCTGGTAGCCTGAGGAGACTTGATCAGAAGGCTGTTGGGAAATCATATCAGGAACTTTCATTTGCTGTGACTCTGCAGGCTGCTACCTAGGGTATGTGCTTATATGAGGGGGTTAGTGTCAGTTGAAGATTTTGGCAAGACACTTAACCAAACGAAATGTATGCCAAAGCAGCAATATTAGTTTAGCTAATGATAATAGTAAATAATAGCTAATAATAATAGCTTAGCTAAACTCTCATTATTATTGTCAATAAATTTGGGAAGTTTTGAAGTTTTTTTAATGCTTTTTTTTCAAAACCTCTCTGTTCATTCTGGTATTCCCGTTATGCATATAATGGTGCACTTCACTAGTGCCCCACATTTCTCTGTTCATTTTTCCTTATTATTTTTTCTGTGCTTCAACCTGTATACTCACTAATGACCTATCTTCAAGTTTGCTAATTCTTTCTTCTGCTAATTCAAATCTTTTGAACCCTTCTAATGAAATTTTCAATTCTAGGATTTCCATTTTCTATCTTTGCGGTACTTGGCTGGCTTAGTTGGTACAGCATGTGACTCTTGATCTCAAGGTTGTGAATTCACACCCCATATTGGGATGGAGCCTACTCAAAATTTTTTTTCTATCTTTATTGCCACACCTTACTTGATGTAGCATTGCCACTATTTCTTTAATCATGATTCCCTTTTGTTCTTTGAATATATTTATAATGGCTTCTTTGAAGTCTTTGTCTATTAAATCTGACATCTGGTTGCTCTATTAGGCAGTCTCTTTTTCTTTTTGCCAAAGCAGGAGTCATATTCTGTAGTTTCTTTGCATGTCTTATAAATTTTCTGTTGGCAAATAAGACATTTTAGATAATATATTGTTATTTCTGCATTCATCTGCTTAGGAAAATGTCAGAGGAGAAGGATATCCTCAAGAAAAGATAGAAGTAGGGCTTGAGATATTCCATGGCTACAAAGACCAGTTAGGGGTGTAAATGGACCAAAAAAGAAAAAAAAAAAGATGTTTTTTAAAAGTAAAAAGGATACAAGGTTTGATTCTGGGAAACTACTGTTTGGCTTCATGGTTTAAAACTTGTTCAAAAGTACAACATTCATTTGGGCTTTATGATAGAATATCTGTTGTATATTGCATCACTTTCTTTCCTGCCTCAATGTGGAAATTAAAGAGGGAGGAATAGGCAAACCGGGAATATAGAAGGGCTGACCTATTGCAGCTCTAGGTACTGTCACTCCTAGTTGGTGGGAAAAAGAGAGCAAGAGAAGGGGAAATAGTTTTGAATGTTTGGTCTCATGAATACTTTGCAACCTCTCATTATTTCACTGTATTTTAGGGCTTTTTCATATAAAATTTGTATACACTGTATACATAGGTATGAAAAATATCAACTGACCTTATTAGTTAAGTACCCCTTAATATGCTCCAGCACTAAGCAAACGTTAATTCATTTGTCTACATATTTACCTTTCCTGGATATCTCCTGTAAAAGGAATTATACAACATGCGGTACTTTGTGACTAGTTTCTTTTATTTACCATAAAGTTTTGAAGATTCAAGTTATAGCACGTATCCTTTTCATTTCTTTTTATTGTTGAATAATGTTACCTTGTATGGGTATGCCACATTTTGTTTATCCATTCATCAGTTGATGGATATTTGGGTTGTTTCCATGTTTTGGCTGTTATGAATAATGCTGCTGTGAACATACGTACATGTTTTATGTGGACATATATTTTCATTTCTCTTGATTATATACATGGGGGTGGAATTGTGGATCTATGTTTACCCATTTGAGGAACTGCCAGATTCTTTTCCACAGTAACTGCACCATTTTATATTGTCTAGTTGTGTATGAGTTTTGATTTCCCCATGTCCTTGCCAATACTCATTACCTTCATATTTGATTCTAGCACATCCTTGTGTGTAGTATATTATTATTTTGCTTTCCATTTCGCTGTTGGCTAAAGGTCCTGGGATTTTATTATACCTTTATGCATAAAGAAAATAAACAGAATTCCCTTAACATAAAAATATTTTAACTATTTATGGCTTTCAATAAAACACAGATGACAGTTTAAACATTATTACCTGGGCAGCAAATAATGAAATAAATAACTAATAGGTTTACAGATTTAGAAAGTAAGGGACAGGAGAGCAAGGCTAATATTCATTTAATGTTCTCAATTTAACACTTTATTATATCAGTTTCTTTGAAATAAATTTAAAAAAAATTTTTTTTTCCAACGTTTATTTATTTTTGGGACAGAGAGAGACAGAGCATGAACGGGGGAGGGGCAGAGAGAGAGAGGGAGACACAGAATCGGAAACAGGCTCCAGGCTCTGAGCCATCAGCCCAGAGCCTGACGCGGGGCTCGAACTCCCGGACCGCGAGATCGTGACCTGGCTGAAGTCGGACGCTTAACCGACTGCGCCACCCAGGCACCCCTGAAATAAATTTTATGACAAAGAATGGTATTAATTCCTCTGCAGCTCCACAGGGAGAGGGAGGACATGGCCTTCCTATTTTTCTAAGATTATTTTTTACTACTGTTCATTAGGTGGGTCTCCCTTCTTAGGCTAAGACATTAACTTTTTTGCATTGTAATACAAAACAGGACTGGAAAGCTCAAAATATAAGGAAATGGAAAGTGCACAAGATAATTTTTAAAAATGTTTATTTATTTGGGGGCACCTGGGTGGCACAGTCGGTTAAGCGTCTGACTTCAGATCAGACGATGTCAGTTTGTGGGTTAGAGCCCCACGTAGAGCTCTGCACTGACAGCCCAGAGCCTGGAGCCTGCTTCGGATTCTGTGTCCCCCCCCCCCCGCCTCAAAAATAAACATTTAAAAATAACTAATAAATAAATGCTTATTTTGAGAGAAAGAGCACATGCACATGTGTGAGTGGGGGGGAGGGGCAGAGAAAATCCCAAGCAGCATCAGTGCTGTCAGCTCAGAGCCCAACATGGGGCTCCATCTCATGAACCATGAGATCATGACCTGAGCTGAAACCAAGAGTCAAATGCTTAACCAACGGAGCCACCTAAGGTGCCCCTGCAAAAGATAACTTTGTTAAGACACAATGTAATGCAGAGCATATAATGTTTGCAATCAGGATGACATTTCACTTTCCATCTTGCACAATCCTGTCTTTGCCTAATTTCTCACTGTTACCTCTTCTGCCTCATGATGAACATCTGAGCATCCTAAACAATGTGGCATGTAAATTAAGAAACCATATATACTGATACTCAGAAGACATAGGGTAAATGTAAGATGTTGTTTACAGATCCATAGTTACTGACGCAGTTGGGAACTGAGCTGTGTATTATTAACCATCATATCCGGTCATGGATCCAGTGAGGATCCAGGCTCTCACCACCCACAAAAACTCAACCTCCCATGTTGCCACTGCTAAAGAATAAACAAAGGGGGCATGTCAATGTGATTAAAAGTAGTTAATCAATTAGCAGGAATTCATATTAATCTCTTTGGGTGTGCATAGTTGCCTTATGCTATACAGTTTTCCAGCTATTTTTAATTTTAGTTTTGTGACATACAAGTGGAAAAACACTAATTTACTGAATGACTACATTACAAGCACTTTATATTCTTTATAAACTCCTTTGTATACTTTGTAAATATCCCTTCGTTTAGACATGGTAGGCAGAGCACTGGCATGTCTATCTTCATACTTTATCTGAAGAGAATGAGTCTCAGTGATATTAAAATAAAAATAGGGATACAACTAAAAATGGTGCACGTGGAGACTGGAATCTAGATCTGTTTGACCCCAGAACTCATGAACATTATCCTGTAACTGACTGTCTCCACATGAGCTTGAGTCTGGGAATATCTGCTGGCCAGGAGGTAGCCCATTTCCACATCAAATTATATAAAAACTTCATATTTATCCTTTAGCCCCCATAAACCTCCAAACTGGCAGTAATGGGAAGGCAGGGAGTGGAAGGTGAAAGGCCTGAATATTTAACCAATTCTCTTTCGTCTTCTTCTCTGCAGTCTGCATTTGGGTTTATTTTTCCAAATACACAGACTAAGAAAGGCAAGGACACTGCACTTTAGCCTCAACAAGTGACATGCTATTCTACTGAGTCTTTATCTTCCAAGAGCTGTTGCCAGGCCTCCTTTTAGCTCCATATCCCATCTCCCCAGTTTCTTTTTAATCAAGCTTATACTTCTTATGCTTAACCAACGGAGCCACCTAAGGTGCCCCTGCAAAAGATAACTTTGTTAAGACACAATGTAATGCAGAGCATATAATGTTTGCAATCAGGATGACATTTCACTTTCCATTGATTTCTGTTGGATCATGTTTTCTTTATTCCCCTTTTCTACTGGATTAAAAACTATTCTATTTCTTTTATAGGGTACCCTTAAATTTTTAACTTGTATCTTTGATTTGTAATTAGTGGACATCTCCAGAAACACTTTAGAATGCTTTAAGTACTTTTTTTCTATTGTTATCTGGTGATTTTAGTCTAATTTGTTTTGAAATGCCATTAAAATTAATTATTGTTTAGTATATGCTTACATTTTCCAACAGTTACCGATTTTATCTCATTCAGTCTTTCCAGGTTTAACTTACTTCTTGCCAATGTACATCCTTTAGAAATTCTCCAGTGAGTCTATGAAAGAAAAGGGTGGATAGTATTGAATTTATGTCCAAAGGAAGGCTTCGGACACTATTCCTTCTTTTACTGAGATTCAAGGTCTATTCTATCCGTAGGCTCTTGTCATCATGGACCCGCTCCTCTTGTCCTTTCTCTTCTCCAGTGCTTTGTGTATAGAAAGCAGGCTTTGCCATCTGCTCTTTCAACCCTAGGTTACTTCTATACTTTTGGTGCCTATTATAGAGTGGAGGCATATAAACGGGACAAGGCATTCCTGGCATATGACTACATGGGCGAGGAGAAACATGATCCAGAAGGGTGAGCTGGAGAGGAAGAAGGACACTGTGATATGGGACCTCCCTTCTCACCATATATTAATATATTATTAATACATGTATTAATATGTACACAATAATAATATATTAATACAATAATTAGTGATACATATTAATAAAATATAATAATAATGCATATATTAATATAGTAATCTGATTTTACCTCCACCTTTACTGAAAAACCAAGGTCTGTGGACATGATGAAGTCTTTCCCTTGTATGGGCTCTCCTACACACTCACTACTTAGACATCAAATCACTGTCTAGGTAAGATTGGTTCATTCAAGGAATATATAGTTACTTAATTCAAGAGAATGTATGTTTGTGGGCATGAGAAAGGAGATGCTGAGTGAAATACTCAATAAGTGAACAGTATTTAAAATTAGAAGAACTTGGAGAAGGCAGAGGTTTATCTGGTGAGAATAAAAGGAAATGACCAGTTTCTTGAAAGGGAATACTATCTCCAGGAAGTTTCAAGATAGGAAAATGCTCATAAATGCTAGAGGGGAAAAGAATATTTCAGAAAAGAGAGAAGAAACAACATCTCACCTGAGGTATTTCTTTAAGATTTTCAAGAGAGGACCTTTTTTCTTTTGGATACTTTGTTAGGAAAGTGAAAAGGGAGAGAGAAGAGAGGCAAAAGTAGCCATGTAAAATCCCACTTCCCTTAAATGTTTCCATAATAACTTGGTTAAATCTGCCTAGTTCAGCAGTAAACATTTACTATTAAGTATTAAGAATCATTATGTTAGGGGTTGCCTGGGTGGCTCAGTCGGTTAAGTGCATTGGACTCTTGATTTCAGCTCAGGTCATGATCTCATGGTTCGTGAGTTCAAACCCCACATTTGGCTCTGCACTGACAGCATGGAGACTACTTGGAATTCTCACTTTTCTCTTCTCTCTATGGCCCCTCTCCCATACTCTCAAAATAAATACATAAACATTAAAAAAAAAAAAAAAAGAATCATTATGTTAGGGGCACCTGGGTTGCTAAATCAGTTAAGTGTCCAACTTTAGCTCAGGTGATGATCTCCCGGTTCATGAGTTCGAGCCCCACATTGGGCTCTCTGCTATGAGCACAGAGCCTGTTTTGGATCCTCTGTACCCACCTCTCTTTGCCCCTTCCCTGCTTGTTCTCCCTCTCTTTCTCAAAAATAAATAAACATTAAAAAAATAAACATCCTCCACATTTAAAAAAATCATTGTTAAATATTAACTACTCAATAATAAAGGTTTGAGTAATAGAGGAGAAACTGATTATGTAGTTTTCTACGCTATAGGCTCCAGTCATATGGAAAAAAAAAATTCCTTTATATGAACTTTAAAATATTGATTTTTACAGTAAATATTTTTATTAGAGAATAAGACTGACTTTGTGATGAGTATTTCAGATACTTTTCCTTGACTCAGAATGTCTGAAAAGTTATTAAATCACCCATGATTTCATCTAGGAATGGGGCGGGGGAGGGAGAAATC
This sequence comes from Felis catus, assembly GCF_018350175.1. Classification (NCBI taxonomy): domain Eukaryota; kingdom Metazoa; phylum Chordata; class Mammalia; order Carnivora; family Felidae; genus Felis; species Felis catus. Next base: position 17,103,916 of record NC_058382.1, on the reverse strand, counting down.
CCTCGAATCTGTTAAAAGAAGTACAGAGATAAGAAGTATTTTTCTTGTGTGCTACCTATTGAATCCTGGTCATTTCAACACATTAGAATTAGTTAATATGGCATTCCAGGTATATAATCCTATCACCTGTAATTTTACCTCCTACTTACCAATTCTTTTTTATAAAAATAATGTGTAAGTTTAATGTGTACCATGTTATGATGTGATACGTGTATACACTATGAAATGATTGTCACCATAAAGTTAGTTAACACCTCCATCCTCTCATATAATTATCTTTTTTGGTTTTGTGGTTATAACATTTAAGATCTAATCTCTTAACAACTTTGAAGTACATAATACACAGTATTGTTCATTGTAGTCACCACACTGTACCTTAGATTCTCCAGAACTTATCTTTTGTATCCTTTGACCAACATCTCTCCATTTCTCCTACCCTCGTAACCCCATGGCAACCACCATTCTACTATTTCAATGACTTTTTTAAAAAAAGATTCTGCATGTAAGAGAGATCATACAATATTTGTCTTTCCAGAGAAGACACTTAGCATATGCCCTCAGGGTCCATCCAGGTGGTCACAAATGGTAGGATTTACTTCATTAAAAAATTTTTTTTAACGTTTATTTATTTTTGACAGACAGGAGAGAGAGCACAAGTTGGGGAGGGGCAGAGAGAGGGAGACACAGAATGCAAAGCAGACTCCAAGCACCCAGCTGTCAGCATAGAGCCCAATGCAGGGCTCCAACCCACAAACTGTGAGACCATGACCTGGGCTGAAGTCGGTCCCTTAACTGATGGAGCCATCGATCCTCCCCAGATTTACTTCATTTTAAAGGCTGAATAAATACTCCATTGTGTATATATACACCACTTTTTCTTTATTCATTCATCCACCAATGGACACTTTGGTTGATTCCATGTCTTGGCTATTGTGAAGAATGCTACAGTGAATATGGGAATGCAGATTTCTTTGATATCCTGTTTTCATTTCCTTTGGATATCTCTATACTGCTATTTTGCTTGATTAGAAACAGTCATAATTCCATAAGCAGAATCAAAATGACACATACCTTACTAGATACATAGTGTTTCTCAGTAGTCAATACCATTTACATAGTGATCTAATTTAATAGTCACCATGGCGTGGAGTAAGTACACAAAATCACGATAAATAAGAGTTGGTACATACTCATTGGGTCTCCTATGTCTCACCCACTTCACAAAGCCACAATCCCATAGGATCTTACATCACATTCATAACTCCGCTAAGTCCATCTCATAATTCCATACAAGACAGCAAATCAAACTCGAAAACCACTTACTCCACAGTTACATAGAGCCTCAAACACAAGTCACTAACAACTAATTATTCTGCAAGGTTTATCAACTTCTTAGACAGTTAAATATAAACTGAATTATTACCCAGCTTTTTTTCTTCTAGGTATTACCCCAGGAGAAATGGAAACATGCCAGCTTTATACATAATATGTAAAACCTGGAAATACAACAAATGTTCACCAAGAGAAAAATGCATACACAAATTGTGACATTCACACAATTGAATGTTCAGAAATGAAAAGAATGAACTACACATTAATAAACCTTACAAAACTAGGATGTGAAAAAGAGAATTGCAGAACTGACAGAACTAAAATGTGGGCATGTATATCAGAACTATTGCGGGGGCATCTAGGTGAAGCCTCCCAATTCGCCTCAGGTCATGATCTCATGGTTTGTGAATTCGACCCCCCCCTCCCCCCGCCCCCCCGTGGGGCTCTGTCTTGACAGCTCAGAGCCTGGAGCCTGCTAAGGATTCTGTGTCTCCTCTTTCTCTCTGCCCCTACGCCGCTCGCGCGCGCTCTCTCTCTCTCAAAAACAAACTAAAAAAAAAAAAAAGAACTTTGGCTGTCTATGCTGTGAGACTGGAAAAGGACACGAGAGAACTTCCTGGCAGCGATGGTATAAAATACACACCAGGGCAGGCATACACATACCCAGCGTCTGCTATATGCCAGACGCCATTCTGGGTGCTGGGTCTTTCTCAAGGGGCAAAAACTGACAAAACTCGTCATCTCTGGTTCACGACCACGGGGTCCCGCACACACAGGCCTGAGTGAAGAGAAACCTCGACAGGCACCGGCTCCCGTTTCTCACCTCAGCCTTCCCGCCCGAACTGCAGTACCCTCCTCAGCCCTTCTCGGCCCGACATCCCTCAGCACGGATTCGATTGCCTCCCGGGCCCTCCTCAACCTGGATCCGATTCCCTCAACGCTCCTGGGTTAGGGTTTCCGGTTCTCTCCCGGTCTTCCCAGACTCAGGCAGCCTCCGTTTTCCTCCTTGCCCCGCCTCTGGCAGGCTTCCGCTTCCCTTTACTTTCCTCCCTGCCCAGGTTTCCGATTACTTTCTCGGCTTGGGCTCTAGTTTATGCAAAGACCTCTCGCTCCCACGAAACCATCACCCGGCTCTTTCATGTTTTAAGAACCGCCAGCGGCAACCTTCCGCGGAGGACGAAAGATCAGCCCACCCGGAACTCTCAGGAGTTTCGGAGGCGTGACGTGAAATTCGCGACGGTTGTACTCTGCCGCGCTCGAAAACCAGAACATTTTTTTTAGTGTTGGACTACGTTTCCCACAAGCCCCAGAGCCACGAATGGACTTCGACTTTTGGTTCCGCTTCCGGTATCTTCGTGGTTATTGGGTTTTGCCTGGTGAGTTAAGGTGATCCAGGTCGGGTTGCGGGAGGAGCTCGCGGTATGGAGGTCCTAAGCTCCCGGGGCGCGGGTAAGGCAGATGGAGCCAGGAGCCTTGTCCCGGTGTTTGCGTAAACCTCGCACGACGGTGGTTTCGGGCGTTATTGTCTGTGACAAGTTCGTTGTGAACTGTTAGTGCACACACCTGCATGCGTGTGAGCGTGTGTGTGTGTGTGACAGGCCCTGGAGTGCCCAGACTGGTATACGATAAGGCTAGTGGGACTGTCAGTACACAGTCTACGGTGACGAAAGGTGTCTGATACTGTGACCGAGTGATCCTGTGACAGCTGGGTTGTAACCGACTGTAAGTTTGAACGCAGTGGGTAGGATTTTTTAAAATTTCCCCAGTAAACCTGTAGGAGTGCTTCACATAGAGGGGATATTGGGGAAGTGAGTGTTGCCCACCCAGGGTCCACTGTAGGTTCCATGGTTACTTGGAAGTGTTTCCCTGGATTCTCCTCTGTTCTTACATCTTAGAGCCAGTTTGATCTATCTATAAAGAAATAGACATCAGAGGGGAAGTCATTGCTTTCAGAACCACAGTGTGCCCCCTAGAAACTGCTGTGAACTTAGATTCCAGCGCTGTTTATAAGTATGGCCTTTAAGTGTGACACTGTTAAAAGTCAGCAGTATTCTATTTATCTCTTATTCCATCTAGATATATTTGTGGTGGGTCATGGGTCATGTCTGATGGTGGACAGTGTGTTGTTTAGCCTGTCCAGAACCTCAAGGGTCCCTTCTTGGTCCTGCAGTTCTGCAAGAGAAGCCTCCTGAAGTAGAGGAGATTGTTGCTACTTAACAGCGCGTTCAAGGTCAGTTCGTGTTTACTTTTTGTTCTGTCATATATATTTGCTTTACAGAACATATTTGCTTTCCTTCTAGATTGTATGACCTAATTGTGACCCATCCATTTACCTGATCCCTAGGTGGTTGCCCCTTCCCAGTTAATAACAGGACCATAGGGATGGGTCCCCTTCTTTTCCAGTGCTTTTCCTTTTCCTTCCCAGTTCATATTCACATACATATTGGTAATTATTCAGTTTCCTCATGTGCTCTTTTCTTTCCTAAAGATGGTACAGAAATAGAACTAGTTGAACTCTTCGAGGATAAACTAAGGACTTTAGAGTGTGTTTTGTCAAGGAAGAGACTGGTGGTTAGGTAGAATAACACACCAGACACCTTTGATTTTATTCACAGACTTGATTTTCAAACAAAGGAAGGTAGGAAATGGTTTCATTGATTTTAGTCAGTAAGACATTTTGGGAGTAGGAATATGATTGGAGTTTGTGAAGAGAGGTCTGTGTGAACAAGGGCAGGGAGTTTTTCCTGAGAATCCAATCTCTTGGAGTGGTGAGAACTAAGTCTTGAGATTTGGCAGTATGACTTTTTCAGACCACATACTGTGAGAGGCTGCATAATATAACGGTATTTGAATCTAAAGGTAATATAATGCAAGCCACTTGTGTAATTTAAAAATTTCTTTTGTACACAGTTTAGAAAGTAAAAGGAAACAGCTGAAATTAAGTATAATATCCATTAACCAATATATCTAAAATATTATTTCAACATGTAATAATATAAATAAATGGAAATATTTTACATTCCTATCTTCATACTGAGTTTTCAAAATCTGATACATATTGTTATAGCACTTTTCAGTTTGGATGCTAAATTTTCAGTGGTTATGGTGAAATGTATTTCCTTATGTGGATCCTGAGAAACTTAACAGAAACCCATGGGGGAGGGGAAGGAAAAAAAAAAAAAGAGGTTAGAGTGGGAGACAGCCAAAGCATAAGAGACTCTTAAAAACTAAGAACAAACTGAGGGTTGATGGGGGGGTGGGGGGGGAGGGTGGGTGATGGGTATTTAGGAGGGCACCTTTTGGGAGGAGCACTGGGTGTTGTATGGAAACCAATTTGACAATAAATTTCATATATTGAAAAAAAAAAAAAAAGAAATGTAGTTATACCCAAACTGTAAAGTTGTGTTTAATTGGAAAACATTTTATATCACTTTTGTATTTAAATTAAAAATTAAAACAGGGGCGCCTAGGTTGCTCAGTCAGTTAAGCGTGCAACTTCGGCTCAGGTCATGATCTTATGGTTCGTGAGTTAGAGCCCTGTGTCAGGCTTTGTGCTGACAGCTCAGACCTGGAGCCTGCTTCCAGTTCTGTGTCTCCCTCTCTCTCTGTGCCCCTCCCCCTGTTCTCTCTCTCTCTCTCTCTCTCTCTCTCTCTCTCTCTCTCTCCCTCAAAAATAAGTAAACATTAAAAAAAATCTTTAACAATTAAAACAAAATTTCAGTTCCTTGTTCACTCTAGCTACATTTCAAGGAGGTCAATAGTTATTAATCTTTATGTTTTACAATTTTATGTTGTAAAATGTAGACAATGATATCAATGCCTTATGGGTTTTTTATGAGGATTGGATATATTAATCTGGGCACAGCCCTAGAACACTTAATAACAGCCTTGCATTTATCAAATCCTCAGGAAACAAATGAAATTATGGTTATGTAAAGAGTCTAAGTATCTACCATAAATTTTCTAAAAATCAAAGACAATAAAGACATAAAATTGGGGCACCTGGGTGGCTCAGTCGGTTAAGTGTCTGACTTTGGCTCAGGTCATGATCTCACGGTTTGTGGGTTCGAGCCCCACGTCGGGCTCTGTGCTGACAGCTCTGAGCCTGGAGCCTGCTTCGGATTCTGTGTCTCCCCCTCTCTCTGTGCCTCCCCCACTCTCGCTTTGTCTCACTATGTCTCTCAAAAATAAGTGTAAAAAAATTTTTAAAAAAAGATATAAAATTAATTTTGATGAGATTTAAAAGGAATCTTTGAAAATCAGATTTGCTAATGTCCTAGAATAGAACTTAGTTTTCTTTTTCCAAATTGTTTATTTATATGTATTTCTTTCTTAAGTTTATTTATTTATTTTGGGAGAGAGAGCGTGTGCGCACACACTCAAGCAGGGGAAGGGCGGAGAGAGAGGGAGAGAGAAAGAATCCCAAGCAGGCTCCCTGCTGTCACCATGGTGCCTGACACGGGTCTCAAGCCCGTGAACCCATGTGATCATAACCTAAGCTGAAACCAAGAGTCAGGCGCTATATCGACTGAGCCACCCAAGTGCTCCCTCATTTTTATTTAAATTCTAGTTAGTTAAGGGGTGCCTGGGTGGCTCAGTTGGTTGAATGTCAGACTCTTGATTTCGGCTTAGGTCATGATCCCAAAGTTGTGGGATCATACACTGTGTTGGGCTCTTCACTGAGCGTGGAGTCAACTTGAGATTCTCTCTCACTCTCTTTCCCTCTTCCTTCTCACCCACTCATGTGCGTGCTGTCTCCCACTCTCTCTCTCTAAAATAAATGAAATGGAAAAAAAATTTTAATCCTACTTAGTTAACATAGTGTAATAATGGTTTCAGGAGTAGAATTTAGTGACTCATCACTTACATACAACACCCAGTGCTCATCATAACAAGTGCCCTCCTTAATACTCATCACCCATCTAGCCCATCTCCCACCTCCCTCCCTCCATCAACCCTCAGTTTGTTCTCTATCAAGAATCTGTTATGGTTTGCTTCCCTCTCTCTTTTTTTCCCCCCTTCTCATATGTTCATCTGTTTTGTTTCCTAAATTCCATATATGAGTAAAATCATATGGTATTTATCTTTCTGAGTGACTTATTTCCCTTAGGTTAATACACTCTAGCTCCATCCATGTCATTGCAAATGGGAAGATTTCTATTTCTTTGATGGCTGAGTAATATTCCACTGTCTATACCACATCTTCTTTATCCATTCATCAGTCCATGGACCCTTGGGCTCTTTCCATAGTTTGGCTATTTTTGTTGCTGCTATAAACATTGGAGTGCATGTGCCCCTTCGAATCAGCATTTTGGTATCCTTTGGATAAATACCTAGTAGTGCAATTCTTGGGTCATAAGGTAGTTTTATTTTTACCCTTTTGAGGAGCTTCCACAGTGATTGCATGAGATTGCATTCCCACCAGTAAGAGAGTTCCCCTTTCTCCACATCCTCGCCAACATCTGTTTCCTGAGTTGTTAGTTTTAGCCATTCTGACAGGTGTGAGGTGGTATCTCATCATGGTTTTGACTTGTATTTCCTTAATGATGAGTAATGTTGAGCATTTTTCATGTGTCTTTTAGCCATCTGGGTGTCTTCTTTGGAAAAATGTCAATTTGTGTCTTCTGCACACGCACTTGAGCAGGGGAAGGGCAGAGGAAGAGGGAGAGAGAGAATCTTAGGCAGGCTCCACACCCAGGCTGCGTGAACATGGGGGTATCTATATATATCTTTTTGAGTTAATGTTCAAGTTTCCATCAGATAAATATCCAGAAGTGAAATTGTTGGATCATATGGTAGTTCTGTTTTAACTTTTTGAGGAACCTCCATACCGTTTTCCATAGCAACTGCACCAATATACATTTCCACCAGCAGTGCACAAGAATAGATTTCCTTTTCTCCTCATCCTTCCCAACACTTGTTATTTCTTGTCTTTTAGATAGTAGCCATTCTAGGAGGTGTGAAGTGATGTGTCATTGTGGTTTTGATTTGTATTTCCCTGATGATTAGTGGTGGTAAACAACTTTTCATGTGTATTGGCCACCTGCATGTCTTCTTTGGAAAATATCTATTCAGACTCTCTACCCATTTTTCATCAGATTGTTTTTTGGCTGTTGAGTTGAAGCGGTTCTTCATATACTTTGGATATTAACCTCTTATCAGATATATGACTTGCAATTCTTTTTTCCCATTCATTAGGTTACCTTTTCATTTTGTTGATGGTTTCCTTTGCTGTGCAGAGGCATTTTAATGTGCTGTAGTCCCACTTGTTTATTTTTGTTTTTGTTGCTTTTGGTGTCCAATCCAAAAATCATTGCCCAGACCATTGTCAAGGAGTTTACTATGTTTTCTTTTAGGAACTTTATGGTTTCAAGTCCTATGTTCAACTCCTTAATCCATTTTGAGTTCATTTTTGTGTATGGTGTAAAATATGTTCCAGTTTCATTCTTTTGCATGTAGTTGTCCAGTTTTTCCAACACTGTGTCATGAATACTGTATGTTCTTGGCTCTTTTGTCATAAATTGACTATTTATATGTGAGTTTCTTTCTGGGCTCCTTGTTCTATTCCATTGACTAATGTGTCTTTTTTTAAATATTAATATCATAACTGTTTTGATCACTATAGCTTTGTAGTACAGTTTAAAATAAAAATGCATGATGCTTCCAGCTTTGTTTCTCAAGATTCCTTTCACTCTTCAGGGTCTTTTGTGGTTCCATACATATTTTAGGATTGTTTGTTGCATTTCTCTGAAAAATGTCATTGAAATTTTGATAGGGATGCATTGAATTTATAAATCTTTTGTGGTAGTCTAGATGTTTTAACAGTATTTAATTCTTCCAGTCTATGAGCGTGGATTACCTTTCTATTTATCTGTGTCTTCCTCAGTTTCTTTCAGCATTGTCTTATAGTTTTCAGTGTACAGGTCCTTCACCTCTTTGGTTAAATTTATTCCTATGTTTTTTTTATTATTTTTGATGCAATTGTAAATGGGATTGTTTAAAGATTACACCAAAACAACCTCTTAGAACTAATAAACAAATTCAATAAAGGTGCAGGATACAAAATCAATGTACAAAAATCAGTTGCATTTCTATATGCTAATAATTAATGATCAGAAAGAAATTTTATAAATAATAATAGAATGTCAGCTGCAAATAGTGACAGTTTGACTTCTTCGTTTCTGTTTTGGAGGCCTTTAATTTTTTTTCTTACCTAATTGCTCTGGCTAGGACTTCTGATGTTGAACAAAAGTGGTAAGAGTGGGCATCCTTTCTTGTTTCTGATCTTGGAGGAAAAGCTTTCAGATGTTCACCACTGAGTATGATCTTAGCTTTGTGCTTGTCATATATGACCTTATTATGTTGAGGTATGTTCCCTCAATGCCCACTTTGTTTAGTTTTTAACAAATTGATGTTGAATTTTGTCAAATGCTTTTTCTGGATCTATTGGGATGGTCATATGATTTTTATCCTTAATTTTTTGTCCTTTTACCCTTAATTTTATTAATCCTTCATTGTGTGTCAATTGATTGACTTGTGGATATGGAAACATCCTAGCATTCCTGGAATAAATTTCACTTGATCATGGTATATGATCTTTTTAATGTATTGTTGAATTCAGTTTGCTATTTTTGGAAGATTTATGCATTTGAGTATGTTTTTTATTTTGCTTCTGCCAACAAGAAATTTGGCCCGTGAGGGTACCTGGGTGGCTCAGTCAGTTAAGTGTCTGACTTTAGCTCAGGTCATGATCTCACAGTTCATGAGTTTGAGCCCTGTGTCATGCTCCGTGCTGCCAGCCTGCTTGGGATCCTCTGTCCTGCTTCTCACTACTCCTTCCCCATTACTGCGCTCTCTCCTTCTCTCTCAAAAATAAATAAACATTAAAAAAAAATTTGGCCCATGAATTTGCCACATTTTTAAAAGAGACAAAGTTACAGTTTTATCATACTTCTAGACATGTAGTTATAAGTAGATAGTGGTAGTGGTCACCATGTGATCTGGCACATCTAAATATTCAAAACTTTTGTAATTTCAATTACCAGAGGAGCATAATAAAACTAGTAAGACTGCTATTCAGAGTTTCATATTTTTTAGAGATTGTGATTTCTTTCATAAGACCTAGGAATGATCTGGGAGATCCAAGTTTCATACAAGACCTCATCATACACATTATACTTGAAAGGACATATTTACAGACACAGAAGTAAATATGCATATAACTCCTGTGTTGGATATGGGAACAAGATTGAGCCTTTTATTATTAGGCTCAAGCTGTCACTTGTTAGATAAGATTCTTTAAACTAGTTATATGTATGCAGCTTTATGTGGAGGGCAAGAATATTTGTCCTCCTATGCTTTTTGAGAATCTTTGTGACAAATATTATTAATGAGGAAGAACACTGAAGTAAGTTACCATGACATGGAAAAACAGACCTGAGAATCTCAAATTTCACTGTAAGAAAAAGGAGAAGAACAAAGGGAATTTTCAAAAATAATGAAACAAGATACATGAAATATTCTTTACAAGTTCATTAATTAATAGGCAACTTTTACTTGGTGTCATTGTTATGCCACTGAAAGTGCTTTATATGTTTTATTTCATTTGGTACATACAGCAACACTTTGAGGTATGTCACTGTTGTTTTTCCCATTTTACTGATGAGGAAATAAAGTCAGTTAAGTAATGTAGTAAAAAGTTACACAGTTAGTAACAACCAAAAATAAGGTTAATGAACTGAATTTTGGATGACAGATTCTGTGTTCTTTATTATGATAGTATACAACCTCTGATCATTTTTTAAATCTGATTGTCTCACTAATTCATCAAATTTTTTTCATCAACATTTAATATGGATCAAGGGCAAATACTGCAGATATTGACAACCTACAGCTCACCATACTTTATTTAACCTTTATTTAACCTTTATTGCCTACTATTAGATACTCAGAATGATCATAAACTATTTTGTAGTATATGTGGATCTTTATAATAGAATTTTATCTGCATTCATATGTTTCTTTTCTTTTTAATGCTCTTTAAAATTTATTTTTGAAGGAGAGAGAGAGACAGAGCATGAGCGGGGGAGGAGCAGAGAGAGAGGGAGACACAGAATTCGAAGCAGGCTCCAGGCTCTATGGAGTCACAGAGCCCAACACGTGGCTCGAACTCACGGACCATGAGATCATGACCTGAGCCAAAGTTGGACGCTCAGCCGACTGAGCCACCCAGGCGCCCCTCTTTTCTTTTTTTTTTTTTAAGTAGGCTCCATGCCCAACATGGGGCTTGAACTCACAATCCCAAGATCAAGAGTCACATGCTCTACTGACTGAGCCAGCCAGGCATCCCTGCTTTTATATGTTTCTTTTCTTTTTTTAAAATTTTTTTTGAGAGAGAGCATAAGTGAGGGAGGAGCAGAGAGAGAGAGAGAGAGGAGAGACAGAAGATCCGAAACAGGCTCTATACTGACAGCAGCAAGCCTGATGTGGGCCTCGAACTCACAAACTGTGAGATCATGACCTGAGCTGAAGTTGGATGCTCAACAACTGATCCACCCAGGCACCCTTATATCTGTTTCTTAAGGAAGAATTTCTAGAATTTGCATTTCTAAGTCAAACATCAGATATTAAGTGCCTACAATTTGCCAATATTGTTCATGTAACATGTAATTAAGTGCCTAAAGTATGCCAGTATTGTTCATGTAACTTAAACAGACATAGCTTCTATCCCTTAACTTGTTTATAACAGACCATGTAAATATATACTATGAATAGGACTAAAACTATGGTAGGGTATGGTAAAGATTATTAAAGAAATCAGACAATGTCCCTTTGTAGTTGTTGAAAAGGGATATAATGGACACAAACCCAAGGCTATAAGGTTTTGATCAACTTACACTAAAGCCATGATTTGTCAGAGTTCCCCAAAAACATCCTCAAATTTGATGATGTGCTAAGACTTACAGAATTAAAGAAAATGGTGGTTATGAAAGGATATAATTTAAAATCAGCAAAGAGAAAAGTCACATAGGATTAAAATCAGCAAAGAGAAAAGTCACATAGGATGAAGAGCAGGAAAAAACTAGATGTGAGCTTCCATTGGACTCACACAAACAGTGCTTAATTCTCCCAGCAACAATTTGTAAGAACACATGTGAACTGAGCCATGGAAGCTCACCTGAGCTTTTGGGTCCAGAGTTTTTATTGAGGATCAGAAACAGCCACGGGAAACAAACAAACAAACAAATGAAATATAGGCATGGAGTAACTATGTGATTTACCCTTACCTACTCAATTTCAAGCCCCTACAGAGGGTCCCTGGCAACAAAACAGTTTACCAAAAGTCACATTGTTAGCAAAGACTATTTGGCATAGCTCAAAAAAGCTTTTATTATTTTTTAAGTTTACTTATTTATTTTTGAGAGAGAGAGAGTGAGTGAGCAGGGGAAGGGCAGAGAGAGAGGAGAGAGAATCCCAGGCAGGCCCCACACCATCAGCACAGAGCCCGACATGAGGCTCGAACTCAGGAACTGTGAGATCATGACCTGAGCTGAAATCAAGAGTCACTTAATCAACTGAACCACCCAGGTGTCCCTCAAAAAAAGCTTTCAAAGGGAGGATATTCTAAAGGCTCCCAGCTTATCTCACAGTAGCTGGCCAAGGGCCATTCCTTTCTGTGGAAAGTGCTCTGTGTACTCCAGGTCTACTAAGATAATTTTTATTGCACCCAAGTGATATCCATGGAGGTGAATGGAATTATTTACTAACCTTTATGCTTTAGTGTATTTTGGTAGGTTATAGATTATTTCTAACTTTCCAGCAAATTACTCATGCTCAGATTTCATTCCATAATGAAGTAATTCTGAACTACACAGGCAAGAACCAGAGTTACAACTTACTTTGTAGTGAGAAGAATGTGAATTCCAAACTCACCTCTGCCACCTTATCTTTGCATGTGTTTTATATATTTTTTCTAACTGAAACATAAATTACTGCAAATCATGCAAACAACATTCTAGTTTGTTTTTAACATGTATATATACCCATTTAACCATCACATTTTAACATGTATATATACCCATTTAACCATTTTCTTAATCATCAAGAAAAACGTATTTCCTTCTAGTCATTACCAACTCACCCCTCCCTACCCTCAACAAAGGTAACTACTGTTCTTACCACTATTATGATAGATTCATTTTAATTAGATTCATATAAAAGAAGTTGATATAAATGTGATTTTACATAATATTGTATACATTTTTATCTGGCCTGTTTTGCTTAATTTCGCATTTGTGAGAATCATCTGTGTTTGTACTATTTTATCATTAGGTAATCTCCCATAATAAGAATAAATCCTATTTTATTTTGCTCTCCTTTTTTTTTTTTAACTAATCTCTATGCCCAAAATGGGGTTCAACTCATGACTCCAAGATCAAAAGTCACATGCTCTACTGACTGAGCCATCCAGGCACATCTGTCCTATTTTTTGATGGGCATTTGTGTCATTAACAGTTGGAGGCTTATATAATGATCCACCCAGGCACTCCTCTACCTTTTGATTCTTATGAGTAATCCTGCAAAGAATATTCATGTTCAAGTTTTTGTGTAGACATACATCTTCGTTTCTCTTCTATATGCCTACCAGTTGAATTGCTGTATCATATGGTAACTCCATTTTGAACATTTTGAAAAATTGCTAGACTGTTTTCCAAATCAGTCACACTATTTTTAATTCCAATCAGCAGCATATGAGGGTTCTGATTTATTCACATCCCCCCAACACCTGTTAGTATCTGACTTTTTCTTTGTAGGTATCCTAGTAGGTATGAAGTAGTATCTCACTGTAGTATTTTACTCTGCTAAAATATATTTAAATAAGATTTAGTATATTAAACATTTTTAAGGTTAAAATTCAGTGGCATTAAATACACTTACATGGTTATGCAACCATCACCACCTATCTCCAGAACTTTCTCATCTTCTAAACTGAAACTCTGTACCGATAGTGACACTCTTTGATTCCCTTTTGGGTATGTTCTATAGTATCCTGTTTGTGGTTACCATGGGAAGTATATATCATAAAGTTATATAACAATCTATTTTAAATTGACATCAACTTTGTTCACATACAAAAGCTCTACTTTTCAGTTCCACTTTCACTGACTTTAGATTAAGTCATGAGGTAACTTTTTTTTTTTTTTTAACGTTTATTTATTTTTGAGACAGAGAGAGACAGAGCATGAGCGGGAGAGGGTCTGAGAGAGAGGGAGACACAGAATCCAAAACATGCTCCAGGCTCCGAGCTGTCAGCACAGAGCCCGATGCGGGGCTCGAACCCACAGACCGCGAGATCATGACCTGAGCCAAAGTTGGACGCTTAACCGACTGAGCCACCCAGGCACCCCAACTTTTTTTTTTTTTTTAATAGGCTCTATGCCCAACATGGGGCTTGAACTCATGACCATGAGATCAGGAGTTGGATGTTCCACCAACTGAGCCAGCCAGGTGTCCCATGAATTAACATTTTTATGTGCTGTGTATCCATTAATGTATATATAACTATTTTTTATTCATTTATCTTTTATATCTGTAGAAAACAAAAAGTGGAGTTAAACCAAAATTACAAAAATAATGGCTTTTATATTTTCCCTATGTATTTTCCTCTACGGGAGTTTTTTATATCTTCATATGGGTTGAGTTACTGTCTGGCTTCCTTTCAACTTGAAAGTCTCCCTTTGGGATTTTTTGTAGAGAATGTCTAGTGAAAATGAACTCTCAGTTTTCCTTTATCAGGGAAGTCTTAATTTCTCCCCCACTTTTTTTAACTTTTTTTTTTACTCCCCCCCCCCCCATTTTCTAAAGGACAATTTTGCCATATATAAAGTTCTCAGTTGACAGTGTTTCTTTTAGCATTTTAACTTTTTTTTTTTTTTTAAGTAATCTCTGTGGCCAACGTGGTGCTTGAATTTACAACCCCAAGATCAAGAGTCGCGTGTTCTATGGACAGAGCCAGCTGATGCCCTTTTAGCATTTTAAATGAATCATCCCGTTGGAGCATCTGGGTGGCTCACCTGGTTGAGTGTCTGACTATTAATATCACCTCAGGTCATGATCTCACAGTTTGTGAGATTGAGCCCTGCATTGGGCTCTGCAGTAACAGTGCAGAGCCTGCTTAGGATTCCCTCTCCCTCTCTGCCCCTACCCACCTTGCACACACATGCAAAATAAATTAATAGGGGCACCTGTGTGGCTCAGTCAGTTGAGCATCTGACTTTAGCTCAAGTCATGATCTTGCAGTTCATGAGTTTGAACCTCACATGGGACTCTGCTGCCAGCACAGAGCCCGGTTCAGATCTTCTGCCTCCCTCTCCCTCTGTCCCTCAACCCCCCAGCACTTGCTCTTGCTCTCTCTCATTAATTTTTTTTTAAATATTTTTTCATTAAAAATTTTTTTTTAATGTTTATTTGTTTTTGACAGAGAGAGAGACAGAGCATGAGCAGGGGAGGGCAGAGAGAGAGGAAGAAACAGAGTCGGAAGTAGGCTCCAGGCTCTGAGCTGTCAGCACAGAGCCCGACGCTGGGCTTGAACTCACAGACCGCAAGATCATGACCTGAGCCAAAGTCGGACGCTCAACCTACTGAGTCGCCTAGGCACCCCCTCATTAAATTTATTTATTTATTTTTTAAATGTTTATTTATTTTTGAGACAGAGAGAGACAGAGCATGAACGGGGGAGGGTCAGAGAGAGAGGGAGACACAGAATCCGAAGCAGCTCCAGGCTCAGAGCTGTCAGCACAGAGCCCGACACGGGGCTCGAACTCACAGACCATGAGATCATGACCTGAGCCGAGGTGGGTCGCAAAACCGACTGAGCCACCCAGGTGCCCCTGTTATGGTTTTTATATGCATTTCCCTGATCACGACTTTTGGCATATTTTTCCCTCCACATGCTTATTGACATTTCTATATCTTCTTTGGAGAAATGTCTATTGAAATCTGTTACCAGATGTCTTTTTGTTCTTTAGTTGTGGGCGTCTTTACATAATGTGGCTATTAAACCCTTATCAAATATATCATTTATAAATATTTTCTCCTATTCTGTAGATTGTGTTTTCAGTTTTACCGGGAATGTTCTTTGAAAATTTCAATTTTGATGAAGCCCAATTTTTCCATTTTTTTCTTGTTTGTGCTTTTGGTGTGCCGAGAATCCTTTGCCAAATTTAAGGTCATGATGATTTTCTCCTGTATTTTCTTCTATAGGTTTTATATTTGCATGCCTTATAGTTGGGTCATTGATCAGTTTTTAGTTCATCTTTGTATATATTGTGAGGAAAGGGTCTAATTTCATTCTTTTGTATGTAGCTATCCAGTTTTCCTATCATCATTTATTGAAAAGACTGTCCTTTCTCCACTAAAAGGTCTTTGCACTCTTGTCAAAACTCATTTGACCAGAGGGGTGCCTGGGTGGCTCAGCAGGTTAAGCATCCGACTCCTGGGTTCCGCTCAGGTCATTATCTCACAGTTTGTGAGTTTGAGCCCCACATCAGGCTCTGTGCTGACAGCATGGAGCCTACTTGGGATCCTCTCCTTCTCTCTCTCTGCCCCTCCCTACTCGCTCTCTCTCAAAATAAAAAAGAAAAATCAATGGACCAGAGAGATACCTGGACTTAATTTCCAATCAGTTCTATTCTGTTGATTAATATATCTAACCTTATGGGGCGCCTGGTGGCTTAGTCAGTTGTGTCCGACTTGATTTTGGCTTGAGTCATGATCACAGGGCTGTGGGGATCGAGCCAAGCCCCGAGTCTGCTCCATGCTGGGTGTGGGACCTGCTTGGGATTCTCTCTCTCCCTCTGCCCTTCTCCCCTGCCTGTGCGCTCTAAAAAAAAACAAAAAACAAAAAACAAAACAGTAGATACATCTAACCTTATGCCAGTGTCCAACTGCTTTGATTATTGTATATTTGTAACTTTTAGATTGGTAAATGTTAGTTTTTCAGGGTTTTTTTTTTTTTCCCCTAACTGATTTGGTTATTCTGAACTACTTGCAATTTCGTATGAATTTAGAAGTCAGCATGTCAGTATCTACAAAGAAGCCAGTTGGGACTCTGACAGGAGTTGCATAACGTTTAGATCGCTTTGGAGAATATCGTGATCTTATTATTGAGTAGCCTGGTTCATAAACATGGGATGATCTTCACTTAATTACCTTAACTTCTTTCATTAGTATTTTGTATTTTTTAAAGTATACAGTTTGAATTTTTGTTAAATATTTTATTAATTTGGATACTATTATAAATGGAATTACTTATTTCAGATTGTTATTGCATGTGTATAAAAATATTTTATTTTTGCATATTTATTTGCATCCTGCAATCTTGCTCCATTCTAATAGTGTTATAGTCAAATTTTTGGATTTTCTGTATATAAGGTCATGCCATCTATTAATGGAGATCATTTTCCTTCCTTCTTTCCACTATGGGTGCCTTTATTGATATTTCCTATTTGTCCCAGCTAGATCTGTAGAACAATGTTGATTAGAAGAGGCAATAAGGTATAGACTTGTCCTCTTCCAACATCAGGGGTAAGCATCACTAAGTCTAATGGTAGCTGTCAATTTTATCCTGTGGAGATAGTTCCCTTCTATTCATACGTTCACTCTCTTTTGTCATGAAAGGGTGTTGGATTTTGTAAATGCTTTCTCTTCATGAATGAAGATGGTCATGTAGTTTATTTTTTATTTTTTTAAGTTTTATTTATTTTGAGAGAGAGAGAGAGAAACAGAGCACATGAGTGGGGAAGAGGCAGAGAAAGAGGCAGAGAGAGAATCCCAAGCAGGCTCAGCACTGTCAGTGCAGAGCCTGAGGCAGGGCTTGAACCCATGAACGGTGAGATCATGACCTGAGCCAAAATCTAGAGTCAGATGCTTAATTGACTGAACCACCCATGTGCTCCTATTTTTTATGATTCCGATATGTTACATTAGATTAACAATCGAATTTTGAATTCCACGGATAAATCCCACTTGGTCAAGGTATATAATTCTTTTTATATGTTCCTAGATTCAGATTACTAGTGTTTTGTTTAGATTTTTTGCATCCATATTCATAAAAGGTATTAGTGATAGTTGCCCTTTTTTGTAATGTCTTTTTCTGATGTAGCTATCAGGTTAATTTTGGGTTCATAAAATTAGGAAGTTTTCCCTCCTTTTTACTTCAAGAGTTTGTAAAGAATTAGTATTCTGCTTGGTTTGGTAGACTTTAACTGTGAAGCTGTGCTGACCTAGGCTTTTCTTTATGGGTAGTTTTTAAAATAACTAATTCATTTACTTATTTGTTAGAATATTATTCAAATATTCTACCTCCATGAGTAGATTTGGAAGTTTGTGCCTTTGTATGATTTTATCCAATTCATCTGAGTTTTCTGATTTTTTTAAATGTTTATTTATTTTGAGAGAGAGATAGTGCATGAGCAGAGGAGAGGCAGAGGGAGAAAGAGAGATTCAAAGAGAGAGAGAGAGAGAGAGAGAGAGAGAGAGAGAGAGAGAGAGAGAAATCGAAATCCCAAGCAGGCTCCATGCTGTCAGCACAGAGCCCTGACACGGGGGCCCAATCCCATGCACCGTGAGATCATGACCTGAGTGGAAACCAAGAGTTGAACACTGAACCAGCTGAGCCACACAGGCGCCCCAAGGGCTTCCTGATTTCTTGTTGTACAATTGTTCATCCTATTCCTTTGTAATCAATATTTATTTCTGTAAGGTTGGTAGTACTGTCCCCTCTTTCACTTATGATTGTGGTAATAGGAGTCTTCGTTCTTTCTGGTCATTCTTGATCATCTAAACATTTGTGAACTTTTAAAAACTTTTCATAGAACCAGGGGCGCCTGGGTGGCTAGGTTGGTTAAGCATCCGACTTTGGTCAGGTCACTATCTTGCGATTTGTGGGTTCGAGCCCTGTGTCAGGCTCTGTGCTGACATCTGAGAGCCTGGAGCCTGCTTCAGATTCTGTGTCTTCCTCTCTCTCTCTGCCCCTCCCCTCCCCCCGCTCAAAAATAAATAAACATTTAAAAAAATTTTTAATAAAAAAACCCACTTTTCATAGAACCAGATTTTAGTTTCATTTATTTTTGGATATTTTTCATATATGATATGTTTACTCTTTTCACAGTGACTTAAGGAGGGAGGTTAAATTTGACCTAGATATTTACTTTTAATTACAGGCACTTTAAACTTTAAAAGCTTTCCTCTAATCATTAAATGCATGTCATAAGTTTTGATATGTTGTCTTCATTTATTATTCGCAAATTGTTTTCTAGTTTCCTTTTTCATTAAAAAAAATTTTTTTTAATGTTTTTTTATTTATTTTTGAGACAGAGAGCATGAGCAGGGGAGAGGCAGAGAGAGAGAGAGAGAGACACAGAATCTGAAGCAGGCTCCAGGCTCTGAGCTGTCAGCACAGGGCCCAATGCAGGGCTCAAACTCATGGACTGTGAGATCATGATCCGAGCTGAAGTCGGACGCCCAACCGACTGAGACACCCAGGTGCCCTTCCTTTTTCATTTTTAATATATTGATTATTTAGGAGTGTTTTGTTTAAAAAATTTTTTTTAAGCTTTATCCATTTTTCAGAGACAGAGACAGAGCATGATGGGGGAGGGGCAGAGAGAGAGGGAGATACAGAATCCGAAGCAGGCTCCAGGCTCTGAGCTGTCAGCACAGAGCCCAGGCTTGAACTCACAGACAGTGAGATCATGACCTGAGCTTGAGTCGGACGCTTAACCGACTGAGCCACCCAGGCGCCCCTAGGAGTGTTTTGTTTAAATTCCATGTTTTGGAGTTTCCCATTTTTCCGTTATTTATTTGTAACTACATTATGGATAGACAAACTGTTTTTTATTGTTTTTTTTTAATTTATTAAGTTTTCTGTTCTAGCCTAGCATATAGTTTCTTGTGGAAAATATTCCATGTGCATTTGAAAAGAATGTATATTTTGCTATTGTTGGGTGAAGTGTTTTATAAATGTCTGTTAAGTCTAAGTGGTTTATAGTGTTGGTTATAGATTTTTCTGTTTCCTTGACCTTTTTTCCTAATTGTTCTATCCATTATGAGCGTGGGATATTGACGTCTGTGGCCACTTTTGCTGAATTGTCTTTCTCTATTTCTGTCAGTTAATTGTGAAAATATACATAACAGGATTTGCTATTTAATCATTTTACAGTATACAATTCAGTGATATTAAATAAACCCACAGTGTGCAACCTTTACCATCTAATTGCAGAATTTTTCATCATCCCAAAAGGGAACTCTTACCCCGTAAGTAATCACTCTTCACTGCCTCTCCCTCAACCCCTTGCAATAACGAATTTTTCAAAATCTAAAGTTTTATCTATTTTAGGTATTTCAAATAAATGGATTAATATTCATATAAATGGGACAACAATATAATAATTGAAAGGCATTTGTGTCTGGCCTCTTCCAGTTAGCATGTTTTCAAATTTCACATGATGTGACAGGTATCAGTAATTGTTTCCTTTTGATGGCTAATATTCCATTGTGTTTTCTTTTATGGCCTAACATATGATCTATTCTAGACCATTTTTCATTTGTACTTGAGAATATGTATTCTGGTATTTGGTGTATGTCTGGGATGTCCAATTGATTTATAGTGTTGCTGTACTCTATTTCCAAATTATCTTTTGCCTAGTCTTTCTATCCATTATTGGAGTTGGTTTATTGAAGTCTCAAACTTTATTGTAGAACTTTCTGTTCCTCCCCTCAATCCTGTCAATTGTTGCTTCATATATTTTGGGGCTTTGAGGCATATATATTCATAGTGGTTGTATTTTCTTGGTGGGCTGACCCCTTTTATCAACATAGAAGATGTTCCTTTGTCTCTTGTCTCTTCTAAGCCTACTTGGTCTCATGTAGGCTTCCAACTCTTTGAGGACTACTGGTATGCAACACATTTTTATATCCTATTTTCAACCTATTTATATGTTTGGATTTGTCATCAGTTTGTTGTAGACTGACTACAGTTGCACTGTATTTTCTATCCATTCTGCCAATCTCTGCATTTTAGTTGAAGATTCTAATACATTTGCATGTAAAGTAATAACTGAGGAGGACTTTTCTACTTGTTTTCTATATATACTGTCTTCTATTTTTTTTTCTAATTTTCTAATGTTTATTTATTTTTGAGAGAGAGAGAGCGAGGGAGGGACAGAGAGAGAGGGAGACACAGAATCCAAAGCAGGCTCCAGGCTCTGAGCTGTCAGCACAGAGCCCAATGTGGGGCTCGAACCCATGGGCTGTGAGATCATGACCTGAGCTGAAGTTGGATGCTTAACTGACTGAGCCACCCAGGTGCCCCTCTTCTGTGCTTTTCTATCTCTAATTAATGACTTCCTTTCTGTTCCACTGACTTTTTTTTGTAGTTTACCATTTGACTCCTTTTATATTTCCTATTCATTATACAATTTAATCATTTTATTAGCATTTATCCTGTAGATTTCAATTACAAATATGCATTTGTGATGAACTAGTTTGAAATAAAACTAACTTTATTCAGGGGTCCCAAAATCACTCTCAGGTTCAGTGATTTTCTAGAAGGACTCACAAAAGTAAAAAAAAGTTGGGGCATCTGGGTGGCTCAGTCAAATGCCCCAATTCTTTTTTTTATTTTTTATTTTTTCCAACGTTTTCATTTATTTTTTTTGGGACAGAGAGAGACAGAGCATGAACGGGGGAGGGGCCGAGAGAGAGGGAGACACAGAATCGGAAACAGGCTCCAGGCTCCGAGCCATCAGCCCAGAGCCTGACGCGGGGCTCGAACTCCCGGACCGCGAGATCGTGACCTGGCTGAAGTCGGACGCCCAACTGACTGCGCCACCCAGGCGCCCCGTAATGCCCCAATTCTTGATGTCAGCTCAGGTCATGATCTCCTGATTTGTGGGATAGAGCCCTTCAGGGGGCTCTGCGCTAAAAGCATGGAGCCTGCTTGGGATTCTCTCTCTTTCTCTGCCCACCCCCCACCCCCCCCACTTTCTCTTTCTCTCTCAAAATAAACATTTTTTTTTTTTGCATGAGTTTTTTTCTTTTTAAAAAGGTTTATTTTTGAGAGAAAGAGAGAGAGTGCATGAGCGGGGAGGGGCAGAGAAAGAGGGAGACAGACGATACCACAAAGGCTCTGTGCTGACAATAGAGAGACTGATGTGGGGCTCAAACTCATGAGCTGTGAGATCATGACTAGAGCTGAAGTTGGACACTTAACCAGCTGAGCCACCCAGGTGCCCAATAAACAAACCTTTTTTTTAAAAAAAAAAAAAAGTCAGAAAAACTGTTGTACTCAGTTTTTGCCCCCCCCCCCCCCACAGTGACAGGATACAGATTAAAATCATTAAATGCCAGGTAATCTACCAGGAGCTCGTAAAGGACCTTCACTTTTGTTTGGAATAGGCAAAGCTTTAAACATTTCAGACCCGCTGAGTCAAACCTTCACTGTATGCCTATTTAGCTTTAATAGAAAAACTTTGCCCCTGTAACTGCTCAAGTTCTCCCTTTTAAAGTTGCTTTGTCCTAGATTATATCTTTATACAGTGTACCCTTTAAATAGGTTTATAATTATGTTTTATGCAGGTCTTTAAACGTATTGCAAAAAAGGAGGAACAACAAACAAAAAAATGCAATACTATTGGGTTATATATTTTTGCCTTTTAGTTGCCTTCACCACCGTTCTTAATTCATTTAGTTTTATTGAGATATAATTGACATACAACTACTTTTGGTATACCTGATTTAATATATGTATATATTACAAAATGATTACAGAAATAAATTTAGTTAACATCCATCACCTTCTTCTGTTAACTTTTTTCCTTCTGATGAGAACTTTTAAGATTTAACATCTTAGCCACTTTCAAACATACGCTGTATCATTAAGTATAATTACTATGCTGTACATTAATATCCCCTTGACTTACTTTATAACTGGGAATTTGTACCTTCCTTGACCACTTTCACCCATTTCGCCCACCCACTCTTCCACTTATCCCCACACCTATGGAAGCTACCAATGTGTTGTATTTGTGAGGTGTTTTGTTTTTAAATCTAATTCCAGATATAAGTGAGATCATTCAGTATTTGTCTTTCTCTGACTTACTTCCCCTAGCATAATCCTCTCAAGGTCAATTCATGTAGTTGCAAATGGCAGGATTTCCTTAGTTTTTTTATGGCAAAATAACATTCCATTGTGTATACACACCAAATTTTCTTTAACATTCCACCCATCAATGAATGTTTAGTTGTTTCCATGCCTTGTGTATTGTAAATAATGCTGCAGTGAACCTAGAGTCTGCAGAAATCTTTTTGGAGATTTCATTTCCTTTAGATAAATATCCAGAGGTGGAATTGCTAGATCATACAATAGTTCTATGTTTACTTTATTAAGGGACCTCCATAGTGTTTTCCATAACTGCTGCACCCATTTACATTCTCAATAGTGTAGGTTTCCCTTTCCTCCACAACTTTCCAACACTTGTTACTCCTTTTCTTTTTGATAATAGCCATTCTAACAGGTGTAAATCAGTATCTCATTGTGGTTTTGATTTGCATTTCTCTGACGATTAATGATATGGAGCACCATTTCATTTATTTGTTTGTCTCTTGTATTTTGGGAGAAAATATGTATTCAGATCCTCTGCCCATATTTTAATTGGATTGTGTCTTTTTTTATACTGAGTTGTAGGAATCCTTTATATATTTTGGGTATTTAACCCCTTATGAGATAAATGATTTGCAAATATTTTTAATGGTTGATCCAGAGCTTAATGTGTACAGCTTCCAGTATATACTAAATTCCAATGAGATATAGAAATGTTATTTGTCTTTTAAAAAGCAGAACAGGGGCGCCTGGGTGGTGCAGTCGGTTAAGCGTCCGACTTCAGCCAGGTCACGATCTCGCGGTCCGTGAGTTCGAGCCCCACGTCAGGCTCTGGGCTGATGGCTCAGAGCCTGGAGCCTGTTTCCAACTCTGTGTCTCCCTCTCTCTCTGCCCCTCCCCCGTTCATGCTCTGTCTCTCTCTGTCCCAAAAATAAATAAGCGTTGAAAACAAAAATTTAAAAAGCAGAACAAAAGAAATCTTATATACGTATATAGCATTTGTTATATTAATTTTATTTATCTTTTTTTTTTTTTTAAGTAAGCTCTGCACCCAATGGGGGGCTTGAACTCATGATCCCAAGCTCAAGAGTCACATGCTCTGCCAGCTCAGCCAGCCAGGTGCCCCTTATTGTTTTTGATTTTCTTCATTTGATGCTGTGGATTCAAAGTACCATCTGTATTCAGTTACTTACCCAGTATAGCTTTGCTACCCACCTCCTTTGTGTTATAGAAGTACAAATTATACTTTTACTTTTATTTTATCCTTTCTTATTTTTAATTTACATCCAAATTAGTTAGCAGATAGTGCAACAATGATTTCAGGAGTAGATTCCTTAATGCCCCTTACCCATTTAGCCCATCCCCCCTCCCACAACCCCTCCAATAACCCTCTGTTTGTTCTCCATATTTAAGAGTCTCTTATGGTTTCCCCCCCCCCCTGTTTTTATATTATTTTTGCTCCCTTCCCTTATGTTCATCTGTTTTGTACCTTAAAGTCCTCATATGAGTGAAGTCCTATGATTTTTGTCTTTCTCTAATTTCACTTTGCATAATGCCCTCCAGTTCCATCCATGTAGTTGCAAAAGGCAAGATTTCATTCTTTTTGATTGCTGAGTAATACTCCATTATATATGTGTGTATATATATATGTATGTACATATATGTATATATGTGTGTATATATGTGTATACATACGTGTATATATGTGTATATATGTCTCTATATATACATGCATACATATAGACACATATATACATACATATATGTATATATGTATGTATACACACATACATACATATACACATATATGTATGTATATACATGTATACATATATGTATGTATATGTATATACATACATGTATGTGTGTATACATATATACATATATACATATGTATATACACATATACATACATATATACATATATATGTATATACACACATATATATATATACACACCATATCTTCCTTATCCATTCATCCATCGATGGGCATTTGGGCTCTTTCCGTACTTTGGCTATTGTTGAAAGTGCTGCTATAAACATGGGGGTGCCTCTGCCCCTTCAAAACAGCACAACTGTATCCCTTGGATAAATAACAAGTAGTGTAATTGCTGGGTCATACGGTAATTCTATGTTTAACTTTTTGAGGAACCTCCATACTGTTTTCCAGAGTGGCTGCACCAGCTTGCATTCCCACCAGCAGTGCAAAAGAGAGAGATCCTCTTTCTCCACATCCTCACCAACATCTGCTGTTGCCTGAGTTGTTAATATTAGCCATTCTGATAGGTGGTATCTCATTGTGGTTCTGATTTGTATTTCCCTGATGATGAATGATGTTGAGCATTTTTTCACGTGTTAATCAGCCATCTGGATGTCTTCTTTGGAGAAGTGTCTATTCGTGTCTTTTGCCCCTTTCTTCACTGGATTATTTGTGTTTTGGGTGTTGAGTTTGGTAGGTTCTTTAAAGATTTTGGATACTAACCCTTTATCTGATATGTCATTTGCAAATATCTTCTCCCATTCTGTTGGTTACCTTTTAGTTTTGCTGTTTCCTTCCCTGTGCAGAAGCTTTTTATTTTGATGAGGTCCCAGTAGTTCATTTTTGCTTTTGTTTCCCTTGCCTCTGGAGACGTGTTGAGTCAAAAGTTGCTGCGGCCAAGGTCAAATAGGTTTTTGCCTGATTTCTCCTTGAGGATTTTGATGGCTTCCTGTCTTACATTTACGTCTTTCATCCATTTTGAGTTTATTTTTGTGTATGGTGTAAGAAAGTGGTCCAGGTTCATTCTTCTGCATGTCGCTGTCCAGTTTTCCCAGCACCACTTGCTGAAGAGACTGTCTTTATTCCAGTGGATATTCTTGCCTGCTTTATCAAAGATTAGTTGGCCATACGTTTGTGGGTCCATTTCTGCATTCTCTATTCTGTTCCATTGATCTGAGTGTCTGTTCTTGTGCCAGTATCATACTGTCTTGATGATTACAGCTTTGTAATACAGTTTGAAGTCCGGGATTGTGATGCCTCCTGCTTTGGCTTTCTTTTTCAAGATTGCTTTGGCTATTTGGGACCTTTTCTGTTTCTATACAAATTTTAGGATTGTTTGTTCTAGCTCGGTGAAGAATGCTGATGTTATTTCAAGAGATTACATTGAATATGTATGTAGATTGCTTTGGGTAGTATTGATATTTTAACAATATTTGTTCTTCCTATCCAGGAGCATGGAATCTTTTTCCATTTTTTTAAGTCTTCTTCTATTTCTGTCATAAGCTTTCTATAGTTTTCAGCATATAGATTTTTCACCTCTTCGGTTAGATTTATTCCTAGGTATTTTATGGCTTTTGGTGCAACTGTAAATGGGATTGATTCCTTGATTTCTGTTTCGTTTGCTTCATTATTGGTGTATAGGAATGCAACTGATTCCTGTACATTCATTTTATATCCTGCAACTCTGCTGACTTCATGAATCAGTTCTAGCATTTTTTTGGTGGAATCTTTAGGGTTTTCCATATACAGTATCATGTCATCTGCAAAGAGTGAAAGTTTGACCTCCTCCTGGCCGATTTGGATGCCTTTCATTTCCTTGTCTTGTCTGATTGCTTAAGCTAAGACTTCCAATACTATGTTGAATAACAGTAGCGAGAGTGGACATCCCTGTCTTGTTACTGACCTTAGGAGGAAAGCTCTCAGTTTTTCCCCAATGAGGGTGATATCAGTGTTGGGTCTTTCACATATGGCTTTTATGACCTCAAAGTATGATCCTTCTATCCCTACTTTCTTGAGGGTTTTTATCACGAAAGGATGCTGTATTTTGTCAAATGCTTTCTCTGCATCTATTGAGAGGATCACGTGGTTCTCGTCCTTTCTTTTAGTGATGTGATGAATCATGTTAATTGTTTTGCGGATATTGAACCAGCCCTGCATCCCAGCTATAAATCCCACTTGGTCACGGTGAATAATTTTTTTTAATGTATCGTTGGATCTGGTTGGCTAATATCTTGTTGAGGATTTTTGCACCCATGTTCATTAGGGAAATTGGTCTATAGTTCTCCTTTTAGTGGGGTTTTGTCTGGTTTTGGAATCAAGGTAATGCTGGATTCAGCACTGGCAAATTTGGAAGTTTTCTTTCCATTTCTATTTTTTGGAACAGCTTCGAGAGAATAGGTGTTAACTCTTCCTTAAATGTTTGGTAAAATTCCCCTGGAAAGCCATCTGGCCCTGGACTCTTGGTTTTGGGAGATTTTTGATTACTAAGTCGATTTCTGGTTATGGGTTATGGGTCTGTTCAAATTTTCTATGTCTTCCTGTTTCAGTTTTGGTAGTTTATATGTTTCTAGGAATTTGTCCATTTCTTCCGGATTGCCCATTTTACTGGTGTATAATTGCTCATAATATTCTCTTATTATTGTTTTTATTTCTGCTGCGTTGGTTGTGATCTCTCCTCTTTCATTCTTGATTTTATTTATTTGGGTCCTTTCCTTTTTCTTTTTGATCATACTGGCTAGGGGTTTATCAATTTTTGTTAATTCTTTCAAAGAACCAGTTTCTGGTTTCATTGATCTGTTCTTCTGTTTTTTGGTTTTGATAGCATTGATTTCTGCTCTAATCTTTATTAGTTCCAGTCTTCTGCTGGTTTTGGGTTTTATTTGCTGTTCTTTTGCCAGCTCTTTAAGGTGTAAAGTTAGGTTGTGTATCTGAGATCTTTCTTCTTTCTTTAGGAAGGCCTGGATTGCTATATACTTTCCTCTTATGACCACCTTTGCTGTGTCACATGGTTTTGGGCTGTTGTTATCATTTTCATTGGCTTCCATGTACTTTTTAATTTCCTCTTTAACTTCTTAGTTAGCCCATTCATTCTTTAGTAGGATGTTCTTTAGTCTCCAAGTATTTGTTATCTTTCCAAAGTTTTTCTTGTGGTTGATTTCGAGTTTCATAGCATTGTGGTCTGAAATATGCACAGTATGATCTTGATCTTTTTGTACTTTTTGAGGCTGATTTGTGTCCCAGTATGTGATCTATTCTGGAGAACGTTCCATGTGCACTGGAGAAGAATGTGTGTTCCTGTGCTTTAGGATGAAATGTTCTGAATATATCTCTTAAGTCTATCTGGTCCAGTGTGTCATTCAAAGCCATTGTTTCCTTGTTGATTTTCTGTTTAGATGATCTGTCCATTGTTGTAAGTGGGATGTTGCAAGTCACCTACTATTATGGTATTATCAATGAGTTTATGTTTGTGATTGATTTATATATTTGGGTGCTCCCACATTTGGAGCATAAACGTTTACTAGTGTTAGGTCTTGGTGTATAGACCCCTTAATTATATAATGCCCTTCTTCATCTCTTGTTTTAGTCTTTATTTTAAAGTGTAGATTGTCTGATGTAAGTATAGCTACTCCGGCTTTCTTCTGGCGACGATTAAGATGATAGATGGTTCTCCATCCCCTTACTTTCAATTTGAAGGTGTCTTTAGGTCTAAAGTGGGTCTCTCATAAACAGAATATAGATGGATCTTGTTTTCTTATCTATTCTGTTACCCTATGTCTCTTGATTGGAGCACTTAGTCCATTGATGTTTAGAGTGAGTACTGAAAGATATGAGTTTATTGCCATTATGTTGCCTGTAGAGTTGGAGTTTCTGGTGGTGTTCTCTGGTCCTTTCTAGTCTTTGTTGCTTTTGGTGTTTTGGGGTTTTGTTTTGTTTTTTTTTTTTTGTCTTGTCTTCCCTCAGTCCCCCTTCAAATTTCTTACAGGGTTGGTTTAGTAGTCATGAACTCTTAATTTTTGTTTGGGAAACTTTTTATCTCTCCTTCTGTTTTGAATGACAGCCTTGGTGGATAAAGAATTCTTGACTGCATATTTTATGATTCAGCACATTGAATATATCCTGCCACTCCTTTCTGGTCTGCGAAGTTACTGTGGATAGGTCTGCTACAAACCTGATCTGTCTTCCCTTCCCTTGTAAGTTGAGGACTTTTTTCCCTTGCTGCTTTCATGATTCTTTCCTTGCCTGAGTATTTTGTGAATTTGACTATGATATGCCTTGTTGACAGTCGGTTTTTGTTGAATCAAATGGGAGTCCTCTGTGCTTCCTGGATTTTGATCTGTGTCTTTCCCCAGGTTGGGAAAGTTTTCCGCTAGGATTTGCTCACATAACCCTTCTACCCCCTTTTTCTCTCTTCATCTTCTGGGATTCCTATGATTCTGATGTTGTTCCTTTTTAATGAGTCATCGATTTCTCTAATTCTTAAATTGTGCTCTTTTGCCTTAGTCTCCCTCTTTCTTTCTGCTTCATTAGTCTCCATAAGTTCGTCCTCTATGTTGCCAATTTGCTGCTCTGTCTTATCCATCCTTGCCATTGTGGCATTCATTCGAGATTGCAGCTCAGTTATAACATTTTTTATTTCGTCCTGACTAGCTTTTATTTCTTTTATCTCCGCAGAAAGGGATTCTAATCTATTTTCAACCCCAGCTAGTATTCTTATTATCGCGATTCTAAATTCTGGTTCAGACATCTTCCTTGTATCTGTATTAAGTCCCTGGCTGTTATTTCTTCCTGCTCTTTCTTTTGGGGTGAATTCCTGCATTTCATCATTTTGAAGGAAGAAAAAGAATAAGGGAAAAAATATTAAATTAAAAATATTAAAAGCAACACACAAAAAATCAAATAAATTATGCTATGATCTTAGGTCTGTTTTGGTCTGCTTGTTGAAAGGTGCTTGACAGATTAGAGAAAGAAGGGAAAGACAAGAAAAAAGAAAAGGAAAATGTTTGAAAATTTGAAAAATGAATACAATGAAATGTAATATGAAATAAGTAAAATAAAATTTGAAAAATTTACAAAAGTAAATATAGTAGAAAAAATTAAAGAAAAATGTTAATAAAAATTGACAATAAAAATAAATTTCTTTCTGTATTCACAAAAAGAAAAAAAAAGTTGAATAGACGGACCAGCAAACAGACTGAAATACGATTGAAATTACATCATTTTCCCCTAGAAGTCAAACTATGAAGCACTTTATAGTCTGTAAACTGAGCAGGCGGAGAGACTTGTGGTGTTCCTTAAGAGCGAGGTTGGTCCAGTTGGGCAGGGCTTAGTGTAATGGCTCCGTTCTCCACTAGATGGCACTGCTTAGCTTACTGGGGTGGATTGTTTTGGCACTTAGAGGTGTGTATGCACATGCGCAGGAGAGGTGAAGATGGCACCACCCAGATACCCACTCTCTAGTATTGGAGCACTGTTCTCCCTGATCAGCAATTGTGCACCCATCCTTTGTCTTCACCTTCCATCCACTCCCTAGTTCTACATTGTCCATGACCAAGGTGTCAGGTTGCCAGGCTGTACCTCCCCCTCTGCGTTTTTTTCTCAGTTGTGGCTGTGTTTCCCCTCACTTCTGAGAGACTGCGGCTTTGACCTGCGCAGACCTTCTGGAGGAGGGTCTCACCAAGTAATGGCCAGGTGCCAGTCGCACCCGGGAACGTTTGTGGGACCATGCTGATGCCCAGAGACTGTGGCTGGGTGCCAGCCCATCCCAGAAAAAGTTCACATGATCTTGTAGCAGCGTTTCAGGGATATGGAAAATCACAACACACATCTGGCACCAGGCTTCACCCTTAACGTCCTTGTTCCAGCACCAGTGAATGTGGTTGTTCTCTGGTTCAGGTTGTGCAGATTGTTGTGTTATTTCTCAAATCAGTTTTTACGTGTGCAAGATGGTTTAGTGTTGATATGGCTGTATTTCATGGATACGAAACGCAAAAAAAACTTCCATGTTGTTCTGCCATCTTGGCCCCTCCCAAATTATACTTTTATATATTGTAGGCCTAATAAAACATGTTGTTTCATATAGTTGATATTTAAATCAGTTAACTAAGAGAGAAAAATATACATGTATACTGTCTTTGTTTATCAAATAATTACCTTTCCTGGTGCTCTTTATGTTTTCTTTTTAAAAAAAATTTTGTTTTTAAATGTTCATTTATTTTTGAGAGAGAGAGGAGAGAGGGAGCATGAGCTGGGGATGGGCAGAGAAAGGGGAGACACAGAATCTAAAGCAGGCTCCAGGCTCTGAGCTGAGCCTGATGCGAGGCTCAAACTCCCAAACTGTGAGATCATGACCTGAGCTGAAACTGGACACTTAACCCACTGAGCCACCCAGTCACCTCTCTTTATCTTTTCATATATAGGATATAGTGGATATATATTACTGCCTCGAATCATTTGCTTTCTGCTTGAAGAACTCCCTTCAGTATTAAGATAGGTCTGCTAGCGGGGCGCCTGGGTGGCTCAGTCGGTTGAGCGTCCGACTTCAGCTCAGGTCACGATCTCGCGGTCCGTGAGTTCGAGCCTCACATCCGGCTCTGGGCTGATGGCTCAGAGCCTGGAGCCTGCTTCCATTCTGTGTCTCCCCCTCTCTCTGCCCCTCCCCCATTCATGCTCTGTCTCTCTCTGTCTCAAAAATAAATAAAACGTTAAAAAAATTTTTTTAAGATAGGTCTGCTAGCAATTAATTCTCCCAGTTTCTATTTCATCTTCATTTTCAAAAAATAGTTTTGCTTATTATAGCATTCCTGGTTGAAGTTTTTGAGTCTTGGTTTACATTCTGGTCTCTGTTATTTCTGAGGAGAGGTCATTAATTATTCTTACTGGGGCTCACTTGTAAGTAACAACTCATTTTCTTCTTGCTGCTTTCATATTTTTCTTTCAGCGGGCACCTGGCTGGCTCAGTCGGTAGATCAAGGGGGGGCTCTTGTCTCAGGGTCATGAGTTCAAATGCCACATTGGGCCTAGAGCTGACTTAAAAAACAAAACAACAACAAAACAACAACCAAACAAATTTCTCTTTCACATTTCACCGTTTTTACCATGTTGTGTCTATTTGTAGATCTCTGTGCCTTGATCCTGCTGGGTGTGTTGAGCTTCCTGGATGTAAAAAATATAACTTTGAGAACTTTTCATTGTTATTGGACGATGTTAAAATGATCCTTTTCTCTCTTCTCATACACCCATTATATATGTAGGTATGCTTGCATCCAGGTCTTCTAAGTCTCTTTTTCATTTGTTTTTCCTGTTAGACTGCACAATATCTTTTAAGTTTGCCAGTATTTTCTTCTGCCAGTTTATATCTAATATTGAGTTGCTCTAGTGAAATTTTCATTTCATATTACAATACTTTTCAAGTGTAGGATTCCCATGTGGTATTAAATAGCTTTTCTTTATTGATATTGATGTGACACTGTGACCATACCTTTATGTAAGTATAGGTTCTTTTGTTTATCTGAATATATTTATGGCTACTTTGAAGTCTTTGTTAAATTTGGTGTTCTTGCAGGCAGTTTCTGTTTTGTTGATGGGCCATTTTCCTATTACTTTGGATTTTTTCTTTATTTATAGAAAGTAGAAATTATAGATAATTGTAACATATCTGGTATTTTTGTCTGTTTCCCCTACTAGTGCTCCCCACCACCAGACTTGTTATTTGCTTGTTTTCTTTAGTGACTAGCTAGTTTAAGTGCAATCTGTCTTCCCCCAGCCCACACTGAAAATCTGTGATATTGCTCCTTTAGGGTACAGCCTTGATTATTACCACAGTCACCTTTGGATGACAGTGGTTTCCACAGGTCTATCTTTTGAGTATCTCCCAGCCGTTAAGTTGCAGAAATCATGATTTCTGCTTTCAACAATGCTGTGAAGTATATATTGCTTCACAGACCAATGTAATCAAGTCAGTATCTGGGATTTGTTCTGACAAAAGGAACAGCTCTGTAAGTGTCTAATTCTTTCTGGGAAACTAGCCAGCCTATAGTTCATATATCTCCAGCGAATCTTTCAATCTTCTCCTAATAGTCTTTTAGTAAAACCTCACTGTTTTTGAGAATGTCCTTAGGCTTGAACTTTTCTACAATTACAAATGAGGTCATTTCCTATGGAGACACATATGGAACTCTCTTGTCTGTGGCCAGCTTCTCCCTCTGGACAAAATCACCAAGCCACAGACCTTGTTCTTGGGTTAGGGACAGTGGCATGCTTCTCTCTGTCACACTTCTGCTTTTAGGAGCTGGGTGCTTTGTAGGTGGGGAGAGGGTGAGTGCAACAGCCAGAGGTTTCAGTTTGCCAAGATCTGTTGGCATGGAAATCCTACCCCAAGATTCAAGACAGACAACTGGAA
This sequence comes from Felis catus, assembly GCF_018350175.1. Taxonomy (NCBI): domain Eukaryota; kingdom Metazoa; phylum Chordata; class Mammalia; order Carnivora; family Felidae; genus Felis; species Felis catus. The sequence goes on along the minus strand of NC_058382.1, from coordinate 17,071,265 downwards.
CCCCAGTATTCTCACCAGGGCCACACCCAAGGTACATATTACATTTTGTGTTTGGAACCAAACAGAAGAAAATCTATGTCCCTTAGCTGCATTTCCCTGAGCAATGGGTAGCTGAGGGCAGGATGAGAAATGTTGGTATCCTGCTCTTCCTAGGAAGACAGCCACCTGACTGGGAACACAGGTTGACAATTGGTGAGGAAGCCTGTGTCCTTGATTGTACCAATTTGGAATGGAGTATCTTTCTCACTAAGATGTGATGAACAAGGAAGGGTGCAGGTTTGGTTCAGATACTGCAGACTCTCAGCTTATATAAGTTTTGGTAGATTTTCCTGAACAAATGTTTCTTTATTTGCTATATATGTTTATATATAATTTTCATTAGTTTTGACAGGGAGCATGTCATTGGAGCTCCTCATGCTGTCATGGCAGAAATGGAATTCCCTGACCAATTCCTTACAGTTCTAAGCATGGACCATGTAAGTTGCTGAACCTGTCTCCTTTGTGAACATTTCCTTTTTCTGAATCTCTGTACCAAATAGGGCCTGCCCCACATTCCCATAGTTTTTCACTTTCTAGTGAGAGTTGGAACCAAACATAACAGTATAACTTGTGTGCCTATCTATTCTCCAAATAATTCTCAACACTCTTATTTGTTAAGTCTTTTGTTAACAGCAACTATAGAGTAGAAATGGAATACCTAGATGGAGGAATTTACCATACTTTTTCATATTCTTGGATAAAGATCAGATGTATCCATTTGATTACATATGGGAAAATTCTGTACTTCTGGAGACTGGAGTTTCCAGGTAGACTGGATTTGATTTTCACTGATCTCCATCATACATAGATGATTGTAGACTCCCAGAATTGAAGAACACCTTATCCATTGTAAATGTCTAAATACAATTAAGCCTGATATTTTTTCACCAAGTAAGACTATTCTGTAGCCACTAAAAAGTACTTATTAAATGGTTTGTCATTAGAAGCAAAAGTTCTGATCATATCATGTTAAATAATATTTAACACAGTATTGAACTTAGGGCTGCAAGAAATTATAAATTAGTGTTCACATCCCATTTTCTAAGTTAGATACTTTTTCTTTACAGAGAAACAAGGATATAGAAACTCACCTTTATTAATTCATGCAGCTCATTTTATTTCCAGACATGCTTAACATGCTTATGGAATTAAGAAATTCCATAATATGCAGGAAGATATTCTCTGAGTCAAATAGATTCTTTAAAGATATGTAGATAGTCCTGTTTGGGAGTGCTAATTTCCTTACTCCCATACCATAACATTTTACCCACCCTTGCCTACTAGTTTACTAATCGGCTTACCATAATGCAATTATTTTTCTCAAAAATATTTCATTTATATATGGTTTTTTGTTTCAGGAATTGGTGACTTTCAGGGATGTGGTCATCAGCTTCTCTCAAGAGGAATGGGAATATCTGGATTCGGCTCAGAGGGACTTATATTGGGATGTGATGATGGAGAACTATAGCAACTTGGTCTCACTGGGTAAATTTATCTGCTTCATATAATTTAGAATATGCTCTATTCTATCAGCTGCTCTATTCTATCATAGAGTTGCTTGTCAGTAAACCCAAGACTATCTTTTGAAAGAAAACGGGTACATCTCTTCTCTGTTTCCAAAGGCATGGGTTGAACATTGTGTTGGAGATGACACCTCCATGAAGCACATCCATCATTCTTCATGTTTGTATTCTCTCAGTCCCTTCATATTTCTACTTTCCCTGATACCCAGGGAGTTTATTTTGAATTTTAGAACACATATAGCATATCCTTTGAGAGAGCTATTATACTGTGATTAAAGTCAGAATTGCTATAAATGCTTTGTTATCACACCTTCTTGAAGAACAGCTAAGAAACCATGTCCTGAGTCATTACAATTATTAGAAGAATCTGTGTAATTTATATGTTAGATGGATAAACAGAATTTATGTTCATTGCCTGCCATATGCATTATATTATACCTGTTTTGTGGTTGAAGAACTTTGCATTTAACATTGTCAGTATTATAGCAAGGATCTTTTAATGTTTTAGAAAGCTACTTGTTTTCCTGTCAGATTACATAGTTCGTGCCATGTACCAGGCCCTATTCTAAGGAATTTTAATATATGGGCTCTTTTAATTTCTCAATAACCTGATGACATGAATAGTACTTGTATTATTTTGCTAAGACAAAGAGTATTTAGGCAGCTATCCCAAGGTTATACAGCTAATTAGTGTCAAAAGCAGGTAAATCCTTACTTTTTGTGTGACTAACAACCTCCATAGGTTTTAATATGTAATATAGTTGACCCTTCAACAACAGAGGTTTGAACTATGTTGGTGTACTTCTGTGTGAACTTTTTGATGAAGGTAATAGAATACTGTAAATGTATTTTCTCTTATGATTTTCTTAACATTTTCTTTATGAATACAGAATATAATACATATAATATATAAACTATGTGTTAGCTATTTGTTATTGGAAAGGCTTCCAGTCAATAGTAGGCTATTAATAGTTAAGTTTGGGAGGAGTCAAAGTTATATGAGGATTTTTGATTGTGCAGGGCATGGGGGCCCTAACCCTGGTTTCACCGGTCAACTGCATTTTCAATGTGATCATTCTCTGAAAATTTTTTTAATTTCAATTACATTTCCACATTTGGTAGAATTTTCTTTCTTTCATTTTTTAATGTTTCTTTATTTTAGAGAGAGAGAGAGCGTGAGCAGGGAAGGGGCAGAGAGAGAGGGAAACACAGAATCCAAAGCAGGCTGTGGGCTCTGAGCTGTCAGCATGGAGCCCGACACAGGGCTTGAACTCACAAACTGTGAGATCGTGACCTGAGATGAAGTCAGACACTGAACCGGCTGAGCCACCCAGGTGCCCCATCGTTTCATTTCTAGGTAGAACTGCTTTTTGATTTACTGATACTGGCACTCATTTATGATTTTACTATCCTAATCCAATAATGACTGTATTATTATACCTTTGTTACATATAACATAATTCAGTCACAGAAAATTATTTCCGCCCTGTATTATGTAATGTTTATCATTCACTTTGGATTTTCCTCAGGTTATCCTCTCATCTGATTGCCAGTCTCCAGCCAATGTCCAACAGATCCTCTGTTACAAAGTGCCTTCCACTCTTGCCCACCTGTACCACCTTTTCCACATCATTCTGTTAGCTTATTCCCCTTTTCAGAATTGTATAAGCCTTATATGGTATGATATATACCTACTATAGTATCAAAAATATTCTGATACTGCCGTGCAGAATATAACATCGTTGGTTCTGAGTACAGGAAAATGGAAAGGAATACCTGGGAAAGAGCATGAAGGAAAACATTTAAATATAGATTAGGATTTCTGTAGGATAGATAAGTGATAGTGAAAAAACTAATGAAGGGGCACCTGGGTGGCTCAGTCTATTAGGCATCCAACTTCAGCTCGGGTCATGATCTCACGGTTCATGAGTTTAAGCCCCATATCGGGCTCTGCGCTGTCAATGCAGAGCTTAGAGCCTGTTTCGGATTCTGTGTCTCCCTCTTTCTCTCTCTGCCCTCCCTCCCTTGCTCGTGCTCTGTCTCTCTCTCTCTCTAAGATAAACATTTAAAAAATTTAGAAAAAGCTAATGAAGAAAAGTAAATAAAATTCCTCATTTCTATTGACACATGAAGAATATCATCGTTCTGCATAGCAGGGAATTAACAGCAGTGATGGAGACAGTGCAAGTAGAGTCAATTAGAAAACATTCATAAACACTGTGTGTGAGTGTGTCTGTGTGTGTGTATAAATCACTACAGTACAATGTGAGGGTTAAAAGGCATGGAGACATACTAAAACTACTACATCATTCTTATACTTACATAATTATTATTTTTTAAATGCTTGTTTATTTATTTTTGAGTGAGACAGCACAAGTTGGGGAGGAGCATTTATTTCTGAGTGAGACAGCACAAGTTGGGGAGGAGCAGAGAGAGGGAAACACAAAATCCGAAGCAGGCTCCAGGCTCTGAGCTGTCAGCACAAAGCCCAACGTGGGGCCTGAACTCACAAGCTGTGAGATCATGACCTGAGCTGCAGTCAGATGTTTAATCAACTGAGCCACCCAGGTGCCCCTTACTTTGATGATCCACTGTATTACCCAGTGGATATTTGTAATATTTCCTTTTTGTCTCATTTAGATTCCTTTCATCCAGTGATTTTATTTCCCTGTAATTTTCAATGTGTATGTCCTTGGGGTTTGTTATTCAGTGGCATGTAATGACTACATTTGTCCTTTTGGGATTTAAGGAATAAGGTTAAACAATGTAACAGAAAATTACTGAATATAGAATTGAAAAAAATAATGTGAAGCCAAGCAACCAGATATTAGAACAGAAGCATAAATATGAACTTACAATCAGTATATCCTTTCTAAGGATATTAACTTTTAGACCCAGACAGTGAAATGTGGGTGGTGTATAAAGAATGCATTTCTTGAGAAATGAAATATCCTGTGGGTGTAAATTTGGTTTGCTGTAAGAGGTGAAAAAAAGATTATGTGAAAGGGGATAATGGATTAAAATGAGATCTTACAAGCACCTTGTTATCCACTAAAGTATTTGGATTCTATTGTTTAAAAAAACATACAAAATTATTAGTATGTATAGACGATCAAATCATGATCCACATCAGCATTATCTCTATATGATAACTAGTTCTACATCTATTGATATTGGTCAGTTTATCTGGACTTGTTTCCGAACATTAGTACTTGACAAGCTTACTAGATGATGATCAACACCTACATGTCAGACACTGACTTAATCTGTTTCCCTTACCACAAACCTCACAATCTTATATTATGCTTTCATCATTCTCTGATCTTTCTTAAAACTTCATTACAATACTTTAATCATTCACTCGCATTGTTTATATTTACAGTTTTTCTCCTCTGCATTGTATAAATGTTTCATTTTTATACCACATGAAAAAAATTATTTCTTTTCCCCTCTCTTTCAGATTTGGAGTCCAAGTATGACACAAAGTATTTATTTAATGGAAAGGACATTATTGAAAATAATGGTTTTCAGTGGAAAGTAACAGAAGGTAAATTCATTGGTTTGGAGAGCTCCATTTTCAGAAATGACTGGCAAAGCAAAAGCAAGACTGAAGTACAAAGACCTGAAGTGGGATATTTCAGCCAAATGAAAATCAGCTCTGAAAAAGTGCCAAATTATAAACATCATAAATCTCTTATATCACATCAGAGAATTCATGAAAGCAAGAAACCCTATGAATATAAGGAATATGAAAAGGTCCTTAGCTGTGACTTAAGTTTTGATGAATGTGAGAGAATACATACTGGTGAGAAAACATATCAGTGTAATGCATATTGGAAAACCTTTGGAGATGACCCACATACCCTACAACTGAACATTCGTACTGGTGTAAAACCTTGTAAATATATGGAATATAGGAATCCATTTAGTTTTTATGAAGACCTTAGTATACACCAGAAAATGCATGATGATCAGAAGTGCTATAAATGTAAGGAATTTAAAAGGACCATTAGAAGAGTTGAAGAAATAACTCCACTAAAAATAATTCATGATGGTGAGAAAGCCTATGAATGCACTTTCTGTGGGAAATCCTTTAGAGTGCATGCACAACTTGCTCGACACCAGAAAATCCATACTGATGAGAAACCTTACAAATGTATGGAATGTGGCAAGGACTTTAGATTCCATTCACAGCTAACTGAACATCAGAGAATTCATACTGGTGAGAAACCGTACAAATGTATACAATGTGAGAAGGTCTTTAGAATTAGTTCACAGCTTATTGAACATCAGCGAATTCATACAGGCGAGAAACCTTATGCATGTAAAGAATGTGGAAAAACCTTTGGGGTATGTAGAGAACTGGCTCGACATCAGAGAATTCATACTGGAAAGAAACCCTATGAATGCAAGGCATGTGGAAAAGTCTTTAGAAACAGTTCATCCCTGACTAGACATCAGAGAATTCATACTGGTGAGAAACCCTATAAATGTAAGGAATGTGGGAAAGCTTTTGGAGTAGGTAGTGAACTTACTCGACATCAGAGAATTCACAGTGGTCAGAAACCTTATGAATGTAAAGAGTGTGGAAAGTTCTTTAGACTTACGTCAGCACTTATTCAACATCAGAGGATTCACAGTGGTGAGAAACCTTATGAATGTAAGGTATGTGGGAAGGCTTTTAGACATAGTTCAGCCCTTACTGAACATCAGAGAATTCACACTGGAGAGAAACCTTATGAATGCAAAGCATGTGGGAAAGCCTTTAGACATAGTTCATCCTTTACAAAACATCAGAGAATTCATACTGGTAAGAAACCCTATGAATGTGAGGAATGCGGGAATGCCTTTAATGTGGGTAAGCACCTTACATGATATCAAAAAAATTATACTGGTAAGAAGTCTTTTGAATGAAAGACATGTACAAAAGTTTGGTTTCTGAGTTTCACTGGGAAAATTGATGCATTATAATAAGTAATCAAGGTGATTATGTTGCTCTTACTGCTTCCAGACTTTCTGGCCACTCTATTTAGTACAATCACTCAGTGGTGTATATACTTTGTTTTGTTAGATACTGTCAAATATTTCTCCTGTCAGTTAACCTTCTGAATATCCATTTAGGTAGGATGGTCCCTATTCATTTCTGATATATGTGGAAAATGTGTTTCATTAATTCTTAACTAGTTAAATTCACATGAATTTCTTTTCCAGGCATGTTTTGTTTACAATCACTTTTGGTGTTTGTGTTTCTGTTCTTTTGTCTATTCATTGTTTTTGGATTACTAATTTGTAATATTCTTCAAATAAATCTTTTGCATTCTAATTTTTTGTTTGTTTATATAGTGTAATTTTCTTCCTCCAGACAGTTAAAACTTCCAGTCAGATACTATGTGGTTTTAAAGTCTTGTGTCTGTGCATGGTATTTGTGTAAATTTATGTTTCATTTTCTATTCTTACTTTAGTAGTAGATGTGTAATCTCCTTTCCATTGTCATTAAATGATTGATTTCTTTTAAAATTTCTGTTTTGACATGACAGACTTGCCTAAATTCCTACCACAATACAATTCCTTTAGAAAAGCCTTTCTTTTTACTCTAGACAGTACCAATGAGGATCCAAAGGGGCACTTTAAATATTTCATAAAATTTACTAAGCCAATCTTATCTGTCTCAGATTTATTTTTTTTAAATTTTTTTTTCAACGTTTATTTATTTTTGGGACAGAGAGAGACAGAGCATGAGCGGGGGAGGGGCAGAGAGAGAGGGAGACACAGAATCTGAAACAGGCTCCAGGCTCTGAGCCATCAGCCCAGAGCCTGACGCGGGGCTCGAACTCCCGGACCGCGAGATCGTGACCTGGGTGAAGTCGGACGCTTAACCGACTGCGCCACCCAGGCGCCCCTTGTCTCAGATTTATTAAAGGAGGGGAAAATCTACAACTATTGCAATGATTATAAACTTGGTAAACTCACCTTTAGAGGATTTAGAACTCTACTACTACCATGACTCCAACGGGGTTTGTGTATTTGTACTTTTTCTGTGTTGCCTTGCTGGGTTTTGGCAGCTTAACAATCAACAGAACTTTGATTTTATCAAGGAAAGGAAAAGTAAAAGAAGAAAGAAAGAAAATTAATGACAGAGATTAAATGTCCATCATCTCTTTTGTTAATCACAACAGTTGACTGGGTTATGCAAATAATGTTCATTATGAGCCACTGGTTATTAGATTTTTATAAGAATTTACCTATTGTTTCGATACATTTTTGTCACTATTATTCATTAGATTTTAATTTTTTAAATTGGTCTTCCCCAGAATTTCTGGACTCTTTAAAGTTTTGTATGACCAGCAATAGTAATTAAACCATTTTCTTATGAGATATATTGGGCTATTTTCTTTAAATATTTCTAATTAGTGTTTTACTTAAATGAGCAGTTTTAGGGGTGCCTGGGTGGCTTAGTTGGTTACATGTCCAACTCTTGATCTCAGCTCAGGTCATGATCTCATGGTTCATGGGTTCAAGCCCCACGTCTGGCTCCTCACTGAGAATGCAGAGCCTGCTTGGGTTTCTGTCTTTCCCTTTCTGCTGCTCCCCTGCTCTCTCTCTCAAAATAAATAAATAAACTTTAAAAAATCTCAACTTTATAGAAAAAAATAAATTAGCAGTTTTAAAAAATATATACTTGGTAGATATTTCATATGCTATAAAATAAGACAAGGAGTCCCTGTTGTTATTCTTATTAGGATATGTACTATTTCATATCTTTAAAATATTTCAACTCTATTATAATCATTAATAGTTCGTTCTACTTACTGAGCTATTATGTGACCACACTGCTGATTTGCTCTTTCATCTCATTTTACTTGGTTATTCTGAGTTCCAATCAATACTGATTAGTTTCTCTCTTGTTGGTGTAATACTCCAGAACTACTTGCCAATATACTCCTTTGTGTATTTTTATTTTATTATTTTTTTTTTGCTAGCTTGAACAATTAAAACAATAAGCTATCTAATCCTTATGTATACACTTAAATAACCATGTATCTTGGCATTTACTTTTCAAAATCATTAAAAATGAAAATTTAATAAATTCAACATATCCTTATTATGCCTCCCTTATTTGTATTACAGCTATATTTTGGTCACATTCCATTAATGTTTTTCTTTGAACTTTGTAATGAACTCCTGTTATTTCACAGACTGCTAGTACAATAAACCATAATGTAACTATTGCTATTAACTATTTTTTTGCTACTTCGTTTTGATGCTCATTCCTTTCCATATTCATTTTGTCCTTTATCTTTTCCACATCTTCCCTAGCCTACTTAGAAACTTGTTTTCCCCCCTAATAAGAGAGAATGTTCCAGACCTATCTTGTTTATTGCTGCAGTGAACCATGAAATATAATAGAATCCTTTTTTAAATTATTAAATTAATTATTAAATGAATGAATAATTAACAATATTAATGAATAATAATTATTAAATGAATTATTAAATGAATGAGGGAAATAGGAAATCACTGTAATAACAGTAATAATCATATACAAAATTCATTGATGGATACTAAAATTTGAAGGTGAAAATGTAAAGAGAAACAGGCCATTAAAATTATACCAACGAATCCCAAATACATAATTAAAAGGAGAAAACATTCCATATATTACCTTAACCAAATGGTCACCAGCAGTAAGACATCAGCACAAATACCACCCAAAGTGAGGCACTAATAAGAAGGGCACACCACATGAGTAGTATTGCCACTAAAAAAAAAAAAAAGAAAGAAAGCATAACCATAATGTAATCATGAGGAAACTGTAGACAAACACAATGAAGAACCTTCTATATAATAACTTACCCAATACTCCAGGAAACCATCACTTTTCAAGGTCATGAGTGGCAAGGAAAGACTGAAAAACTCAAAAGATTGGAGGAGACTAAGGAAATTTAGAACTAAATACAATGCAGGAATTTGATCTTTGAGACATTAGTGGAGAAAACCTGGTGAAATCAAAATAAAGCCTGTACTTTAATTGATAGTATTAGGCCAATGTTAATGTCCATTTTTGATCACTATACTATGATAATGCAATATATTAGTATTACGCAGACTGGGAGAAAGATGTATGGAAATTCTGTACTCTTGGAATTTTTCTGTAAGTCTAAAACTTAAAAAAAAAAGAAATTGCTTCCAGGGATGTCTGGGTGGCTCAATTAAGTGCCCGACTTCAGCTCAGGTCATAATCTCGCGGTTCATGAGTTCGAGCCCCACATTGGGCTCTGTGCTGACAGCTCAGAGCCTGGAGCCTGCTTCTGATTCTCTGTCTCCCTCTCGCTCTGCCCCTCCCCCATTCATGCTCTGTCCCTCAAAAAAAAAAAAAAAGTAAATGTTAAAAAAAAAAACTTTATTTCTACAAAATAATGGTCATAAAGATGCTCAATAAGATCAGGAAATGATGCATGAACAGAGTGAGTATTTCAACAAAGAGACAAATTAGAAAGTACCACACAGAAATCAGAAATGAAAAATACAATCACTGAATTAAAAAATACAACACAAGAGTTCAACAGCAGACTAATGAGGTGGAAGAAAGGATCAGTAAATTCAAACACAGGGCAGTGAAACTCATACAGTCTTGAAAAGAAAGCTAGAGTAGCAATATTTATAATAGACAAAATAGACTCTAAAACAAAGACTGTAACAACAGATAAAGGATACTACACAACCATAAAGGGAACAATCCAAAAAGAAGATTTAATAAATGTAAATATTTATGCATTCAACATGAAAGCACACACACACACATAAAACAGCTAATAACAAACATAAAGGAAGTAACCTATAGTGATACAATAATAGTATGGAACTTTAACACCCCACTTACATCAACAGACAGATCACCTAAACAAAAATCAACAAGGAAACAGTGTTTTTGAATGACACATTAGACCAGATGGATCTAACATAAATTCATAACATTCCATCTTAAAATAGCAAAATACACATTTTCTTTTTTTTTTAATTTTTTAAATGTTTTTATTTATTTTTTTTTAAATTTTTTTTTCAACGTTTATTTATTTTTGGGACAGAGAGAGACAGAGCATGAACGGGGGAGGGGCAGAGAGAGAGGGAGACACAGAATCGGAAACAGGCTCCAGGCTCTGAGCCATCAGCCCAGAGCCTGACGCGGGGCTCGAACTCACGGACCGTGAGATCGTGACCTGGCTGAAGTCGGACGCTTAACCAACTGCGCCACCCAGGCGCCCCTGTTTTTATTTATTTTTGACAGAGACAGAGTACGAGTGGGGGAGAGGCAGAGAGAGAGGGAGACAGAATCTGAAGCAGGCCCAGGCTCTGAGCTGTCAGCACAGAACCCGATGCAGGGCTAGAACTCATGAACCATGAGATCATGACCTGAGCTGAAGTCTGACGCTTAAACAACTGAGCCACCCAGGTGCCCCATACACATTCTTTTCAAGGGCATGTAGAACATTCTCTGGAATAGGTGACATGTTAGACCACAAAACAAATTGAAACAAATTCAAAAAGACTGAAGTCATATCATGCATCATTTCTGACCACAATGCTCAGAAACTAGAAATCAACCACAAGAAAAAATGCTGAAAGAAAGCAAACACATAGAGGCTAAATAACATGCTACTAAACAATGAATGGGTCAACCAAAAAATCAAAAAGGAAATCAAAATATACATAGAGACAAAAGAAAATGAAAAAGCAACAGTGCCAAAATCATTGGGATATGGCAAAACCTATGCTAAAAGGAAAGTTTAAAGAAACACAGGCCTATCACAAGAAGCAAGAAAAATCTGAAAGAACCTAACCATACACCTTAAGGAACTAGCAAAAGAATAAATAAACCAAAAGCCAGTAGAAAGAGTGAAAGAAATGATAAAGATTACAGCAGAAATAAATGAAATAGAAACTAAAAAAACCAATAGAACAGATTAATGAAACCAAGAGGGTTTCTTTGAAGATCAACAAAATAGATAAACCTTTAGCCAGGCTGGTCAAAAGAAAAAGAGGACTCAAAATCAGAAATGAAAGGGAGAAATAACAACCAATGCCACAGAAATACAAAAGAGTATAAGAGAATATTATGACTTATATGCCAGCAAATTGGACATCCTAGAAGAAATGGATAAATTCCTAGAAACATATAGCCTGCCAAAACTGAAGCAGGAAGAAACAGAAAATTTGAACAGACCAATTAACAGCAATGAAATTAAATCAGTAATCAAAAAACTCCCGACAAACAAAAGTCCACGACCAGACAGGTACATAGGTAAATTCTACCAAACATTTAAAGAAGAATTAATACCTATATGTCTCAGACTATCCTCCCTCCCAAAAAAAAGAAAAAAAGAAAAAAGAGACAGGAAAGCTTTCATATTTATTGTATGAGGCCAGCATTACCCTGATACCAAAGCCAGATAGACTACAAAAAAAAAAAAAAAGAAAAAAAGAGTACAGGCCAATATCTCTGATGAGCCTAGATATAAAAATCCTCAATAATATACTAGCAAACTGAATCCAACAATACATTAAAAAAAATAATTCGCCACGAGGAAGTAAGATTTATTCTTGGGCTGCAAGGGTAGCTCAATATTCACAAATCAATCAATGTGATACATCACATCAATAAGAGAAAGGATAAAAACCATGTGATCATTTCAATAGACCTAGAAAAAGCACTTCACAAAGTACAACATCCATTCATGATAAAAACCTCAACAAAGTAGGTTTAGAGGAAATGCACCTCAAAACACAATAAAGGCCATATATGAAAAACTCACAGTTAGCATTATACTCAATGGTAAAGAACTGAGAGCTTTCCCCCCAAGATCAGGAATAAGACATGAATGTCCACTCTTACACTTTTATTCAAGATAATACTGGAAGTCCTAGTCACAACAATCAGACACCACAAAGAAATAAAAGCCATCCAAATTAGTTAAGGAAGAAGTAAAACTTTCACTATTTGCAGATGACATGATATACTATATAGAAAACTCTAAAGACTCCATCGAAAAACTACCAGAACTCACAAATGACTTCTGTAATGTCTCAGGATACAAAATTAATGCACAGAAATCTACTGTATTTCTATACACTAATGAGGTAGCAGAAAGAAATTAAGAAAACAATCTAATTTATAATTGCACCAAAAATAAAATACCTAGGAACAGGGGTATCTGGGTGGCTCAGTCGGTTAAGCACCCAACTTCAGCTCAAGTCATGACCTCGAGGTTCACAAGTTTGAGCCCCACGTCGGCTCTGAGCTGTCAGAGCCTGGAGCCTGTTTCAGATTCTGTGTCTCCTTCTGTCTCTCCCCCTCCCCTGCTCATTCTCTGTCTCTCTCTCAAAAATAAGTAAAACATTAAAAAAATAAAAAAATAAAAAATAAAACACCTAGGAATAAATTAACTAGGGTAAAAGACCTATACTCTGAAAATTATAAATTTTTAATGTTTATTTATTTTTGAGAGAGAGACACACACACAGAATATGAGCAGGGGAGGGGCAGAGAGAGGGGGAGACACAGAATCCGAAGCAGGTTGCAGACTCTGAGCTGTTAGCACAGATCCTGACGTGGGGCTCAAACTCATGAACCATAAGATCATGACCTGAGCCAAAGTCAGATGCTTAACTGACTGAGCCACCCAGGTGCCCCACTACTCTAAAAATTATAAAACACTGATGAAAGCAATTGAAGATGACACAAACAAATGGTAAGATATTCCATGCTCACAAGTTGGGAGAATAAATATTTCTTAAATGTCCATACTACAAAAGGCAATCTACAGATTTAATGCAATTCCTATCAAAATACCAACAGCATTTTTCACAGAACCAGAACAAATGATCCTAAAATTTGTATGAAACCGCAGAAGATGTCAAATAACCAAATCCATCTTGAAAAAAAACAATGCTGGAGGCATTATACTTCCAGATCTCAAATTGTATTACAAAGCTACAGTAATCAAAACAGAATGGTTATTGGGGTGCCTGGCTGGCTCAGTCAGCAAAGCATGTGACTCTTGATCTTGGGATCTTGAGTTCAAGCCCCATGTTGGACGTAGAGCTTACTTTAAAAAACAAAACAAGGGGTGGGGCACCTGGGTGGCTCAGTTGGTTAAGCGTCTGACTTCGGCTCAGGTCATGATCTTGTGGTCTGTGAGTTCGAGCTCTGAGTCAGGCTCTGTGCCTGTTTCAGATTCTGTGTGTTTCAGATTCTGTGTCTCCCTCTCTCTCTGACCCTCCCCCATTCATGCTCTGTCTCTCTCTCTGTCTCAAAAATAAATAAACGTTAGAAAAAAAAAAAACTGGGGGCACCTGGGTGGCTCAGTCGATTAAGTGTCCGACTTCAGCTCAGGTCATGATCTCGCAGTTTGAGGGTTTGAGCCTCCCATCGTGCTCTGTGCTGACAGCTCAGAGCCTGGAGCCTCCTTCAGATTCTGTGTCTTCCTCTCTCTCTGCCCCTCCCCCACTCACACTCCGTCTCTCTCTCCTTCAAAAATAAACATTAAAAAAAATATAAAAAAATAAAAAATACACAAAACAAGGGGTACCTGGGTGGCTCAGTAGAGTTGGTTAAGTGTTCAACTTTGGCTCAGGTCATGATCTCATGGTTGTGAGTTTGAGCCCCATATCAGGCTCTGTGCTAACAGCTCAGAGCTTGGAGCCTGCTTCAAATTCTGTGTCTCCCTCTCTCTCTGTCCCTTCCTCACTCTCACTTTGTCTCTCTCTCAAAAATAAATAAACATCTAAATTAAAAAAAAAAAAAGTGCCTGGTTGGCTCAGTTGGTTGAACATCTGACCCTTGATTTTGGCTCAGGTCATGATCTCCCAGTTCGTGGGCTCAGAGAGCCTGCTTGGGATTCTCACTCTCTCCTCTCTGTCCATCCCCTGTTTGAGTGCTCTCTCTCTCTCTCAAAATAAACAAACATTAAAAGAAAAACAGACATGTACACCAATGGAATAGACTAGAGAGTCCAAACATAAACTCATGCATATATAGTCAATTATTTTATGAAAAAGGAAGCAAAAATATACAGTAGGTATTGGGCCACAAGGAAAAGAATGAAACTGGGCACTAACAGCACACACAAAAATCAAGTCAAAATGGATTCAATAATTGAATATAAGACCTGAAACCATAAAACTCTGATAAGAAAACATAGAGACTAAGCTCATAGACCTCCTTCCTAGCGATGATTTTTTGGATTTGATATCTAAAGCAAAATTCAACAAGTGAGACCACATCTAACTAAAAAGTCAACAAAATGAAAGGTAACCTACAAAATGGGAGAAAATTATTATAATTTGCAAATAATGTATCTTATAACACCCCAAATATACAAAGAACTCATACAACTCAATAGAAAAAAAAGATCCAATTACAAATTTAAGAGGATCTCTTGGGGCGCCTGGGTGGCTCAGTCAGTTAAATGTCCAACTTTGGCTCAAGTCATGATCTCATGGTTTGTTGGGTTCGAGTCCTGTGTCGGGCTCTCTGCTGACAGCTCAGAGTCTGGAGCCTGCTTCAGATTCTGTGTCTCCCTCTCTCTTTGCCCCTCCCCTGCTCATGCTCTGTTTCTCTCTTTCTCTCTCAAAAATAAATAAACATTAAAAAAAAATTTAAGAGGATCTCAAAAGACATTTTTCCAAAGACATACAAATGCCATCCAGGAAGATGAAAAGGCACCTAATCATAATGGTAATGCAAATCAAGGCAAATGTAAACCACAATGAAATATCACCACATGTGCTAGAATAACTATTACCAAAAAGTCAAGAAATAGTAAGTGTTGGTGAGGATGTGGAGAAAAGGGAATGCTCTTGCACTACTACTGGGAATGTAAACTGGTAAAAACACTATGGAAAATAGCAGCTTCCTCAAAGACTTAACAGAACCACCATATGATCCAGCAATTCCAATTCTAGGTATTTATTGAAGGAAATTAAATCATAATCTTGAAAAGATATCTGCACCCCATGTTCACTGCAGCAGTATTTATAATAGCTAAGGCATGGAAACAATTGAAGTGTCCGTTAGTGGATTAATGGACACAAACTGTGCGTGGGGGGTGTGTATACATACATACAATAGAATATTACTTTGCCTTGAAAAAAGGAAATTTTGCCATTTACAACAACATGGATGGACCTTGAGAACATTGTGCTAAGTGAAGTAAGTCAGAGAAAGGCAATTACTGTATCATCCCACTTATATCTAGAATATAAAAAAGAAAAAACCTAAACTCATAGATACAGAGAACAGACTGGTGGTTGCCAGAGGTGGGGTGTAGAGAGGGGGGAAAATAGGAAGAGGTGGTCAAAAGGTACAAGCTCCTAGTTAAAAGGTAAGTCTTGGAAATGTACAGCAAGTTGAGTACAGTTAATAATACTGTATTATATATTTCAAAGCAGCTAAGAGAGTAGACCTTAAAAGATCTTGTATTCAAGAGGAAAAAAAAAAAAGGAACAATGTGATGAAATGTTAAGTGCCCCTTTCCTGCTTATACCTTCTCTCTCAAAAATAACTAAGTCTTGGGGCGCCTGAGTGGCTCAGTCGGTTGGGCATCCAACTTCAGCCAGGTCACGATCTCGCGGTCCGTGAGTTCGAGCCCCGCGTCGGGCTCTGGGCTGATGGCTCGGAGCCTGGAGCCTGTTTCCGATTCTGTGTCTCCCTCTCTCTCTGCCCCACCCCCGTTCATGCTCTGTCTCTCTCTGTCCCAAAAATAAATAAACGTTGAAAAAAAAAAAAACAGAAAAAAAAACCCACATACTTTGCTAATAATATATAAACTGTTCCTAGGCTCAACAGGACAAAGGAGATTTGGGACCTATTGGGCTTCTCATTGGGTTGCCCTTCAATAAATCTTTCTCTGCCTCAAACCTGGTGACTCAGAAATGGGCTTACTGTGCATGGGGCAAATGAATTTGATTTCAGGCCTCAGCAACAATGGAATGCTGCCAGATTCATGAATCATTTCATAATGCCAACTGAATCTGTAAAGTTGACTCTGTTGAATCTTTTTAACAATAGCCTCAATTGATTAAATCACTGGCCTTTGGGAAATAATTCAACCTCCAGCACTTCTCCCCTCCACAGAAGTTGGGATGGAGGGTGGGGTGCTGAAAGTTCCAACCCTCTAATCACATGATCAGGGCCACTAGCAACCAGCCCCTGCTTTGGTTACTTAAGGGTTTCACGGTGTCATAACATAACAAAATACATCTCCATAGCTCTCTAAACTTAGTAAATTCTAAGGATGTTAGGAGCTCAGTGCCAGAATAGGCTATGAAGAACAAATAACATTTATTATAAATTAAAATATTACACTCACTAATGTTATAGTTGAACTTTAAACAGCTTAAAGAATTTATACTTATCAAAATTAGTAATCAAGTTTAAATGCTCTAAAAAGATGATTATTGATATGTTATTCATTATGTGTAGAAATTTAGTAAAATAAACCTTAAAGAAAACATGAGTAACAGTATCTTTCACCCATATCAAAAGTCCTGTGAATGCTAAAGAACTCATACCCCGTTTGAAGAACACAGGATTAATATATTCTTTGGCACATAAGTTAGAGCTAACAAATGTAGAGTACTTTTAGACAGAGTAACACAAATGTAAGGCATTCTGTGCCTGTTTATTCTGTGCAACCAGAAAGTAAGTAACTGCTATTACTTATTAAGTACTACTTAACTATTCTTTCATCAAATATCTAATGAGTGCCAACCATGTGCTAGTTGTTGTAGTAAATACTGAAGACTTAACACACAATAAATCCCTTCTTTCATAAACCTCACAGTTACAATGGAAATTATTAAACGCTAATACATATTTCATACATCTACAGGTAAATATTTTTTACCAAATAACTTTCCTATATGTACAACTTAAAACCCTCTATTTTCATTTAATATTGTGAAACTGTACAAAATTTCTGGATATGAGAGACTCCATTTTTGAGAGAAGCTCCAATTTTCCTTTCTAAAACAAATGGCTAATGATCTAATAAGCTTAAACTGGGCAAAAAGACCCTTGGTCTGGCCCAGAAGTGGCAACTGTCTTACAAGCAATTGTCGGTAAAGTCAACAGGACAATGGATATCCTGATCAATAAACTGCTGGCTGTGGACTTTCTGAAGACAGAATAGTTAATTAATGCATAGGAGGATCAATTTCATTTATTTTTTTAAGTTTATTCACTTATTTTTGAGAGAGACAGAGCACGAGCAGGGGTAGGGGCAAAAAGATAGGGAGAATCCCAAGCAGGCTCCAGGCAGCCAGCACAGAGCCCAGTGTGGGCCTGGAACTTACAAAATAATGAAATCATGACCTGAGCCAAAATCAAGAATCAGATGCCCAACCAAATAAACCATCCAGGTGCCGCAGGAACAATTTCATTTATTAACACCAAGACAACAGTTGGTCAATGTGTAATCACATTGGTTCAGCCTGTTAGTTCCAATTAACTTTTTTTCCCTTTTATCCAAGTCAGGTAAAAACCCCTTGCTTTCACCTCACAGGTGGTACACTTTTCTGGTTACTGGCAGAATCTGTGCTTCCCTAACTGTAATTCTTCAATTCCAAGTAAACACTCATTTGCCTCTCATTGTGGATCTTTATTTTCAGGTTGACAATATATGTTGCACGTTCACGTTCCTTACCATTGTTACTAAACACGTGGTTACAAATGGCTGCTCTTGAAGAAAAGTCAGAGCAAAGAGCACACAAACAAACAGCACAGAAACAGCAAACTGAAGAATGCTTGGGGCACAAGCTAGGGAGGTTAGTTGCTCATCTCGAAGAGTGTCCCAGAGCAGTAGCCACAGCATTCAAGGAGAGACCCTTCTGGGAACAAAGAAACTGTCAGGAGTCATTTCACTCCCTCGCCCCTCATCATAAGCGCAGGGCCACCTGCAGGAACCAGAACAACATTCACACTCTCTACCTAAGTTGCTTATACCAAGCCCAGTGCCCCACCATGAAGTCCAGAAGAACAGCCCTTCTCAGTCAACTTGACTCTGTCCCAGCACAGTGATTCCCCCTCTCCCAGAAGACCCTTGCTAACACCACAGCTCCTGACCTGGGAATTTTATGAGGCCTAGGTTCAGTGGCAGTGGTGACAGGTATCATTTCACAAGCAAACCAGAGCACACCTAGTTAAAAAGTATCACATTCAGGTGAGGAACCAATCATTGCCCACAACAGGCAAAAAGACTCTCTGCAGATGACTGGCCTGAAGGATACAGTAGCTAGGACACAACAGCAGAACTCATGGAGCACACACTGCAAATACTCCTAAGAAGCACCAGGCCCTGGGGAACAAGGGACACTACACTGCAGGGCACTACAGACCTCTTCTTCATAATGCCACTGCAGTCAAAGAAGATATAGCTAACCTTCCTAACACAGAGAAACAGGCACAGAGACTTAGACAAAATGAGAAGACACAGGAATTTGTCCCAAATGAAAGAACATGACAAGGGCACAGAACCAACAAGGCCACAGCTGGAGTTCTAAACAAAACAGATATAAGTAACATGCCTGCTGAAGAATTTAGAGCAATGATCATAAGGATAGTCACTGGAATTGACAAAAGAGTAGAGGACATCAGTGAAACAATTAACCCAGGTATAAGAAATACCACACCAGAGATAAAGGGCTCAATAAACAAATGAGTAACATTCTTAATGGAATGAAAAACAGGCTGTCAGAAGCAGAGGAACAAATTAATGACCTAGAAAACAGAGTAATGAAAACTAATCAAGCTGAACAAAAGAGGGAAAAAAGAATTATGCAAACTAAGAATACACTTAAGGGACACAGTGACTCCATCAGGCGTAATAACATTCCTATTATAGGAGTCGCAGAAGAGAGAGAAAAGGGGGAAGAAAATTTATTTGAAGAAACAATGCCCACAAACTTATGGTCAACTAATCTTTGACAAAGCAGGAAAGAATATCCAATGGAATAAAGACAGTCTCTTCAGCAAGTGGTGCTGGGAAAACTGGACAGCGACATGCTGTCCAGAATGAACCAGGGCCACTTTCTTATACCATACACACAAAAAAAACCTCAAAATGGATGAAAGACCTAAATGTAAGACAGGAAGCCATCAAAATCCCCAAGGAGAAAGCAGGCAAAAACCTCTTTGATATTGCCTGCAGAAACTTCTTACTCAACATGTCTCCGGAGGCAAGGGAAACAAAAGCAAAAATGAACTACTGGGACCTCATCAAAATAAAAAGCTTCTGCACAGTGAAGGAAATAATCAGCAAAACTAAAAGGCAACCGATAGAATGGGAGAAGATACTTGCAAATGACATATCAGATAAAGGGTTAGTATCCAAAATCTATAACAAACTTATCAAACTCAACACCCAAAACACAAATAATCCAGTGAAGAAATGGGCAAAAGACATGAATAGATACTTCTCCAAGGAAGACATCCAGATGGCCAACCGACACATGAAAAAATGCTCAACATCACTCATCATCAGGGAAATACAAACCAAAACCACAATGAAATACCACCTTACACCTGTCAGAATGGCTAACATTAACAACTCAGGCAAAAACAGATGTTGGCGAGGATGTGGACAAAGAAGATCTCTTTTGCATTGTTGGTGGGAATGCAAGCTGGTGCAGCCACTCTGGAAAACAGTATGGAGGTTCCTCAAAAAACTAAAAATAGAACTACCCTACAGCCCAGCAATTGCACTACTAGGCATTTATCCATGGGATACAGGTGTGATGTTTTTGAAGGGACACATGCACCCCAATGTTTATAGCAGCACTATCAACAATAGCCAAAGTATGGAAAGAGACCAAATGTCCATCGATGGATGAATGGATAAAGAAGATGTAGTATATATATACAATGGAGTATTACTCAGCAATCAAAAAGAAAGAAATCTTGCCACTTGCAACTATGTGGATGGAACTGGAGGGTATTATGCTAAGTGAAATTAGTTAGAAAAAGACAAATATCAGATGACCTCACTCATATGAGGACTTTAAGAGACAAAACAGATGAACATAAGGGAAGGGAAACAAAAATAATATTAAAACAGGGAGAGGGACAAAACATAAGAGACTCTTAAATATGGAAAACAAACTGAGGGTTACTGGAGGGGTTGGGGGAGGGGGGATGGGCTAAATGGGTAAGGGCATTAAAGACTCTACTCCTGAAATCATTGTTTCACTGTATGCTAACTAATTTGGATGTAAATTTAAAAAAATAAAATTAAAATTAAAAAAAAAAAAAAGAAGAAACAATGACTAAAAACTTCCCTAATATGGGGAAGGAAACAGATATCCAGATCCAGAATGCAAAGAGAACCCCCAACAAAATCAACAAAGGCAGATCCACACTAAGGCATGTTATAATCATATTGGCAAAATACAGTGGTAAAAAAATATATTAAAAGCAGCAAGAGAAAAGAAGACAGCTACATACAAAGGAAATCCCATAAGGCTATCAGCGGAGTTTTCAGCAGAAACTTGCAAAGCCAGAAAGGAGTGGCATGATATATTCGAAGGCTGAATGGGGAAAATGTGCAACCAAGAATACTCTATCCATCAAGCCAATCATTCAGAATAGAAGAAGAGAGTTTCCAAGACAAACAAAAACTAAAGGAATTCATGACCACTAAACAAGCTCTGTAAGAAATATTAAAGGGTACTCTTTGAGTGGAAAGGAAAGACTAAAAATGACAGTATGAAGGTAGAGAACACAAAGGCATTAAAAATGAGTATTTCTGTAAAAAATCAGTCAAGAATCTCACACATACAACAAAAAGGAAGTACAATGTGATACCATATACCTAAAACATGGGGAGGACAAGAGTAAAGAATAGGTTCAAACTTAAATGACCATTAACTTAATATAGATTGCTATATGCAGAAGATGTTATGTACATACCTAATGGAAACCAGAAATCAAAAGCCACTAATAGATATACAAAGAAAAAGAGAAATACAAATATACCACTAAAGTAAACCAGCAAACGGTGAAAGAGTAAAAGACAAGAAAGAATCAGAGAAAATCTTTAGAAACAACTACAAAACAAGTAAAAAAAAAAAGGCAATAAACACATATCAATAGTTACTTTAACGTTTATTTATTTTTGAGACAGAGAGAAACACAGCATGAACGGGGGAGGGGCAGAGAGAGAGGGAGACACAGAATCAGAAACAGGCTCCAGGCTCTGAGCCATCAGCCCAGAGCCTGACACGGGGCTCGAACTCACGGACCGCGAGATCGTGACCTGGCTGAAGTCGGACGCTTAACCGACTGCGCCACCCAGGCGCCCCAATAGTTACTTTAAATGTAAATAGAGTAAATATTCCAATCAAAAGATAGAGGGTGACAGAAGGGATAAAAACAAAACAAAACAAAAACAAGCCCCCTCTATATGCTGCCTATAAGAGACTAATTTTAGACCTAAAGATACCTGCAGTTTGAAAGTGAGGGAATGGAGAAACATTTATCATCTCAAAAGATCTCAGAAGAAAGCTGGAGTAGCGATACTTAGATCAGACAAAATAGACTTTAAAACAAAGAGGATAACAAGAGACAAAGAAGGACACTATATAACAATAAAGGAAATGATGCAACAAGATGATATAAATCATAAATACTTACAGACCGAACATGCAAGCACCCAAACACATAAAGCAGTTCATAAACACATGGAAACAAATCTACAATACAATAATGGCGGGAACGTTAACATCCCACTTACATCAATGGAAAGATCATCCAAACAAAAAGTCAACAAGGACTTTGAATGACACACTGGACCAAATAGACGTATCAGATACATTCAGAACATTCCATCCTAAAACATCAGAATACACATTCTTTTCAAGTGCACATGGAACATTCTCCAGAATATGTCACATATTAGGCCAAAAAAACAAACCTCAACGAATTCCAAAAGACTGAAGTCATATCATGCATCTTTTCTAACTACAACACTGTGAAACTAAAGTGAACCACAAGAAAAAATCTGGAAAGACCACAAGTACATGGAGGATAAATAACATGCTACTAAATAATGATAGGTTAATCTGGAAATAAAAGAAGAAATAAAAAAAGTACATGAAAATGAAAACAAAACAGTTCAAAATTTTTGGGATGCAGCAAAACCAGTTCTAAGAGTTCTAAGACAAGTTTATAGCAATACAGGCCTATCTCAAGAAGCAAGAAAAATCTCAACCTAACCGTACAACTAAAGGAGCTAGAAAAAGAATAATAAACAAAACCTAAAATCAGCAGAAGGAAGGAAATAATAAAGATCAGAGCAGAAGTAAATAATACAGAAAATTAAACAGTAGAACAGATCAATGAAACCAGGAGCTAGTTCCTTGAAATATCAATAAAATTGATAAACATCTACCCAGACTTATCAAAAAAAAGAGAAAGGACCCTAAATAAATACAAATAAGAGAGGAGAAATAACAACAAATGGCACAAAAATACAAGAGAATATTATGAAAAAATATATGCCAACAAATTGGACAACCTAGAAGTAATGGATAAATTCCTAGAAACATATAACCTACCAAAACTGAAGCAGGAAGAAAATTTGAACAGACCAATTATCAGCAATGAAATTGAATCAGTAATAAAAAAACTCCAAAATAAACAAAAGTCCAGGACCAGATGACTTCACAGGCCAATTTTACCTAACGTTTAAAGAAGAATTAACGCCTATTCTTCTCAAACTATTCCAAAAATCAGAAGAGGAGGGAGAACTTCCAAATTCATTCCATGAGGCCATCAATACCCTGATACCAAAAGAAAATAAAGACACCACAAAGAGAACTACAGGCCAGTATCTCTGATGACCATAGATGGAAAAATTCGCAATAAAATACTAGCAAACAGAATCCAATAATACATTTAAAAAAATCATTCACCATAATGAAGTGAGATTTATTCCTGGGTTGCAAGTGTGATTATATATTTGCAAATCAATCAACGTGATAGAGCACATCAATAAGAGAAAAGATAAGAACCATATAACCATTTCAGCATGCCTGGGTGGCTTGGTTGATTGAGCGTCTGACTTTGGCTCAGGTCAAGATCTCGCAGTTTGAGAGTTCGAGGCCCACATCAGGCTTACTGCTGTCAGCGCCAAGACCACTTTGGATCCTCTGCTCCCCTCTCTCTCTGCCCCCTCCCCCGCCCACACACATAGACACACACACACACACACACACACACACACACACACACACACGCCCGTGTGGTCTCTCTCTCAGAAATAAACTTTAAAAAATAAAAAGAACTATATGATCATTTAAATAAATGCAGAAAAAGCACTTAACAAACTACAACATCCACTCATGATAAAAACTCTCACCAAGGGCACCTGGGTAGCTCAGTCAGTTAAGCATCCATCTTTGGCTCAGGTTATGATCTCTAAGTCTGAGTTCGAGCCCTGCGTCGGGCTCTGTGCTGACAGCTCAGAGCTTGGAGTCTGCTTCGGATTCTGTGTCTCCCCCTCTCTCTGCCCCTCCCCCGCTTATGCTCTGTCTCTCAAAAATAAATAAACATTAAAAAATTAAAAAAAAAAAACTCACCAAAGCAGAGAGAACATACCTCAACATAATAAAGGCCATATATGAAAAACTCACAGCTAACATCATCCTGAGTAGGGAAAAACTGAGAGCCTTTCCCCTAAGGTTACGAACAAGACAAGGTTTTCCACTCTCACCACTGTTACTCAACATTAATACTGGAGGTCCTAGCCACAGCAATCAGACAACAAGAAAAAATAAAAGGCATCCAAATCAGGAAGAAGTATAACTTTCAGTATTTACAGATGACATGATACAATATTTAGAATACCCAAATACTCCACCAAAAAACTGCTAAAACTGATAAACACATTCAGTAAAGTGGCAGGGTACAAAATCAATCTACAGAAATAGGCTGCATTTCTTTTTTTTTTAATTTTTTTTTTTAACGTTTATTTATTTTTGGGACAGAGAGAGAGCATGAACAGGGAAGGGGCAGAGAGAGAGGGAGACACAGAATCGGAAGCAGGCTCCAGGCTCTGAGCCATCAGCCCAGAGCCTGACACGGGGCTCGAACTCACGGACCGTGAGATCGTGACCTGAGCTGAAGTCGGACGCTTAACCTACTGAGCCACCCAGGCGCCCCATGAAATACGCTGCATTTCTACACACCAATAATGAAGCAGCAGAAAGAGAATATAACAAACCCACTTACAATTACACCAAAAATAATAAGATACCTAGGAATAAATCTAACCAAAGAGGTGAAAGACCTGTACTCCGAAAACTTACAGTTTTATAAACACTGTTTTATAAAAGTGTTATAAACACTGATGAAACAAATTGACAACAAAAGAAATGGAAAGACATTCCATGCTCATGGACTAGAAGAGCAAATATTGTTGAAATGTCTATACTAGTTAAAGCAATCTACACATTTAATGCAATCCCTATCAAGATACCAACTCAGGTGGGTTGCCTGAGTGACTCAGTCAGTTAAGCATCCAACTCTTGATTTTGGCTCAGGTCATGATCTCACAGTTTGTGAATTCAAGCCCCACACCAGGCTCTGTGCTGGCAGCACAGAGCCTGTTTGGGATTCTCTCTCTCCCTCTCTCTGCCCCTCCCTCGCTCTCTCACATTCTCTCAAAATAAATAAATAAACATTAAAAAAATACCAACAGTTGTTTACAGAACTAGAACAAACAATTCTAAAGTTTGTATGGAACCACAAAAGACCCTGAATGGCCAAAGCAATCTTGAAAGGAAAAGCGAAGCTGGAGGCATCATAATTCCTGACATCAAATTCCATTACAAAGCTGCAGGAATCAAAACAGTATGGTACTGGCACAAATACAAATACATAGATCAATAGAACAGAATAGAAAATACAGAAATGAATCCATAACTGAATGGTCAATTAATCTTTGGAATATCCAATGGGAAAAAGACAGTCTCTTTAGCAAATGATGTTGGGAAAACTGGACAGCAACTTGCAAAAGAA
The DNA here is from genome assembly GCF_018350175.1 of Felis catus. Classification (NCBI taxonomy): domain Eukaryota; kingdom Metazoa; phylum Chordata; class Mammalia; order Carnivora; family Felidae; genus Felis; species Felis catus. Next base: position 17,045,630 of record NC_058382.1, on the reverse strand, counting down.
TGAAAGTGGACCCCTTTCATACAGCATACACACAAATAAATTCAAAATGGATTAAAGACCTAAATGTGAGACCTGAAATCATAAAAATCCTAAGAAAGAGCACAGGCAGTAATTTCTCTGACATTTGCTGTAGCAATTTTTTTCTAGATAAGTCCCCTGAGGTAAGGGAAACAAAAGCAAAAATAAAGCATTTCAGAAATAAAGAGAAAATACCAAGGCACCTTTAACATAACTTTTCATTATCACAACCAGTATTTCCTCTTCCAATGGAGAGCTCTCTCGAAGACGAATCAAGATGGGGAAGGATATTAACAGACCATTCTTGGGGCCCAGATGACAAGATCAACTGGCTCCATTTGCTCCTCCACATCAGAGCTTGCAAATCAATCTCAGGGTCAGAGAGAAGAGTCAGGGTCTTCACTGTCAAGGCTCACAGCCGTCTTGTACTCCCACACATGACTATGTGTGACACAGTCACCAACACAAATCTCCCCAAATTCATACAGTCTCACACCCACCACTAGACACGAAGTAACACCTTCAATCACAAACACCTTCCCGACCCTGCCCACAGTCATAATACCCACGGGAGCTCATTCACAAAGCTCTCTACCCTTGTACACAAAGTGGTATACAAGGTCACACAGTCACAACCGCATACTCACTACGGGGACACACAGTCACAGGTAACCCGTATCCATACACAGTATTACACACAGTAACACATTAACAGTCACACCACGGGGACTCACAGTGGTATAATGAGCTAATCCTCACCGGCACACACGGTATCACACACATTCACAATCACACATACACATATCACTGGGACAGTGGCGAAATTTCACAACTGCCCCTCCTCAGCCCCTTCTGCCCGAATAGACTTAATACTCAGGTCTCCCTCCCGACGCCGGGGGCTCTGGGCTTTGTCCAACCTCGGCCTTCTCTGAAACGTGTTAGTCGCCCGGCCGAACCCCTAAGAGACCACCACAAGCTAGCGTCCAAACACAACTCAGCTCAAAGCTGCCAGCCGCGCTGAGGGAAGGAGCAGCGAACGCAGTGCCTCCTGGGAAATGTAGTTAAGCTTCACACTCGCGACGGAGAAGATGGCGCCCGGCTCGAACCCCGCCAAAGAAATCCCCGCCCCTACCCACCCTGAGGCCAGTGTTTCGGCGCTCCAGGGGTAGGTAGCCTTGCCCCTTGGCTCCTACTTGGAGTAAATCCGGCATGCCTGAACTGAGTTTATTATAACCCAAGGCACACCACTGCCCTCTCCCAAAGGTAAAGTTAACACAGGTCGAGTATTAAACTGAGTCCTGAGCCTCGGTCTACTTACACTCCTCCCCTCACCAGGGAGACACTCCCACAAACTCTGGCGCAGAAAAGAAAGCGCGAAAAAGCTGACTCGAACCACCGAAACTTATGGGAAATGTAGTCCGCAGTCAGAAAAGTAGAGGACCGGCCAATACCGACAGATTCTGTCCGGTATCGAGCCGGGGCTTGACGGAGCCCAGGAGACCTCTGGGAGTGTTAAACCAGCCAAGGAGTGCGCAGGCGCAGACTTTCTGGCTCGCCATGGTCGTCTTTGTCTGCCGGTGAGTTTGGTTTCGGCTTTGCAAAGCGCAGATCCGGGCATGGGACCTGGGTTTCTGGGCTCAGAATCTGGTCAGGGAGGCTGTAGGGGAGGATTCTTGGAGATTGCGACATGGCTGGAGAGGCTAAAGGGGAGGAATCGCCTTCTATGACGTGCATTGTTCAAAGCCTATGTGGATGGGGGCAGGGGTACTGGGGGAAACTGGGGCGGGACCGCGGCGGGGTGGGGGTGGGGGTATGACGGAATGTATGAGATTGTTGTAGAGGTACCACTTGTGTGAGAACTCTGTGGTTCCAAGTGTGTGAGAATGGATGGCATTGTGAGCTTTATGGGGTAGTAACCTCAACCTCACTTTTCTCGTTTCTAAAATAACTAATAAAGATGCATCTTTCTGGAGCATCCGTTTTTCTGAAAGAAAGGAAAATGGCTAAGATACAGAGATAAGTAATTTTTAAAGCGATTTTTATATAAAAGCAGACTCATTGTGCAGTAGAAAAAAAAATTAGTATTAACAATTTTTTAAAGTAAACATTTCCGGAAAACTTGTTTCTAGATGTCTAGACTCCCCCTATGTATTGACTCAGTTCTTTGGAGGAACTTTGGTGAGGCCAATTTGAAAAGCCCTGGACTAAGGAAGAGCTTTAAGAGCTAGTTTCCACTAGCGTAGACAGCACAGAATTGGGAAGGATGATGTCCTGTCTTTGGTTCAGAGATGTCGGGTAACAGATTTAAGATTCTCTTGTTTCTCAGTGACATGGCAGTGACTCGTAATTTGACCAGGTTTTCCCCAGACCAAAGGTTGGCCTTTGTAAATGTAGCGAAACAAATTTTCTTCTAAAATGACACTTCCTTCTAGTATTGTATCGCGCTTAACATATTTTTCAGTAAAATGAAAAAGAACCATGGTACAAAAATGCATATACACAAATAATAGCTTTGGTACATACAAAAATGTAATCAGTAATAGTTATGAAGACAGTAATTACAATAGTAACAAATCAGATAAAACACCTAAGGAATAAATAAGAAATGTATAAAAATCTATATGAAGATTATTCTTTAGTGTTAATGAAAGACCCAAAATAAGACTTGACCAAATGGAAATACATATGTTACATTTTAAAAATCTTCAAGCTATTTTGTGAAGAAAGTGTGCCTGTTTGGTGCAATATACTACTTTTTTAGTGGGTGGGAAAAAGAATGTGTATTCATAGGTGCATGAAGAAACTTTTATCTATATGAAGATTATTCTTTAGTGTTAATGAAAGACCTTTTGAAGTTTACACAGAAAATAACGGTTTTTAGAGGAGGGAGATGCAGTAGTTAGGGCAGGGGTAAGAATCACAGTTTTGCTTGCCTGTGTTGTATATTTCCATTTTTAACAGATGGAGGGATTCAGTTTCTGTGTTCAGTCCATTACTTTCCAGATGTTTATCACTGCCTCATTCTTGAATGTTTCCTTTACTTCCATTACACTACTCTCATTTGTATAATTCCAGTCAAAACCAAGGAATAACCTCCCCCTCAAAAAAAAAGCTCCATTAGTGACTTAATGTTTCTGTTTGTCCCTTAGCTATTAGTGTTCCTAAGTTTCTGAATTCTCTTTTTTTTCTTTTCCCCCTCTAAGAACAAAATTCCACTGCTGTGGCTTCACTTGACAGGTGACTAACAAATGTCCATTCATAGTTGAGCTCTGTCCAATTTGCTAATGGACAGCTCCACCTTGAGGCTACACCGGAACTTCACGCTCTTTGTGTCCAAAATGTTAATTCTGGTATCTCCGCCTCCTATGGTTTGCCTCCATCCATTCCCCTTTGCATTACCTGTTTCATCAATTAGTAACACTGTGCAGCCAGATTTTAAGCCTCTTATATCTGAGTCAGGGAAGAGCTTCTGAGTAATTTTGACTTTTGTCATTCATTCTCCATTACATATTGGAGGCCTAGATTTCTTTTTTTTTTTCCCCCTTAATGTTTATTTATTTTGAGGGGGGTAAGTAGAGAGGCAGAGGTAGAGGGAGAGAGAATCCCAAGCAGGCTCCATGCTGTCAGCACAGAGCCCAATGTGGGGCTCCATCACACAAACCATGAGATTATGACCCGAGGTGAGATCAAGAGTCTAACACTTAACTGACTTAGCCACCCAGGCACCCTGACAAAAATGTTTTTATTGGGGAAAATGATATTCAAAACTGTGACTCTTTAATCAGGAGCAAGGCCACAAGTGACACTTGCACAGGTTGTGATTCTGTAGAACTTTAACAACTCAGTCTTGTAATTTCTCTGTATAACCTAAATTCTGAAAAATAAATAACCTAAATTCTGTTTCCCATTCCTGAAATGTGTGGAGGCTTTAAATGGCATAATGGGTTTGGCTGAGGATGCAAAGTGTAAATGCTCTTTTTCAATGTGCTTATGTGTATGTGTGCTCCAGCTTCTAAGCCAAAAGGTCATCATTACTTTGTTCTTTTTCATAGACCAGCTTCCTTGTGCATCCCCAGGAACTGCACTTCCTTTACCCATCAAATCCTTTAAGGATCCTTTGGTCTCAGCCTGAATTATGGGATTCTGCTTTGACCCTCAAGAGTAATGTCCAAGTCCTGTGTCACTGTTTAGAAGTTTAAAGACACCAGTTTAAACCAGAAGAGCAATGAATAACTGAGGAAGAAATGTAAAGGAGGTGCTTTCCAGGTGAGTAAGAAGGAACCCAGAAGGATGAATGGGATAAAGGTTCATTAAGTTATTTTTTTATGATATATCTTTTTTTTTAATGTTTATTTGTTTTTGAAAGAGAGAGTGTGCACATGGGGAGGGCAGAGAGAGGGAGACAGAGGATCCAAAGCAGTTCCACACGGACAGCAGAGAGCCTGCTGTGAGGCTTGAACTCAAACCAGAGATCATGACCTAAGCCAAGGTCAGATGCTTTGCTTAACCACCCAGGCGCCCCTCTTATAGTTACTCAACCTGCGACCTCTGAAAAAATTTTTGAGGCAAGTTTTTTTATAAGCCCATTGGAGTAACAGTTGCTGGGAATTCTTTAGATACCTAAATAACATTTCCAGATTCTCTTGCTTGATCATGCTCTTTTTTTTTTCTCAGATTCTGGGGGACTGCTTGCCCCTGTAACCTCTATTCTGGATGCTAGCCTCTTTACTTCATTTGTAGTCTCAATTTTATAAATTGTCTAGCCTAAATATTGTGTTTTCCCTTTCACTAACATTTTATTTCTCCCCACTTCCATCTTAGAGTTGAATATTACCCCTTATCATTATTTCTTACTCCCTTCCTACTTACTATCATAGCACATTTCTCACTCTCTTGCTTTTTAACAATATAGCAGGCTAGGAAATTAGTGCTGACTTCCTACTAGTTCACTAGTATCATTAAAAATAATACTATCATCTTTAAAATCCAATACATATACTTAATAGAAAATTAAGGGGCGCCAGGGTGGCTCATTCGGTTAAGCATCCGACTCTTGGTTTCAGCTCAGGTCATGATCTCGCAGTTTGTGAGTTTGAGCCCTACATCAGGCTCTGCACTGACAGCTTGACGCCTGCTTAGGATTCTTTCTCTCTCTCTCTCTGTCTGCCCCTCTCCCACTTGCTCAATCAGTCTCTCTCAAAAATAAACAACAACAAAAAAGTTTTTTAAGAAAATTAAAGAATGGTTCCTCAATCCTGGCCCTCGGTTCTCCATTTCTGTTCCCCAGAAGCAGCCACTATTAAATGTGCTTTCTTCTAAATGTTTTTATGAGTATACAAGGAGGCTTTAACAATGACATGATTTGACTATGACAAGAATACTGTTGTTGCTGTGTTGAGAGAAGTTATATAAAGAGGCAAAGGCAAAAGTAGGAAGAATAGTGAGGAGTCTATTAAATAATACAGGGAAGACATAATGTGGCTTAGACTTTGGTGGTCCTAGTGAGAATTATGAGAAATGGCCAGATGCTGACTGTATTCTGAAGATAAAGCCAAGAGGATGTGGAAACATAATGGGTGTGTTACCTAGGAGAGAGCTCAAGCCTTGAACAACTGAGAAAATAAGGTTGTTATTTAACGAGATGAGAAGAATTTGGGAGTTGGTTTGGGAGAACAAGGGTTTGATTTGGGGCAGGGTAAATTAGATCCGTATTAGACATCTAAGTGCAGATTTTGAGTAGCAAGTGGTTATGTGAATCAGTTGAGGAAAGAGGTCCAGTCTAGTGATTAAATATTTTCAAAATATATATCAGAATGCTCAAATGTCAACCAAACTCTTAAATGTATTCTGTGAAAATGGTGACCTGTTAGAGCAGGAGTTGGCAAACTACATCCTACTATGTATTTTTGTAAGGAGTTTTACTGAAACATGGCCATGTTCAGTGCATCTCGTCCATTCATTTTCTTATGGTCTGTTACTACTTTCATGCTACGGTGTCCAAGTTGAGTAGGTATCTACAGATACATAATATTGTAAAGCATTAGACAGGACTAAAAAGTATATCAATCATGGTAAAGCTAAGTGACTATAATAAACCCCAAAATGTACTGGTTTAAGGAATATAAGAATTGATTTCCTGGTCACATAACAGTTATGTGGTGAGTAATGAAGCTTTGCATGGTAGCTTTGGTCTTTGTGATCCTTTAAATGATCCAGATTTCCTCCAGGTTCTGTTGATCATTAGTTGTGGTTGAAACGGGTCAACAGTGCATCCTAGTTCCACCCAAGTAGAGAAGGGAGAAATGACCACTGTAGGGCAAGAGGCCAGTAAACTTTCTGTAAATGTCCAGATAGTAAATACTTCAGGTTTTGTAGGTCCTAGGATCTCTGCTGCAGCTACTCAAGTCGGGCATTATAGCACAAAAATAGTTTCCTTAGGATTAGAGTATTTTGACTTCTATTTTGAAAATATTTGGTGGGGGGGGCACCTGGGTGGCTGAGTCTGTTAAGCAAGCAGCTGACTCTTAGTTTCGAGTCAGGTCTTGATCTCGCGGTTTGTGAGTTTGAACCCTGCATCAGGCTCTGTGCTGACCGTGCGGAACCTGCTTGGGATTCTCTCTCTCTACTGTCTCTCTGACCCTCCCCCACTTGCGCTATCTCTGTCTCCCTCAAAATAAATAAATAAACTTTAAAAAAATGTATAAGATGTGTTAATTACCAAGATGTCATTTCTGTGTTTTCTTTAGTTAGGAATATAGTGGGCTGAGTCCTAATCTGTTCTACATCATACTTTTGCAAATATAATGAATTTAAGAATTGGAAAATTTTAAATAAATGTTATTACTGTCATTTGTAAAAGTTTAGTAAATTCCACATCTTGAACCATCTATTGGGGTGATAAAATAACAATGGTCTCTTTTTTTCTATATCTACTTTACTGTTTAGGTTTTTTGTCTTTTCTGGTCTCAGTTTTCATAGGTAATATTTGGTTTTCAAATTTGTATGGAGGTGAGCAAATAATCTCTACAGTCCTTTTCTGTCTATGGTTATTTCCAAGTAATCATTTTTTTATTTTTATAATTTTGCTGTTATTCCTCTTTAGTTTTTCCCTAAGAATCAACTTGTGGATTTATTATTTCTAATTTTGTTTGTAATAATTAATTTTTCTTATCTGTACTTTTTTTTTCTTACATTTACTTTTCCTTATTGTAATTCCTTGGTTTGAATGCTTATTTTATTATGTTATTTCTTTTTATTTTTTTTTTAAAGCTTATTTATTTATTTTGAGAGAGCGAGCTCACGCACACAAGCAGGGGAGAAGCAGAGAGAGAGAGGGAGAGAGAGAATCCCAAGCAGGCTCTGTGCTGTCACTGCAGAGCCTGATGCAGGGCTAGATCTCACGAACCATGGGATCATGACCTGAGTTGAAATCACCCTGGTGCCCTATGTTATTTCTTTTTAGAATAATGTAAACATATATGTTAAAACTTATCCAAGCATTTTTTTCAAATGTGTTCTATAGGCTCTGATATACATTGTTTTTGAATTTTTCTGAATATTTCTGAATGTTTTGCAATTTATTTTAATTTTATCTTTGACCAAAGTGTTTGTTCAAGCCAGTATATTTTGAAATTTACAAGTGAGGGGTGCTTGGGTGGCTCAGTCAGTTAAGCATCCGATTTCAGCTCAGGTTATGATCTCACGGTTCGTGGGTTTGAGCCCAGCATCAGGCTCTATGCTGACAGCTTGGAACCTGGAGCCTGCTTTGGATTCTGTCTCTCTCTCTCTGTCTCTCTCTCTCTGCCCCTGCCCTGCTTGTGCTGTCTCTTTCTCAAAAATAAACATTAAATTTTTTTTTTTTAATTTGAAATTTACAAGTGAAAATTTCCTTTTTTCTAATGTATTTTTTTAATGTTTATTTATTTTGAGAGACAGAAGTGAGAGAGAGTGCACGTGCACATGCACACAAGCAGGGAAGGGGCAGAGAGAGAGAGCTGAGAGAGAATCCCTAGCAGGCTCTGTGCTGTCAGTGCCAGAGCTTGATGTAGGGCTCAGTCTCATGAACCAGTGAGATCATGACCTGAACTGAAATCAAGAGTCATTCACTTAACCAACTGAGCTATCCAGGCACCCTGTTTTAGATGTGTACCTTACAGAGAGTTTAGGTAGGTTTTATTATGTCAGTTGTTAAACCTTCGCGTGTGTCAAAATCACCTAGAGGGCTTGTTAAATACAGATTGCTGGGCCTTACCTGCAGGTTTTCTTGATTCAGGAGTATGTGTTGGAGCCTGAGAATTATCTGTATGAGCCTGTCATAGTCTTTTTCTTTTAATAGTTCTTTTTTTCCTAGTTGTATTTATTGACAGGAACTGTATGGTTAGTATTGGTTCTTTTATTTAATATTATGTATTCTGTTTTAAATTTGACCTCATCTTTTTTATCCTTTACTATAGGATCTTTGATTTCCTTGAGTACATATGCCTTTCCTTCTGAAAATAATGGAAAGTTTGTTATATTTTATTATAATAATTATTTTGTTATATTCTCTTGGTTGCCTTTATATTCATAACTTTCTTAGTCTTTGTCTTCCATTTCTTCAGGTACTATACTTTACTCCTCACTAAGGAATGACGTATATTTTATACTTTAGTGTATTTTTAGTCTCCCTCCTCTCTTTCCCACACTGTTGGTAATTGTGATTATTATTTGTTTTAAATAGTATCAGTTGTACCCTTCTTCCCTCCCCATTCATATATATGAAATTATTTGCATCTTCGCCTTTGATTGTGCAGTGAGCCATCTATCAAAGTCCTATCCATCATTTACCCTTGGGCTTCATTTTTATTAAAATGTCCCTTCATTATCACTTTTAGCCCAGTATCTCTAATCTTCTATTCCCATAGCATATTATAGTTTCCAGAGCAACTTGAATTCTAAGTATATGCTCTCTTACATTTGTATTTTTCCCTTTCATGTTTAAGACCTACACTGAGACAAAAGCTGGTATTTTACCTTTGTTATCTGCAGTCTTGAGCACAAAGAAGATGATTAATAAATAACTGGTGATTGTTGTAGAGCTTCAGGTGTGGAAAGATTTACTTTTTCAGCTTTATTGAGGTATAATTTCCATAAAAGTCAACCCCTTTAGTATATTATTTGATAAATTTGGTAATTGTATACAGTCATAAAACCAACACCAAAACCAACATATAGAACAGATCCATCATCAGTTCTTTGTGCCCTTTTGCTGTAGAGCCATACCCCTCCCCCATCCCTGGTGATCACTAATTGGCTTTATGTTACTAGGAATTGCCATTTCTAGAATTCATATAAATGTAGTCATTCACTGCATAATCTTTAGCATTTAATTTCTTTGATTTAGTTTTACATTTTTGAGATTAATTCATGTTATGTATATGAATATTTCATTTTTTATTGCTGATTATTATTATAAGTATGGACATAATTTGTCATTGATAGACATTTAGATTACTTCCATTTTTGACTATTATGAACATTCATATACTAGGTCTTTGTGTCAACATATATGTTCATTTTTCTTGAATAAATGCCTAGAAATGGGATTGCTGCACAGAATAAGTATATATTGAACTTTATAAAATACTCAGATTATGTTCCAAAGTAGCTGTATCATTTTTCATTCCCACCTACAGTTTTTTGAGAGATAGTTGCTTCGCATTCTTACACTTGGAATGGCAGTTTTTTTAATTTTAGCCATTTTAATGGGTGTGTAATGTATCTCACTGGGATTTTAATATGCATTTCTGATCACTAGTTTGGATGAACGTCTAATGTACTTATTGGCCATTCATATATCTGATTTTATGAATATCTTTTCTAGTCTCTTACCCATTTTATAAATTAGATTACCTTTTTTTACTGAGATTTAGGAGTTCTATATATTTTGGATATGAGCCCTTCATCAGTTTCTACCAGTCTGGCTTTTCTTTTTTTTAACTGTGTTTTTGAAGGGCATTAGTTTTTTATTTTGATTAAGTCTACCATATTCTCTTTATAAAAGAAATAGTTTTAACACTTATGTTGAGGTCTTTAATTCATTTTGAGTAAATTTTTGCCTATGGCATGCAGTAAAGGTTGAGGGTTTTTGTTTTCTAATTTTAGAAATTATAGCATTGATGTGAGTGACAGTATATTACTAGAGTCAGCTCTTGCAGTGATTTATAAGAAAATGAGGAGGCATGCCTGGCTGGCTCAGTTGGTACAGCATGCAAGTCTTGATCTCAGGTTTGCAAGTTTGAGCCCCATGCTGGTTGTAGAGATTACTTTAAAATAAAATCTTAAAAAAAAAAAAAAGAAAAAAAATGAGGATAAAAGTTTGAGAGGGACAGGACAGATCAGGATAACATTGAAGATTTGCAGCCAGTAGAAAACATTTATAAAAGAAAGGATTGAGAGTGAGGAGAAGACAAGAGCTCTTCACAAAAGAAGAGCTTTGGTGCCAGTCATTTCAGGCACAATGATAGAAAGAAAACAAATGAAAACTGAAATTGATGGCAACGACAGTTTCTGTGTCTAGAAATGATAGTATCAATAATCAAAACACTGCAGTAAATCAGATTTCAAGGCAAAAATGGCTGTTTTCTGGCCTATTTTACTTTTTTTCATTAATATGTACTTTGCTGTTTAGCCATGTGAAACTTAACTGCAACTAGATAAAAAGAGTACTATCTATAGTTACTATACGATTATAGATCAGTTCAGGTTAAAAGGCTCAAGTCTTCAAGGACATCTCTGCAGGTATAACACGTAGGGGCTTTTAAAAGTGAAATAGGATTATAGTTATGCTTGCACCATCCTTCGTCACCCACAGTTCCTCCTCCACATAGGCAACCACTTTCAACTCAATAAACTGGTGTTTATTCTCACATTTTATACATCTATTTTACCTACTTTTGATTTAACCATTTTACAATATTATCAGCTTGGGGATGCCTGGCTGGCTTAGTTGGTAGAGCACGCGACTCTTGATCTCGGGTTTGTAAGTTCAAGCCCCACTCTGGGTGTAGAGATTACTTAAAAATAAAATCTTTTGGGGTGCCTGGGTGGTTCAGTCAATTGTGGGTCCGACTTCGGCTCAGGTCATGATCTCCTGGTTCATGGGTTTGAGCCCTGCATCAGGCTCTGTGCTGATAGCTCAGAGCCTGGAGCCTGCTTTGCATTCTGTGTCTCCCTCTCTCTCTGTCCCTCCCCTGCTTGTGCTTTCTCTCTCTCTCAAAAATAAATAAACATTAAACTACATTTTTGTTCTTTTTTGATTTCTTTTTTTTTTTTAACATTTATTCATTTTTTGAGAGACAGAGAGAGACAGAGCATGTGTGGGGGAGGGGCAGAGAGAGAGGGAAACACGGACTCCAAAGCAAGCTCCAGGCTCTGAACTGATAGCACAGAGCCCAATGTGGGGCTTGAACCCATGGACCGTGAGATCATGACCTGAGCCAAAGTTGGACCCGCAACCGACTGAGCCACCCAGGTGCCCCTAAACTACATTTAAAAAAATAAAAATAAAATCTTTTGAAAATAAAATCTTTTATACATACATAATTTTATATAGTATATGTATATAAATATATATATGATCAACTTGTTAACATGAAAGATGGAATTTAGAAATTTTCCTGTATTAATTTTTCTTCATATTTTCTCTGGAACTCCTTTAGGAGATCTTGAACCTCTTAGACGCCTCCACTAACCCGCTAATTTTCTAATCATTATTTCTTTCTCCCTTCCTTCTTTCCATTCTTCCTTTTTTTTTTTTTTTTTTTTTTAAATTATTCTGGGAGATTTCCTGGAATTTTTTCCCCTAAGCTGTTGAATTTTTTAGTTCAACATATTTCTTATTTGCAAAAGCACTTCTTTATAGAACTCTGTTGATAGGGGTGCCTGGGTGGCTTAGTTGGTTAAGCATCCGACTTCAGCTCAGATCATCATCTCTCAGTCCATGAGTTCAAGCCCCATGTCAGGCTCTGTGCTGGCAACTCAGAGCCTGGAGCCTGCTTCAGATGCTGTGTTTCCCTCTCTCTGCACTCCCCCGTTCATACTCTGTCTCTCTTGCTCTCAAAAATAAACATGAAAAAAAATTTAAAAAAGAAAAAGAACTCTGTTGATATTTCTGTGTTTTCAGTGCTTCTGTGATACTAATTACAGTATTGTTTATGTGTGTGTTTCTTTTTTTCCTTTCCTTGTTTTTTCCTATTTGTTTTGATCTAGCTTTCACATTAGGGCTTTCATCATTTTTTTGTGATCTTTAGCTCTATGTTAAAATTTAACATTGAGGTACCAGAAACACTATTGTAATCTTTGTGCATGGTTGGGGCTTGTAAAATGGTGGGCTTCACTATGCAGCATTTAGTCAGATATCTAGATGATTCTTTTAAATGACTCCAAATGTGAATATCTTTAAGTGTTTCCATGACCTTTTCATTTTTTCAGTAAAGAACCCTCCCTGGGTGCCTGGGCGGCTCAGTTGGTTGAGTGTCTGATTTGATTTCAGCTCAGATCATGAACTCATGGTTTGTGAGTTTGAGCCCCGCATGAGGCTCCGTGCTGTCCACGTGGAGCCTGCTTGGGATTCTTTCTCTGGCCCTTGTGTGCCCTCTTTCTCCCTCTCTCTCTCAGAATAAATAAAAATAAGGAAGGAAGGAAGAAAGAAAAGAGAAACCAACCCATCTATTGTTTGACACCACCAACCACCAGCATTTCTAAAGAGCAGCAGTAGAAAGGGGTTGGAACCCTATTCTACATAGGAATTTTTACTCCCTCTTTTCAGTATCTACTTTGCCTATCATCACTGAGTTTGGAGGCTCCTGGTTATACTTTGGATAATAAATTCCTATGTCCTTCCAGTTAGGAGAATTAGGTACATAAGCTGCTGCTTTATAATCATTTTATAAGTTCCACCTTCTACTCTTACCCAGTCACTCCAGTTATAGAGCCTTTGTGTTGACAGCTGTATCACAAATTACCTTGCTTCTAGGTAGTATCCTCTTTTGCTGGCTTTTTATTTAAGCCACTTGATTCTGCTGTTAATTTATAGTTCTTTATTTGCTTTCCTTTCAAAATTTCCTAAATCTTTTCATCCACCAGTGTCTTCTCAACCTCTGCAGTGTTTATGAGTATATTCCCTTCATCCTCGTACTATCATTTGAATGGAGTTTCAGGAAGATACAGAATAAATATCTTATTTAACCATATGTCCTCTTTAATAATTCTATTTATTTTTTATCCTTTCATCTTAGGCTCTCCCAATCTTATGTGTTTGTTTTTTCATCCTGTTTGTTACCTGTTCTTTATATTTTATTTTACTGATTTATAAAATGCAAAAGTTACATTTAAAAACAATTTGAACAGGGTGCCTGAGTGGCTCAGTTGGTTAAGCCTCCCAACTCTCGACTTCAGCTCATGTCATGTTCTCACAGTTCATGGGTTCGAGCCCCACGTTGGGCTCTGTGCTGATGGTGCAGAGCCTGCTTGGGATCCTCTCTCTTTCCCTCTCTCTCTGTCCTTCCCCGGCTCGTGTGCACACTCCCCCTCTCTCTTTCTCAAAATAAATAAACTTAAAAAAATAATAAAAATAAAAACAGTTTAAACTACATGCTCCTGTGAATGTTATTTGTATTTAAGCTTTCTTTTTACTGTGGGACTAGGTTTGAAATAAAGAGTCTATTTTACAATACCACATTTAAAAATTTTTGTTAAAAATACTGGAAAAAATCACAAGTGTTAGTGTTGATGATGATGATAGCCACTTTATTGGATATTTACTACATGCTAGGCACTAAATATTTTACAGTTATTAGCTCTTTTCAATGATGATTTTGTTTTTATTCCCTTTTAGAAAAGGTCTGGGAAATTTATAAATAGATGAAGACTCAGCATGGAAGACATGAGAGTTAAGTCTCATCTTTCTCCATGAAAATATAGTTTAGAAAAAACTCAGAAAACCTGGGCATAACAGAAAAGTATTTCCTTTGAGGACAGATGTTGATTCTTTACAACTACATCTCTATGTATGAGACTCAGTTTAAGAGAGTTCAGAACATAATTTATACTCAAATATAAGTGAAGCTAAGAAAGAACCATTAAGAATACAATTGATATTATATGTTTCATCCCAATCTGTAATTGTCTAATCTCAGGATAAGCAATGTAAGTCTTTCATCATAAATTCAGCTTCATTAGATACCTGAGAATTAATACTGGAGAGAAACCTATGAATTCGGTGAATGTGGAAAAGCTTTCATCTATGTCACATTGTCAAGAAATACTGAAGAATTCTTGTTGGAAAAAATATCTGCGTGATAAGAATGTTGGAAAGCCTTAAGCCTGAAGCAGATCTCCTTCAGCATGATCAAATTCATACTAGAGAGAAACCTCATGAATGTAATGAATGTGGAAAAACCTTCAGCCTGAAGGAAAACCTCATAGAGCATAAGAAAATGCATACTGGAGAAAAATCACATGAATGTACTGAATGTGGTAAAGTATTCTCTCGAGTCTCATCCCTTACTCTACATTTGAGAAGTCATAGAGGAAAGAAACCATATAAATGTAATAAATGTGGAAAAGCCTTCAGTCAGAAGAGAAACTTCCTTTCTCATCAGAAACATCATACGGGAGAGAAACTCTATGAGTGTGGGAAAGCTTCTATTCAGATGTCAAGCCTCATTAAACACCAGAGAAATCATACTGGAAACAAACCCTATGCGTGTAAGGAATGTGGAAAAGCCTTCAATGGCAAATCATATCTCACCGAGCATGAGAAAATCCATACAGGAGAGAAACCATTCGAATGTAATCAATGTGGAAGAGCCTTCAGCCAGAAGCAGTACCTCATTAAACATCAGAATATCCACAGTGGAAAGAAACCCTTTAAATGTAATGAATGTGGAAAAGCCTTTAGCCAGAAAGAAAACCTGATTATCCATCAAAGAATACATACTGGAGAGAAACCTTATGAATGCAAGGGGTGTGGGAAAGCTTTCATTCAGAAGTCAAGCCTCATTAGACACCAGAGAAGTCATACAGGAGAGAAACCCTATATATGTAAAGAATGTGGGAAAGCCTTCAGTGGCAAATCAAATCTCACTGAGCATGAGAAAATTCATATTGGAGAGAAACCCTATAAATGTAATGAATGTGGAACAATCTTCAGGCAGAAGCAATACCTCATTAAACATCACAATATTCATACAGGAGAGAAACCCTATGAATGTAATAAATGTGGAAAAGCCTTCTCTCGAATCACATCACTTATTGTACATGTGAGAATTCATACGGGGGATAAACCTTATGAATGTAAAATATGTGGGAAAGCCTTCTGTCAAAGCTCATCTCTTACTGTTCATATGAGAAGCCATACGGGTGAAAAGCCCTATGGTTGTAATGAATGTGGAAAAGCCTTCTCTCAGTTCTCAACTCTTGCTCTACATATGAGAATCCATACTGGAGAAAAACCTTATCAGTGTAGTGAATGTGGGAAAGCTTTTAGCCAGAAGTCACATCATATTAGACACCAGAGAATTCATACTCACTAAAGCTCGATAAACGCCTTGAATTTAGGAAAAACTTCAGCAAAACTCAGACTTAATGGTATACCAGAAATTCATTTTATAATAAAGTGGCTTGAATGTGGAAAATACTTCAACAAATCAAAACTTAAATACTAACAATTTTAATAAGTATCATAGTTTAAAAACCTATGCTCCCAGAACTCCCACAGCAAACATTGTTAATGATGTACTTTTAGGAGCAATCTCATTGAAGTAAGTATGGATCCAGTCATGGACACTAAGCAGCATGGTTCTGGAAGGCCTACCTGATGCGTTAAGACAAAGATATGAGAGGTATAAAGATTTTAAATTAAGAGACAAAATTGTCATTTTTAAAATTTTTTGCTACAGATGTAATCAAAAGTATTTGTTCTTGATGCATTCATAGAAATCAAAGATTGGGACAGAATATTGTATTCAGAAACATGCATGCCTTTATGGGGAATTGGTAATTGATAGAGATGATATCAAAAGTTAGGGGAATTATGGATGATTCAAAAAATGGTCTCAGGGTAACTGATTCTTCATGTGGAAAAAATATTGGATCTCTGCCATAGTAATACATTAAAGAATTTATTATGAAATCCAAAAGTATTGTAAAGACCAGAATGCAAAAAGCAAAACTTGGTAACATAAGAATTTTATAGGAGAATGTTTTTAAAACCTCCAGTAGGAAAGAATTTCTAAAATAGATTCCAGAACACACACTCTTGAGTGTACATGCATATACCCAAGAAACTGATACATGTACTTAAGTTAGGGAGTCATGTATCTTTATGTTCATTGCAGCATGAATTACATTAGCAAAAAATTGGAAACGTGTGTTGCTTGTGAAATGGATAAATACAATGTGATATAGGCACACAGTAGAATATTCTCTAGTAGTTCAGTATAACATAACAGATTATATATATAAATAGAAAGACCTGAAAAATCATGTGGCGTGAAAAAAATGAGATCAATATGTTATAATCGTTAGCTTTGTGAATTTGAATGAAATCAACACTATTGTTAAGCATTAGTTATGGAAGAACATTTTTATGGAAAACTGAAGAATGGATTGGAAGGATACACACTCATTTCCCAAAAGTGATTGCCTCTAGAAAGAAAGGTAGCAGAAAAGAAATGGGACCAAGCATGGTTATTAAAGGATATTTCAGTTTTGTATCTAAATACCATCATTAAAAAGAAATAAAGATTCCAACTAAATATAACAAAATGTTAGTTAACTCTGGGTTGTGGTAATATATGTGTTCTATTGTTTGTGCTATTCCTGAAAATTAAAAAAGATAAAGATATGAGTAGGAAAGTTGTACATGCAGTACATGTAATAATGGACTCACAACCCCAGGCAGATACTACTATTTTATAGAAAATATTTCTAAAATCATACCTTTATTAGAAGTTATTTTTTTTTAATTGGATGGTAGCTTAAATTATTTAAATGTACTCTTGCATGTCACATCACTAATATGTGTGGTCTCAGAAATTAAAGCATGATTCTGCAACAGGTTAAGTGGGTTACATACATTTAAGAATCATATGATTTAATAATACTTGCACAGACTTGATACTAAGAACTAGTTTTTACTGAAACATCAGAAATTTTAAGAGTCCACATAACCAGTATTAATAATTTGATATTTTTTAAATGAAGAAACCAAGTTACTCTTAAATTTTTAAATATGCCACTGAGTAAAACTTCAACTCTTGCATTTTACCTTCAATTTTAACCTCAGAGATTTTTATTCTCTATTCTGCCAGATATAATTGATAAATCCCGTTTGTTTGTTTCTTTGGTGAAAATGGTGCTAAAAGAGATCTGAGACCTAAACAGTATTGTTTTATGTGAAGCAAATCTTTTTGCCAATTTTTGTTTACTTGATCCCTTTCTACAACAACTTGACACATAAAGAGTTGTTAATGCTCTTTTTGAACAGTGATAAAAATGAGTATGCAATATTTAAACCTTAGGCATATGTCAAATATATCAATTTCTTTGAAATACAAAATAATGAAATGCTAATAAAACCATAGTACTACACCACTTATTAGCAGTTTTGAAGATTGGTCTTAAGATTATAAATTCCAGGGGTTGCTTATGTGTTTACATGAATCTAAATTATCCTCTATTTTCTTCCATTCTTCATTAAACATTCCCCTTGTATTTCTTAAGTGTTTTGCCCTTCCATTTGTACAGCTTTGAAGTCACCAGAGCAATTTAGAACTCTTAATTCAGACCAAACTAGGAGGATTACCTTTTGGTGCCTGCAGTGGGTTGGTGCCAAGGTGCAACAATGATTACGATAGATAGAGTAAGATGAGTAACACCTGTGATACTGTATACTGTAAATTTACTCTGATATTCCCTACTGATTCAACTTGTTGCTAGTTATTTGCCACCACAAACAACCCTACAGTAAACATTTTTTTTTTAACATTCTTAAAATCAGACCTTACATTTCAGATGTTTTTATTTCTGAGGCAAAAGATTGTTAGATTAAAGGACATATACTGTTTTTTAATTTTAATAGATAATATCGGTCATTTTCAGAAACACATCTTTCCTCTAACCCTGCAATAGATGGTAATATACTACTTAAATTTATGTTTGTCTGATGAGCATACACCTCAACTGCTCCTAGATTTGCTGCTTTGTAAATTTTTGCATTGTTGGCTCATTTTCCTATAGGATTATTTATCTGTCAATTTTAAAGATCTCTTTATATGTTAGACGTTAGGAATTTGCCTAATTTTTGTCATAAAAATATTTTTCCATAAAAATATCTTAAATTTCTGTGTAATCAATATGTATTTTTTCTAAGCTTACGGATTGGTTAAAAAGATACTTTAATCTCTAGATTGTATATGTAATTTTTCTTAGGTTTTCTTGCAAGTTGTTTATTGTTTACTTTTTTCAATATGTAAATATTTAATATATCTAGAATTTATTTTTTAATGTCCTATAAAATGAAGATTCATTGTTATTTTCTTCCAGATGGGTTTCCAGTTATACAAGCACAATTTGTTAAAATAACCCATCTACTCAGCAGTCACATAGTTCTGACACCAATCTGCGGTGTCCACCAACAGCAATCACAGATTTGAACTGGCAATCAAAAAAACAGAATAGGCTTTAACCCAACATTAGGTTTATTATTAGCTTTGTCCTGATCAAAACAACAACAGCAACAACAAAACCACCTTTACAATACTGCAACTACCCAAGCAAAGATAGATTCGAGGACCTATGTACTGCTGAAGTGAGAAAAGGTCAGAATGGGTGCAGTTCACCTAAGCCCTGGGAAACAACGTTCTCACCCAGGATATCTTACTATAACCCAACACTGTATCTGCATGGTGTACCCCCATCACATGGGGCACACCCAGTTGTAAGACTGAAACCCACTTAAGCACAGGGAAGCTGCTACCTTGTTTTCCCAAGACTTATGATACCTTAGTCATATAGGCTAGCCATGTCTTCATGCCAATTCACAGCTCTTCCCTCATCTAGGTACAGGATACAAATGAATCTACAGTAGTATTTTCTTCAAGGAAACTGGTATGAAGGCAAATCTAAGGTTCTCTTTCTACACATGGGTCAGTAGGAAAGGCCTGTTGTTTTTACCAGTACCATCCCTTTCCTATTTAACTGACTCAGTTATGTGATCCTTTAACCATATGATCTTTTTCTCATTCAACTGAAACTGCTTGTAGTTTCACTTGTACCAAGACCTGTCCTGTATTTTCATTTCACTAATTTATTTTTCTACTTCTATGCTAATACCATATTAACTGATAAACTGATTTAACACTAGTCTTACTGCATTTTGATACTGCATATTAGACCAAGTCCTCGCTGTTTTTCATAGTTTTATTGGCTATTCTAGTTTTCTTTCTATATAAATGAAGATGGTGTTCTCAAAATACAAAAACTCTTTGATAGTTGGAATTACATTAAATTTATATATTTATTTTGAGAGAAATGACCTTTTTTATTTTGTCTTCCTGACCCAAATTGTAGTGTGCCTTTGCATTTCTTCAAACTATGATCATGTCCTTCAGCATGAGAGTTCTGAACAAAGTAATCTGAATGCCATCCCTACTTAATATTATATTATAGAAAAAGTTTGTTAGTTGGGTGAATAAGAAAAATTCCTATTATGGACTAAATGTTTGTAGCCCCCCAGAATTCATATGTTGAAGCCCTGATTTCTATTGTGATGGTGTTTGGAGATGGGGCTCTAAGGAAGTAATTGGGTTGGAATTAGGTCATGAAGGTGGGACACTCATGATGGGAACAGTACCCTTATAAGAAGTGGGAGAGAGATTATAAGAACATAAAGAGATTTCTTTCCATTTGTATACACAAGTCCTGTGAGTGCAGGACTTCTTTCTGTAGACAGAAAGAAGCTGTCTACATACTAGGAATTGGACCTTCACAGGATTTGCCAGCACTTTGATCTTGGGATTTCCCAGCTTCTATAACTGTAAGAAATAAATGTCTGTTTAAACCACCCAGTCTATGGTATTTTGTTGTAATGCCCAAGATAAGACAATCCCTTTCCTGCTTAATTCTACTGGGCTCCTAATAAATGGTAAAACAAAAAGCACTTTTCATTAGGAGAGTAAAATTCCAACTCCCATTATTAATAAGGTCTATAATTTTAATTTAAAATTGTTTTTAACGTTTATTTATTTTTGAGAGACAGAGACACAGTGGACTACAAATCCACAGAAATCTGGGGCAAGACATGGATAGAGACACAATAGATAATCCACAGCCTGGAGGAAAAGCTAGGGTAAGACTCTGGGAACTTAGGGTATTCAAAATCAGATGTATATATGGGGTATTTAGAAAGGCATACACCTGCCCATCCAAGAAGCATACTAAAGAAAGACCTGAGAAGACAAGATTTCACATCCAGATAATCCAGATAATCCCTAAATTCAGAGAAATCCTAGCTAAATTGTAAAGGAGTATCCCAACACAGAGCCAATCAGCAAAGACTACAAAAGATGATGGTTGTGTGGTGGTGTTCTTTTCTTTCAGTTCCCAGCATTCAAAAAACTCTGTCAGACTAGGTAAAAATGGGTTCCAGTTCAAGATGGCAAAATAGGGAAGAACCAGTAGAATTCGCCTCCTCCTAGGACACACTGACATACAGCTACCTATGGAGTAATCGCCTCAAAAAAAACGTAAAGGCTGGCTAAGTGACAACTACACATTGGGCAAACAAGAAAACCACATCAAAGCATGTAGGAGAGGCTGAAACAATCTCACCATAAACCTCAGCCCTGGAGTGGCAACCCACAACTGGGAGATAACCCAAAACCTGGAGCTTCTACGGGGAACAAGGAATTGAATGCCACATCGGGCAACTCCACTTTTAGGATCTTCACCTGAGAGATGAGCTCCGAAACATCTAACTTTTAAAACCAATGGGGATCACATCCTGAGACCCACAAGATTGTAGCAATCTGGAAGAGAGCTCTCAGGGGCAATCATGTCCAGATACAAAAAATTTTTAAATTCCTTTTAGAAACCTCCATACTGTTTCCCATAAGTGGCTGTACAAATTTATATTCCCACCAACAGTGCACAAGGGTTCCCTTTCTCACATCCCTACCAACATTTTAGTTTTTGTTTGTTTGTTTGTTTGTTTGGGTTTTTTTTAGTAGCCATTCTGACTGGCATGATGTGATATTTCATTGTGGGTTTGATTTGTATTTCCCTGATGATTAATAATGAAATTCAACATAAACTCAAGTAACATATGATCCAGCAATTAGCCTTCTGGATATTTATCCTAAGAAAACAAAAACACTAACTCAAAAAGTTATATGCAGCCCTGAGTTCACTGCAGCATTATTTACAAGAGCCAAGGTATAGAAACAACCTATACCTATGGATGAAGAGATAAAGAAATTGTGATATATGTGTGTATACACATACATACATACACACAACAGGATCTTATTCAGCTATAAAAAAGAATGAAATCTTGCCAGTTGCAACATGGATGGATCTTGGGCATTATGCTATGTGAAATAAGTCAGAGAAAGACAAATACCATATGATCTCTCTTATATGTGGACTCTAAATAAATAAATAAATAAATAAATAAATAAATAAATAAATAAATAAATAAAAGCCAAAAATAAATACCAAGCTCTAAAATAAAGAGATCAGGTTGGTGGTTTCCAGAGGTATGGACAGTGGGGGTTGGAGAAATGGAAAATCTTTTTTGTTTGTTCAAATGAATTGGTTAGGGGTGCCCAGGTGGCTCAGTTAAGCATCCAACTTGGGCTCAGGTCATGATCTCACAATTCATGAGTTCAAGCCCCGCATTGGCCTCTGTGCTGACAGCTCAGAGTTTAGAGCCTGCTTCAGATTCTGTGTCCTT
This sequence comes from Felis catus, assembly GCF_018350175.1. Taxonomy (NCBI): domain Eukaryota; kingdom Metazoa; phylum Chordata; class Mammalia; order Carnivora; family Felidae; genus Felis; species Felis catus. Next base: position 17,023,615 of record NC_058382.1, on the reverse strand, counting down.
TTCTCTCTCTGCCCCTTCCCCACTTGTGCTCTGTCTCTATCTCTCAAAAATAAATAAACATTTAAAAAATGAGTTGGTTAAAGAAAATGAATAAATAGATGCTATTTACATCTGTTAATTTTACATTAATAGAGAAAAAAGCTAAAATTGAACTAAGGAAAAATAGTCAAGTGGTCACATGTGACAAGAAACAGTCTATGCAAAAATAGTTTAGAAAAGTATCAGATTACACAGTCTTCAACAATCAAAAATAATGAACCTGGAGAAAGGGGGACAATCTAATTTCCAGAATTAACATTTTATAACAGTGCCCAATTTTCAACATAGAGCACAAGGCATTGAAAAAACTGGACATGACTCATTCAAACGAACAAAATAAAAGAAATTGTCCCTGAGAAAGCCCAGTCATCAGACTTATGAGGCAAAGACTTTTTTTTAAATTTTTTTTTCAACGTTTATTTATTTTGGGGACAGAGAAAGACAGAGCATGAACGGGGGAGGGGTAGAGAGAGAGGGAGACACAGAATCGGAAACAGGCTCCAGGCTCTGAGCCATCAGCCCAGAGCCCGACACGGGGCTCGAACTCACGGACCGTGAGATCGTGACCTGGCTGAAGTCGGACGCTGCGCCCCAAGGCAAAGACTTTAAAACAACTGTCTTACAGCATACCTGTAAGCATGCAGCTCTTGATCTTGGTGTCATGGGTTCAATCCCCACACTGGGCACAGGGGTTACTTAAAAAAATGAAACTATCTTTTTATTTAAAATTTTTTAATGTTTAGTTATTTTTGAGAGAGAGACACACAAAGCACAAGCAGGGGAGGGGCAGAGAGAGAGAGGGAGACACAGAATCTCAAGCAGGGTCCAGGCTCCAAGCTGCCAGCACAGAGCCTCATGCAGGGCTCGAACTCAAACCGTGAGATCATGACCTGAGCTTTGGTCAGATGCTCAACCCACTGAGCCACTCAGGTGTCCCAAAACAACTGTCTTAAATATGGTCAAAGACCTAAGGGAAAAACATAGACAAAACTATCAGGAAAACCATATGAACAGAGTTAGAATGTCAACAGAAATTACAAAATAGTACCAAACAAATTCTGAAACTGTAGTATACAATAGCTGATATAAAAAAACTTACTAAAGGGGTTCAGTATCAGATTTGAGCAGACAGAAGAAAAACAACGAGCAAACTTGAAGACCATTAAAATTGAGTCTAAAGGGCAGAAACAAACCAGAATGTAGAAATGTGCATAAGGGACAGACATCAGGACACTAATAAGCAATCCCCATTAAAATTCCAATGGCATTTTATATAAATAGAAAAACCCATCCTAAAATTCATATAGAATTTCAATGACCCTGGATAGCCAAAGGAATCCTGAAAAACAAGAACAAAACAAGAACAAAAGAGCAAGAGAATTTCTTGCTCCTGATTTCAAAATTTACTACAAAGCTACATTAATTAAAACAGTATAGTACTAGCATAAGGACGAGCATATAGCAAATGGACTATGGTAGAGAGCCTAGAAACAAACCTTTGCATATATTGGCAAATGATTTGCAACAAGAGTGCCAAGAATATTTAATGTGAAAAAGACAGTCTTTTCAATGCATTTGCTGGGAAAACTGGATATCCACATACAAAAGAATGAAGTTGGGTCCTAACCTAACACCATATATAAAAATTAACTCAAAATAGAACAAAGACTTAAACTTAAGACCTAAACTCTTAGAAGGGGACACCTGGGTGGCTCAGTCCATTGAGCATCCGACTCTTGGTTTTGGCTTAGGTCAAGATCCCAGGGTCATTGGATTGAGCCCTGTGTTGGACTCTCAGCTGAGCATAGAACCTGCTTGAGATTCTCTCCTTCTCTCCTTCTGCCCTGCTTTCCAACTCACACACACTTCTCTAAAATAAAAATTAAAAAATTAAAAAAAAAAAAAAAAACCAAAAACCTCTAAGAAGAAAACATAGGTGAAAACTTCATGACATTGGATTTGGCAACAATTGTTTGGATATGACACCAAAAGCACAGGTAGCTAAAGAAAAAAATAGATAAACTGGACTTCATAAAAATTAAAAATGTTCGTATTAAAGGTCACTATCAAGGGTGAAATGAAAAGACAAAAAAATTGGGGTACCTGGCTGGCTCAGTCAGCAAAGCATACGATCTTGAGGTTTTAATTCGAGCCCCATGTTGAGTGTAGAGATTACTTAAAAATAAAGCCTTAAAAAAAAAACTGGAAAAGACATTTGCAATGCATATACTAATATCTAGAATATATTTTAAAAATCCTATAACATCTAGACATTTCTCCAAAGTAGATAGATATACAGATGGCCAATAAGCAAGTGAAAAGATCCTCAATGGCACTAGTTTTTAGGGATATGTGAATCAGAACTGCAATGAAATACCATTTACCCATTAGATTGGCTATTATAAAAAAGCACAAAATAAGTGTTGGCAAGGATGTGGAGAAATTGGAACCCTTGTCCATTGCTGGAGGGAATGTTAAATGGTACATTACTGGAAAAACAAGTCGGTGGCTCCTGTTAAACACGGAATTACTATATGGTCCAGCAATTCCACTCTGGTGTATAAACAAAATAATAGAAAGCAGGGACTCGAAGAGGTATCTGTACAACTGTTTTCATAACAGCGTTATTCATGATGGCTAAAAGGTGGAAACAACCTAAGCATCCATTGACAGATGAATGGATAAACAAAGTGTAGTAAACACATACAATGGCATATTTTTAGCCGTATAAAAGAATATGGATACAACATGGATGAACCTTGAAAGCCTTATGCTATGTGAAATAATTCAGATACAAAGTGCACAAATATGATTCAAATTCTATGAGGTACCGAGTACAGGCAAATTCATAGACATGGAAACTAGAACATAACTTACAAGGAGGAGGGGGGATGCAGAGTTACATAGTTTCAGTTTGGGATGATGAAAAAGCTTTGGAAATGTATAGTGGTGATAGTTACACAACATTGTGAATGTACACCACTGCACTGTACAAAAATAGTTAAAATGGTAAATTTTATGTTATGTGTATTTTACTACAATGTGAATATATTACCTGATAGCATGTGATGAGTAAATGTTAATAATAATAATTACCACGTAGTACGTGAGGGGAGAAGTCTCATACCAATAAGTTGAAAAGCAATCATCCTACAAAATCAGTCTGAGCTGTGCGATTAAAAGAGTAATATTTGTTCAGACAAGGTAGAGGTCAATACTGAGTCTTGTCTTAGAAACAAATAAAAATTAACATTAGAAGATTTTGTTTAAGTTTTTTATTCTGAGAGAGAGAGAGAGCACATGTGTGTACGTGAGCAGGGGAGGGACAGAGAAAGATGGAGAGAGAGAATCCTAAGCAGGCATGGTGCTAATCAGTGCACAGCCTGACGTGGAGCTCAGTCCCATGAACTGTAAGATAATGACCCGAGCCAAATCCAAGGGTCAGTCACTTAACCAACTAAGCCACCCAGAAGCCCCTAGAATATGTTTTTATACAGATAGAGCGTACAATGAAGGCAAATGTAGGGAAGAACACAATATAAGTAACATTAAAGGAAACTTGAAATAGGGTACAGGAAGAGTAAATCTTATCTACTCTAGTACAATTATCTTCCAATAATTCCAGATTCTGTGACCCAAAATGCACTCATTTGGCATTGTCTCCATAAAGACCCTCAGTCATAAATGGAAACTATTTTCAGTGATCCTTCCAATGGGAAAAGGAAAGTATGCCAGTTGGGCAGCAATTTTCCCATCTGCAAACATAGGGACATTTATTGAACATCTTTTTACAGCCCAGGCCTTTAAGGAGCTGTGTGTTTTTATAAAAGCCTCAGTCATATACTTTGCCAAACATCCTAAATACAGAGTGCATAAACTCTAATCTGTTTTGTTGGTTTTTTTTTTTTTTTTTCATTAAATCATTGATTCTTGACCCCATCAAGTCAGGTCCTGTTGTTGACCAGCGGACATAAAATACGCTGTTCCCTGAGGCTTACACAGTATAGTACAGGAAAAAGATTTGGGTCGGATAACCATAAAAGTTGTGGGACAGAAGCATGTGAAAAGATCTGCAGGACTACAGAGGAGCCTATGACAAATTTCAAAGCCGTGTCTGGTGAGGCTTCTCAGAGAAGGTGAAATTAAGCTGAATCTTGACAGGTGAGAGTGACATCACTGGGCAGACAAGGGACAAAAGATCATTACCAGGCAAAGGATATCCTATGTGCAATTGGTCAAGGGCTGTATAACAGAAACTGTATATTTGCTATCCCCAAGTTAAGAGCAGTTCCCACCCACTTCACCTAGTTGATGCAGACTCATCAGCGTGGTGCTTAGTTTCTCAGGCAAGTAATCTCTGAGATACCCAAGTAGGGCAAAAATGGTATTTTTACTGCTTATCAAAATATATAAATCATGTAGCAACATGAAACTTCTGAAAATTTTATTTTGTTTTAATTCCAGTGCAATAAAATTTACATGTATTTGTATGACTGATAAATATGTCTCCCTAAACAGAAAACATGTTTATGTGTATTCACAATTGAATTTCACTGCTCTTTGCCCAGTTTCTGGACTTCAGAAGGTGCTCAAAAAATATGGAAGGGAGGGAGGAAGGGAGGGAGGGAGGGAGGGAGGGAGGAAGGAAGGAAGGAAGGAAGGGAGGGAGGGAGGGAGGGAGGGAGGGAGGGAGATACCCCACCTCCAAACATGACAAATGAGTTGCCAATAATTGATAGAAGTCTAAGATGAATCCCCAGGACTCCTGATTTCTGGTCAGGACTCTTATTGAACAACAAAAAAAGCTATATATAGGTCAGGGGAAAATTTTGTAGTTATTTTGAAATTCAGCATTTTCTGTCGATATGAAGATCTAGTTATATTCTTTCCAAATCACTGTACCTTTCTTTTTCATGGTCATCTCTCCAAGAGCTCTTAATATACTTGAAAGTCCATAAATTTTGGAAGCAATGATTTTTGCACCTCTCTCTGAGTATTAATATTCACAGTAATCATCTTTCAGGAAACTACAATATCTCAGATCTGACAAATATTTCCATTATCTGCCCAGGATAAGATGGCAATGACTTCTACTGTTCTTTTTTATTCTCTTCTCACAAGTGATTCATGGTGTCTTCATGAATGGAATACTAGGAAAAATGGTATTCATATTTGTAGATTTATGAAATATTTCCAAATTGCATTAAAAGTAGTTGTACCAGGGCGCCTGGGTGGCTCAGTTGGTTGAGCAGCCGACTTCAGCTCAGGTCACGATCTCGCAGTCTGTGAGTTCGAGCCCCACATCAGGCTCTGTGCTGACAGCTCGGAGCCTGGAGCCTGTTTCGGATTCTGTGTCTCCCTCTCTGACCCTCCCCTGTTCATGCTCTGTCTCTCTCTGTCTCAAAAATAAATAAACGTTAAAAAAAAATTAAAAAAAAAAGTAGTTGTACCAATTTACAATCCCTTGGCAATGTATGAGAATCCCCACCAATCTGTGTTCTCACTAACCCTTTTTAAAATTTTTTTTTAATGTTTATTTATTTTTAAGGGGGGGGGAGGGGCAGAGAGACAGGGAGACACAGTATCCACAGCAGGCTTCTTGGCTCGGAGCTGTCAGCACAGAGCCCAAAGTGGGCTTGGAACTCAAGAGCTGTGAGATTATGACCTGAGCCAAAGTAGGATGCTTAACTGACTGAGCCACCCAGGAGCCCCAAACCCTTGTTTTAACACGAATTTTCCTGGGTTGCCTGGGTGGCTCAGTCAGTTAAGCGTCTTACTCTTGATTTCAGCTCAGGTCATGATCTCATGGTTCATGGGATCATGCAGGGATCAGCCTTGCATTAGGCTCTGCACTGACTGCACAGGGCCTCCTTGGGATTCCCTCTCTCCCTCTCTTGCTACCATTCCCCTGTTCATGCATGCGAACATGTATGTGTGTATGCATGATCTCTCTCTCTCTCACTCTCTCTCTCAAAAACAAATAAAAATAAACTTTAGAATGTGCTTTAAAAAAAAAAAAAAGACTAAGTTTCCCAAATATGTTGATTGTAGAATGGTAGCTTACTGTGGTAGTAATTTGCATTTTCTTTATTATATGTGAGGATAAGCTTCTTTTCAAATGCCTATTGTCCATCTAGTTTCCTCTTCTGTGGATTTTCTGTTCATATAACTCTTAACCCATTTTCTGTTTTTTGCATTTAAAAATAAATATGTGTGAATTGTGTATATACTCTGGATACTAATCTTTTGTCACTTATATGTGCTGCAATACTTACTCTCAGACTACAACTTTTTTCACTCTATGATCTCTTTGGATGCCTAATAGTTTTATTTTTTTATGTTTTATTTATTTTGAGAGAGAGAGAGAGTACATGCATGCACGAGCAGGGGAGGGGCAGAGAGAGAATCCCAAGCAGTCTTCAGGCTGTCAGCTCAGAACCTAAGGCAGCACTTGAACTGCCTTACTCACGAACTGAACCATGAGATCATGACCTGAGCCAAAATCAAGAGTCAGATGTTTAACCAACTGAGACACCCAGGCACCCCCTAATAGTTAAAAAAAATTTTTTTAATGTTTATTTATTATTGAGAGACAGAGAGACAGAGCATGAGCAGGGGAGGGGCAGAGAGAGGAGGAGAGGCAGGCTCCAGCCTCTGAGCTGTCAGCACAGAGCCCGATGGAGGGCTCAAACTCACAAACCGCAAGATCATGACCTGAGCCAAAGTTGACACTCAACTGACTGAGCCACCCAGGTGCCCCAATAGTTTTAAATTTTAATGTAATCATCTTTTATGTTTGCTTTTAGGATCTTAAGAAATATTTTCTAATCCATAGTCTCTAAGGCATTGTACTATATTTTCTTTCAAGAGTTTTACAGATTTGTTCTTTATAATTAGTTCTTTATCATTTTCCCCTTTTATTGAGATATAATTGACATATAATATTATATTAGTTTTGGGTGTACAACATAATGATTTGATATTTGCATATATTATGAAAGGATCACGAAGATAAATTTAATTAACATCCAAGACCACACATAGCTACACTTTTTTCTTGTGGTGAGAATTTTTTAAATCTACTTTCTTAGCAACTTTCAAATATACAATATAGTATTATTAACTATAGTCACCACACTGTACATTATAGTACCAGGACTTACTTTATCACCGAAGTTTGTATCTCTAAACTGCCTTCATCCATTTTGCCTAGCCTCCACTCCACACCTCAGGCAGCCACCAATTTGTTTTCTCTGAGTTGAGGGTTTTAATTGATTTTGTTTGTTGTTTTTCTCATAGGTAAGATCATAACGCTATTTTTCCTTCTCTGTCTGACTTAGCTCACTTAGCATAATGCCCTCAAGGTCCACCCATGTTGCCACAAATGGTAGGATTTTGGTTTTTTAATTTTTTAAAAATTTTTAACGTTTATTTATTTTTTAGAGACAGAGAGAGACAGAGCATGACTCCAGGAGGGGCAGAGAGAGAGGGAGACACAGAATCCGAAGAAGGTTCAGGCTCTGAGCTGTCAGCACAGAGCCCAAGGCAGGGCTCAAACCCACAAACCATGAGATCATGACCTGAGCCAAAGTCAGACACTTAACCGACTGAGCTACCCAGGTGCTCCTCCTTCTTTTTTTATAGCTGAAAAATATCCCATTGTATACAGAAAACCTCTGATAACCAACATGTACATGAAAAGATGCTCAACATCATTAATCATCAGGGAAATGGAAGTCAAAACCACAGATATCACCTCATGCCTCTCTTAGAATGACTATTATCAAAAAGACAAGTAAATGAAGTTGAACATCATTTGAGGTGGAAAAAAATGTAAGACTGATGTCAAAGAAAAAACAAAGCCAAACAGCAGTTAAAGTGGTAAAAATTGATTTTATTCAGGACTAATTTCAATAGGGGAAAAAAAGACCTCAGTATTGAACCAAGCTTAATCCTGAATATAAGCATGGGCAAGTGGAAATGTATAGTCAGGGAGCACGGTGAGGGTCAGAGGATGTTAAAATTATAAGAGAAACACCAGGAGTAAGGGTCTGGCTAAACCAACTAAACAGGATTCTTGCTGAAGACAGGCCAGCATGAACACACAGCACCTGGGCGATGGTGGAGGATGAGGAATCTGATCAGACATCAAGGGTGATCACATATTAACGGTGGAGGATTCAGTTAAACTGACTGAGGGCTCTTAATAAATCTTGATTTTATAAATAATTGCACAGATAGGTCTAGGAGAAGGTTCAGGAGTCTAAAGTTTGGTCAAAGAATCTTTGTCACTGAATTGTTGGCAGCTGAATTGCTGGGGGTTGCCTGGCTGGCTCAGTAGGAACTCTTGATCTTGGGGTCATAATTTCAAGCCCCATGTTGGGTGTAGAGATTGCTTAAATAAACGAAACTTTAAAAAAATGAATTGTTGGCACTTGGGCTAAACAAGACCTTGGGGTTAATTTTATTAGTATGCTATTAATGACCCATTTCAGAGACTTCTGTAGACAAATTACACATGTCCATTTACAGTTCAAAAGGATCTCCCAGGTGGCAAGGATTAGTATGGAAGCACTGGTCTCAAGAAGATGCAGGCAAGACTATAGTAATAAACTATTGACTTCAGAGAGTTATGGCCATATTCATTGAATTGACAGAAGGAAAGGCTTGGGAATGTTAGTGGAGAATGCATCTTTCCCATTCATCTATTTTTCAAGAGGAGAGATTATATTCCCTAAATACTGCCCAACTTTTTATTTCTTTCCTGGAGAGGCAGAGCAAAATAGTTGGTTAGAGAATTTATTGCCTCTCAGGTCCAAATTAACCTTTGCTGCTTGATTGGTGAAAACAAATGTTTCCTTTTTAAACATTTTTTTACCAGCTGGCATAACGTTAAGCTTTATGATTAGAGGGTGCTGGAGAGACCTGCAGAAGGAAGGAATTGGCCTTGGTTCTGGAGTGGCTCCCTGTCCAGGTTTCTGACAGTAGGCTCTTCTCTACAGCTTTGCCCCACAGTTTACTCCAGTACAAACTGCCTCTGAAGCACAGCTTTCTCTAGCATTTGGCCACCGTGCTTTCTCCATTCTTGACCACATCAGAGACATCATAGCAGAGATCTTCAAACAACATGTGTCTATACTCCAGCTAGGTCTCTACTCCCTCTACACTCTTTATATCCCTACACATGCGCACTGGGGGACTCATGCAAGGCAGCACCAACCTCTGTCCCACAAAGCTACCTGGAGCTGTTCTGACCCAAGCTCTTCACAGACAGGTGTTAGGTTCCTGCAGAGAAAGGTCTCTACAGCTCCAGATCCCAGTAGTGTCCACAGTGGTGCCCCAAACTCCCTCTACATGCCTATCTATCAGGCTCTCCTCACCTAACTGCCTGATAAATATGAATCATATCTGGGCCTGGGTAAACTGGTAAACTTCTCTGCCATCTTGTAGCCTTTGATGAAGTGTGAATTCTTTCCCTTCTAAGTTTGTCCTTCCTTGGGTACTCTGCCTCAGCCCTGGAGTCCCTTCAGAGTCCCTTCCCATCTTAATAGTTACATTATTATTGTTGCTTAATAATTCCTTATATTAAACTTCCCGTTTTAATTATTATATAGTTTCCTGTCTTCAAATTAGACCCAGACTAATATGGAATTTGGAAGAAGATGGAGGCATGAGCAGCTCTAGCCCTACCTCTTTTCTCTTCTGCTGTGGAATCTGCCTGTCTGCATAGAGCATGCATTCCCCAATGCTCTAGGTCAAGACATGATACTGGAGATTGAGAGCCTGTTCTTGCCACTGTCGTGATTCACCGGGTAAGTCTGTTTATTTTAATTTTTTTTAATGCTTATCTATTTTTGAGAGAGAGACAGAGTGCAAGCAGGGGAGGGGCAGAGAGAGAGGGAGACACAGAATCCAAAGCAGGCTCCAGGCTCTGAGCTGTCAGAACAGACAGAGCTTGAACCTACGAACCGTGAGATCATGACCTGAGCTGAAGTCAGATGCTTAACCAACTGGGCCACCCAGGTGCCCCATGTTTTTTTTCTTTTTTTAAGTTTATTTTTGAGAAGGAGAGAGCACACGCATGCAAGTGGGGGAGGGGCAGAGAGAAAGGGAGAGAAACTTGAGCAGGCTGACAGCACAGAGCCCAACACAGGGCTCAGTCCCTCAAACCATGAGATCATGACCTGAGCTGAAGCCAAGAATTGGATGCTTAACTGACTAAGCACCCAGGGACCCCCAGTCTATTTATTTCTGGAGTCCAGTCAGAAAGCTCTTTGGACCCCCACAGTGACCATACTCCAATTTGCCTTTTATCTGTAACAAAAGTAATATTTGGCCTCCATACATCTTAACTCTTTGTCTTAAATCTCAGTTAAATAACAACTCACAGGCATAAAGTGGAGTGATACATATTTGGCCTCTTCAGAAACCCTAGCATGTAATGCCACATGACACACAACATGATATATAAATATTCAGACTAACTTTGCTTTTATGCTCTTGCCTTTTAGTAATTTCCATAAGTAACTTTTGACAGGAGGAAAATCCAGACTTGCCACACATGATCTGTTTTTCCAGACCGGGATGAATGACTACTTGGACCCAAGATGGTTCAAACCACTGGGGAATGGTTTTTATTGGGTATTAGTGGGATGGGAAGAGTTGGAATTGTTATGAAAGAAGACTGAGAATGATACATGAGCACTTCCTGCTACACTCAAGCCACCACTCCAGTTGTCACATTCTGCTCAGTCATTCAGCTCCCTCAGAAGGTAGATTCAGATTAAGAAGCTAATCATAGATGGTTCTGGTTCAAGAGGACAAACAGGAGGACATAAGACCTCCCACAGACACACCAAATCTACAGCTACATATGGAATAATTCCCTCTGAAAAAAATCCAGAAACTAGGTGAGTGACTGCTGTACCTCAGGCAAATGAGAGATAGGTTATAAACCTAGTATGAAGATTAAAAGACAGAATTAGTATGAATAATTATAACAAATAAGTTAACAGATACAGGAGAAAAGATGAAAACTGGTATCAAAAACATGAAACATGGTGACAGAGAATAAAAATGTAGAGCTTTAGAATGCAAATTCAGGGATGCCTGGGTGGCTCAGTAGGTTAAGTGTCCAACTTTGGCTCAGGTCATGATCTCCGGGTTCATGAGTTCAAGCCCTATGTGGGGCTTTGTGCTGATAGCTTAGGGCCTGGAGATTGCTTCAGATTCTGTGTCTTTCTCTCTCTCTGTCCCTCCCGCACGCATACTCTGTCTCTCTCTAAAAAATAAACATTATAAAAAAAAGAATGTAAATCCAATCATAATTTTTTATCAGTTAAGACACACTTGGGGCGGCTGGGTGGCTCAGTCCGTTAAGCGTCTGACTTCGGCTCAGGTCATGATCTCACGGTCTGTGAGTTCGAGCCCCGCGTTGGGCTCTGTGCTGACAGCTCAGAGCCTGGAGCCCATTTCAGATTCTGTGTCTCCCTCTCTCTGCCCCTCCCCTGTTCATGCTCTGTCTCTCTCTGTCTCAAAAATAAATAAACATTAAAAAATTTTTTTAAAAATAAAATAAAATAAAATAAAACACACTACTGGGGCGCCCAGGTGGTTCAGTAGGTTAAGCATCCAACTTCAGCTCAGGTCATGATCTCACAGTTCATGAGTTTGAGCCCCATGTTGGGCTCTTTACTCTTAGCACAGAACCCGCTTTGGATCCTCTGTCTCCCTCTCTCTCTTCCTTCCCCAGCTCACACTTTCCCTCTCTCTGTCAAAAATAAATATTTCAAAAGAAAAAAAAGTTAAAACACACTATTATAACTCCAAGATAGTTTAGGTAAGCTTTGAGGTAACCACAAAACAAAAACCTACAGCAGAGACACAAAGGATAATGTAATCTATGGCTTGCATACAGAAATCATCAAATCACAAAGGATTAAAGCAAGAGAAAAAGAAAGGAACAAAGGAATTATAAAACAGTAAGAAAATTAACAAATGTCAATTATAAGTCCAAATCTGTCAACAATTATTTTATCTATTTTTTATTTTAAAAAAATTGGGTGGGGGGGGCACCTGGGTGGCTCAGTCAGTTAAGTTTCCAAGTCTTGGTTTTGGCTCAGGTCATGATCTCACGGTTCTGTGAGTTCAAGCCCCACATTGGGCTCTAAGCTGACAGTGTGAGTCTGCTTGGAATTCTGTCTCCCTCTCTCTGCCCCTCCCCCCACTTGCACTGTCTCTGTCTCTCTCAAAATAAATAAATAAACTTAAAAAATTTATAAATAAAAGGTTTTTTTAATATTTATTTATTTTTGAGAGACAGTGTGAGTGGGGGAGGGGCAGAGAGAGGGGGAGACACAGAATCCGAAGCAGGCTCCAGGCTCTGAGCTGTCAGCACAGAGCCCTACAAGGGGTTTAAACCTACAAACCGCAAGATCATGACCTGAGCTGAAGTCGGATGCTTAACCAACTAAGCCACCCAGGTGCCCCTATCAACAATTACAAAATTCTCCAAGCAAAAGACATAGAATGGCTGAATGAATAAAAAAGCAAGATCCAACTATATGCTAGCTGTAATACATACACACTGAAAGATATTCCATGCAAATGGAAACCAAAAGAAAGATAGGGAAGCTATACTTACATCAGAAAAATAGACTTTAAGACTTAGACTGTAGTAACAGACAAAGAAGCTTAATATATAATATAAAGGGATCAATCCAGTAAGAGGATAAAACATTTGTAAATAAGGCATCTGGGTGGCTCGGTCAGTTAAGCTACCAACTCTTGATTTCAGCTCATGTCACAGTCTCACGGTTCATGAGTTTGAGTCCCGAGATGGGCTCTGCACCGATAGCATAGAGCCCACCTGGGATCCTCTGTCTCCACCTCTCGCTGCTTGTTCTCTTTCTCCAAAATAAATAAACATTTTTAAAAATGTGTAAATATTTATGCATCCAACATGGGAGGAGCTAAATATATGAAGCAAGTGTTAACAGATCTAAAGAAAGAAAGACAGCAATGCCAACAACAGTAGGGGAGCAATAACCCACTTTTCACAATGGATGGATCATTCAGATAGAAAATCAACACGGAAACATTGGAATTGAACCATACTTTAGACCAAACGAACCTAAAACACATACATAGAACAATCCATCCAGGAGTGCCTGGGTGGCACATTCGGTTAAACATCTGACTTTGGCTCAGGTCTTGATCTCATGTTTCATGGGTTTGAGTCCCATGTTGGGCTCTTCACTGATTTGCAGAGGATGCTTGGGAATCTCTTTCTCCCTTTCTCTCTGCCCCTCCCCGACTGGCACTTTCTCCCTCTCTCTCTCAAAATAAACAAACAAACAAACAAACAAACTTTAAAAAAAATGAACAATCCATCTAACTATGGCAGAATATGTGTTCTTCTCAAGTGCACAAAGAACATTCTCCAGGATAGATCATATGACAGGCAACAAAACAAGTCTTAGCAAATTTAAGATTACTGAAATCATGCCAAGTATCTTTTCTGACCAAAATGGTATGAAACAAGAAATCAACAAGAAAAATGCTGGGAAATCTACATATATGTGGAAATGAAAAAACACACTTCTGAACAATCAGTGGGTCAAAGAACAAATCAAAAGAGAAATTTTTTAAATCTCAAAACAAATGAATATGGAAATACAACAACCAAAACTCTTATCAGATGCTGCAAAAGCAGTTCTGAGAGGGAAGTTTATAATGATAATAAACATATTAGGAAATTAGAAAGATCTTAAATAAACAAAGTTCATACCTCAAGGAACCAGAAAAAAAGAACATATTAAACCCAAAGTTAGCAGGAAGAAGGAAATAATAAAGGTCAGAATGGAATAAATAGAATAGAAATCAGAAAAGAACAATAGAAAGATCAGTTAAAATAAGAGCTGGCTTTTTGAAAACAAAATCAACAAACTTTTAACTAGACTAAAAAGAGAAACGACTCGGGGCACCTGGGTGGCTCAGTTGGTTAAGCGTCCGACTTCGGCCAGGTCATAATTTCATGGTTCATGAGTTCAAGCCCCGCATCAGGCTCTGTTCTGACAGCTCAGAGCCTGGAGACTGCTTCAGATTCTGTGTCTCTCTCTCTGCCCCTCCCCACTGTCTCTCTCAAAAAATGAATAAACATTTAAAAATAAATAAATAAAATAAATAAAAAGAGAGAGGACTCAAATAAATTGAATCAATAATGAAAGAGGAGATGCTACAATTGATATTACAGAAATACATAGGATCATAAGAGGCTGTTATGAACAATTATATGCCAACAAGTTAGATAACCTAGAAGAAACAGATACATTTCTAGAAAACACACAACTTACTATCATCAGTAATCAAAAATCTCCCAACACAGAACCCCTAGGACCAGACAGCTTCACTGGCAAATTCTACCAAATACTAAAGAAGAATTAATGCCAATCCTTCTCAAAATCTCTCAAAAATGTGAAGAAAAGGTAGAATGAGTTGTGAAACTCATTCTACAAGGCTGGCATTAGCCTGATGCCAAAGCCAAATAAGGACATTACAAGAAAATAAAACTACGTATCAATGTCCCCAATGATTATAGATCTAAAAATTCTCAATGAAATATTAGTAAACTGACCTCAATACATTAAAAAGGACTGTAAGCCATGACAAAGGAGAAATTATCACTGGGATGAAAGGATGATTCAACATCCAGATGTCAATAATAAATCTGACACACCACATTAATTGAGTAAAAGATAAAGGCACCTGGGTGGCTCAGTTGGTTAAACATCTGACTCTTGATTTTGGCTCAGGTCATGATCTCACTGTTTGTGAGTTGGAGCCCCACATCAGACTCTGCACTGATAGCACGGAACCTGCTTATGATTCTGTCTCCCTCTCTCTCTCTGTTCGTCCCCTGCTCATGTTCTCTCTCCCTTTCTCTCCCTCAATAAATAAATTAATTAATTAACATTTTAAAAATAAAATAAAAAACAATGAAACATAGAAATCACACAATCATTTCAGTAGATGCAGAAAAAGCATTTGACAAAGTACACTGTCCTTTCATGAGAAAAATCCTCAATAGACTGGGTACAGAGGAAACATACCTCAACATAATAAAGGCCATATATGGGAAACCCACAGCTAACGTTATACTCAATGATGAAAAATTGAAAGCTTTTTCTCTAAGATCAGGAAAAAGAAAGGATGCTCACTTTCATCACTCCTATTCTATATAGTACTGGAACTCCTAGCTAGAGCAATTAGGCAAAACAAAGAAATAAAAGGCATCCAAATAAAAAAGGAACTAGTAAAGCTGTTATTTGCATATTACATTTTATATATTAAAAATCCCAATACTCAACCAAAAAACTTTGATGAGTTAGTATTCATTAAAGAATTCAGTAAAGTTGCAGCATATAAAATCAATGTATGGTGTGCATAGGTGGCTCAGTCGGTTAAGCATCTGACTTTGGCTCAGGTCATGATCTCATGGTTCATGAGTTCAAGCCCTGCATCAGGCTCTGCACTAACAGTGCAGCCAGCTTCAGATTCTCGCTCTCTCCTCCCTCTCTGCCCCTCCCCCGCTCATCCTTTCTCTCTTGCAAAATAAATAAATTAATTAAAACTTAAAAAAAAATAAAAAATAGAGGCATCTGGGTGGCCCTGTCGGTTGAGCGTCTGACTTCGGCCCAGGTCATGATCCTACACTTCATGGGTTCAAGCCCCACATCAGGCTCTGTGCTGACAGCTGGGAGCCTGGAGCCTACTTCGGATTCTGTGTTTCCCTCTCTCTCAGCCCCTCCCTTGCTTGCACTCTCTCTGTCTCCCCAAAATAAAGAAATATTTTTTCAAAAAAGATAAAAAAATAAAAAATAAATAGAATCAACATATGGAAATCAGTGGCATTTCTATATACTGAAATATAGAAATATCTGAAATAGAAGCAAGGAAAGCTATTCCATTCAGAATAACATTGAAAACAATAAAATACCTAGGAATAGATTTAACCAAGGAAGCAAAAGATCCATACAATGAAAACTATAAGATTTTGTTGAAAGAAATTGAGAAAGATACAAATAGAAAGATGTCCCATGTTTATGACTGGAAAAATTAATATTGTTAAAATGTCCACACTACCCAGAGCCATGTACACATTCAATGCAATCCCTATCAAAATTCCAGTGACATCTTTCACAGAGACAGAAAAAAATAATCCTAAATTTTGTATGGAACCACAAAAAACCCTGAATAGCCACAGCAAACATGAGAAACAAAAAAGCCAGAGGCATCACACATCTTGATTTCAAACTATACTACAAAGCTATAAAAAAGTATGGTACTGGCATAAAGAGAGAAACATCAAATTATGGATGCATCCTAAGTGTCCATCTATAGATGAATGGAAGAAGATGTGGTATATATATTACTCAGCCATAAAAAAGAATGAAATCTTGGCATTTGCAATGACATACATGGAGCTAGAAAGTATAATGCTAAGTGGAATAAGTCAGTCAGAGAAAAACAAAGGCCATATGATTTCACTCACATGTGGAATTTAGGAAACAAAACAAATGAGCAAAGGAAAAGAAAGAGAGAAAGAGAGACAAACCAAGCAAGAGACTTACTATTGAGAAATGATGGTTGCCAGAGAGGAAGTGGGTGGGGGGATGGGGGAAATAGATGATGGGGATTGAGGAGAGCACTGGGTGATGCATGGAATTGTTGAATCACTATATTGCACACCTGAAACTAATATAACACTGTATGTTAACTATACTGGAATTAAAATAATAAAGTAAAAGAGTAAAAAACAAAAAAGAAAACAGAGCAATGGAACAGATTAGAGCCCAGAATTAAATCCCCACATATACAGTGAACTAATATTCAAAAGGAGAACTAAGAACACCAAATGGATAGTCTCTTCAACAAGTGGTAATGGGAAAACTGGATAACCACCTGCAGAAAAATGAATTGGGACTCCTGTTATACTCACAAAAACTAACTAGAAACTGATGGAAGACTTAAACACAAGACACCATACCAGGGGTGCCTAGGTGGCTCAGCTGGTTAAGCATCTGACTTTGGCTCAGATCATTATCTCACAGTTAGTGAGTTCAAGCCCCACACCAGCTCTCCGCTGTCAGCACAAAGCCTTCTTTGGATCCTCTGTCCCCTTTTCTCTCCCCCTCCCCTGCTCATGCTCTCTCTCTCAAAACATAAATAAACTTAAAAAAAAAAACCCAACTCATCCAGGCCTGAAAATAACTTAAAAAAAAAATCATACCATAAGACTCCTAGAAGAAAACATAGAGAAGTCCCACAACATTGGTCTTAACAATGATTTTTTGTATATGACACCAAAAGCAAAGGCAATAAGCAAATATCAGTAAGTAAGTGGGACCACAGAGAACTTAAAAGCTTCAGCACAGCAAAAGAAATAATCAACAAAATGAAAAGCAAGCTACAGAATGGGAGAAAATATTTGCAAGTCATATATTTATTGGATGGGGTTTCATATCCAAAATATGTAAAGAATACTACTCAATAGCAAAAAAACTCCAAACAATCCAAATAAAAAGTGGGCAGAGGAACTATACAGACATTTTTCAAAAGAAGGCATCCAAATGGCTAACAGGTACATGAAAACATGCTCAACATCACTACTTATCAGGGAAAGGCAAATCAAAACCACAACATATCACTTCGCACCTGTTAGAATGGTTATCATCAAGAAGGGATAACAAGAGTGGGTGAGGAGGTGAAGAAAGGGAGCCCTTGTGTACTGTTGATGGCAATGTAAATTTGTTCAGCTACTATGGAAAACAAAATGGAGGTTCCTCAAAAAATTAAAAATATAACTATCATGGGGTGCCTGGGTGACTCAGTCAGCTGAGTGTCCAACTCTTGATTTTCGCTCAGATCATGATCTTACAGTCAGGGATCAAGCCCTGTGTCAGGCTCAGAGCAGAGCATGGAGTCTGCTTGAGATTCTCTCTCTCTCCTGCTCTCTCTACTCCTCCTCTCTCTCACACACAAAATAAAGAAATAAACTTTAAAAAATTAAAAAAAAAAAATAGGGGCCCCTGGGTGGCTCAGTTAAGCGACTGACTTGGCTCAGGTCATGATGTCACGATTCATGAGTTTGAGCCCTGCATCAGGCTCTCTGCTGTCAGCACAGAGCCCACTTTGGATCCTCTCTCTCCCTCTCTGTCTGCCCCTCCCCCACTAGTGCATGCACACACTCTCTCCCTCTCTCAAAAATAAACAAACACTTATAAATAGACTAGTAAGTAAAAATAAAACTATCATATGACCCAAAAATTCCACTTTGGGGTATATACCCAAAGGTAATGAAAATAGTATATGGGAGAGATGTTCACTCCCATGTTTATTACAGCATTATTCACAATAGCCAAGGTATGGAAACAACCCAAGTGCCCTTCAACAATGAATCGACAAAGAAGATGTGATACACACACACACATGCACACACATGAATGTTATTCAGCCATGAGAAAGAAGGAAGTCCTGCCATTTGCAACAATGTGGATGGACTATGAAGATTTTATACTAAAGAGATAAAACAGAGAAAGATAAATACTGTATGATATCACTTCCATGTGAAATCTAAAAAAAACAAAAACCCCCAAAACCAAAAATCATAAGAACAGAGAGTAAAATGGTGGTTACCAAGAGCTAGGAGATGGGGTATAAGAGATATATTGTGTAAGAGTACAAAGTTGCAACTAGTAGATAAATAAGTCTTGGAGATCTGGTGCACAGCATAGTGATTATGAACAACAATGCTGTATTATAAACATCGAACTTGTTAAGAGATGAGATCTTAATTAGTCCCACCACACACACAAAACTTATAATTATGTAATGTGGTAGAGGTGCTAGCAATGCTACAATGGCAACTATACTGCAATATATGAACACACCAAATCAACATGTTATGTACCCTAAGCTTAGGTAATGTTATATAACAACTATACTTCAATTAACAAAAGAAAAAAATTGACTTCATAGTTTAAAATATTCCAAGAAAGAAAATTCTAGCCTAGATGGTTTTGTGGTTGTAATTTACCAAATACTTAAAGGATATATATAATGTTAATTCTGCACAATCTGTAGCAAAAAAAAAAAAAAAAAAAACAAAAAAACCAGAAGGGAAAATGTTCCAACTCATTTTATAAAGCTAGCATTACTTGGAAAGTAAAACCAGACAAAGACAATACCCAAAAAAGTATAGACCAATGTTTCTTATTAATATAGACACAAATCTGCTAAACAAAAAGTTAGAAATCAAAGACAGCAATATAGAGTGCATCAAAGCAAATTGGTTTTAATCTCAGGGATGCAACACTGGTTTAATATATGGAAACTAATTAACGTAATACACCATAGTAACAAACCAAAAAAATATGATCATATCCATTAATGCAGAGAAAAAAAAACATTTGACAAAATTTAATGTCTATTCATGATTGAAACTCTCAGCAAGCTAGAACAGAAATGACCTTTTATAAACTGATAGAGGACTATCTCATGCATGGTAAGAGACTGAATGAATGCCTTCTGTTCCAGATTAGGAACAATACAATGATATGTATTCAATGTCATATTCAATGTCATACCAGAAGTCCTAGCCAGTGATACAAGAAAAAAAAACAGTTAAATTAAAAAGAAGAAGGAAAGGCATCGAAATGGAAATAATGTCAGACATTTAACCGACTGAGCCACCCAGGTGTCCCTGTAAATCCATTTTTAAAGGGTAGTGTTGTATTGGGGTAAAAATAAACAAAACAGATTAGAGATTAGAATCCATAAGTGTACTTATATATAGTCAAATGATTTTTGACCAAAGTGCAAAAGCAATTCAAATATAGAAAAAATAGTCTTTTCTCAACAAATGGTGTTGGAACAATTGGACATCAAATGCAAAACAAAAAAGAATGAAAAATCTTATCATAAGCCTTACAGAAGAATTAACTCAAAATGGATCGTATGTCTAGGGGCGTATCGAGCCTCACAAGGGGCTCCATACTGGGAATGAGGCCTGCTTGGGATTCTCTCTCCAGCTCTCTCTGCCCCTCTCCTGTTCTCTCTCTCTCTCTCTCAAGATTAATAAACATTTAAAAAATGGGTCATATGTCTAAATTAAAATGTAAAACTTGGGGTGCCTGGGTGGTTCAGTTGGCTAAGCCTCCAATTCTTGATATAGGCTCGTCACAATCTCACGGTTATGAGATCAAGCCCCTCCTTGGGCAGGCCCTCTCTCTCTGCCCCTCCCTGCTCACTCACTCTTTCTCTCAAAATAAACTTCAAAAAATAAAAATAAAATAAAATGTAAAACTTTAAAACTTTTAGAAGAAAACAGAAAAGAACTTCCTGACCTTATGTTAGACAAAGAGTTCTCAGATAATCATACACAAAACTCTCTGAACAATTAAAATGGGTACATTTTATTATATTTAAATTATACCTCAATAAAGTTGATTTTTCACAAAGCATACACAGAATGTGGCTGGGGGGAGAAATGCAAAAGAGCAGTGGGTCTCTCAACCTTCCCAGCAAGATGACTGTCACAATATCACTCTGGCAGGATACAGGGTATCTATCATCTAGAGAAACCTAAGTCACAACTGACTTGGGGGTAAGAGGCTAAGCAGCTGGCAGATGAAAACAGGGATTAAGTCACCTTCCTATCCCTTTTCAAATGATGGGCTCAGATGTTATAATCAACTTTTTAGGTCATATTAAATTTTTTTAAGTTTATTTATTTTGAGAGAAAGAAAGAGCTTGGGCACAAGCTGGGGAGGGACAGAGGGAGAGGGAGAGGGAGAGGGAGAGGGAGAGGGAGAGGGAGAGGGAGAGGGAGAGGGAGAGGGAGAGAGAGAGAGAGAGAGAGAGAGAGAGAGAGAATACCAAGCAGGCTCTGCACTGTCAGTGCAGAGCCTGATGAGGGACTTGAAACCACGAATCCTGAGATCATGACCTGAGCTGAAACCAAGAGTTGGAAGCTTAACTGACTGAGCCACCCAGGTGCCCCAGGTCATGTTAAATTTGAAAGGACAGTCAATGATCACAAAATAATTCAGGGACACCTTGAACATGAAAACTAGATCTATAATGCCAGGACCAGAAGAAACTTTACAAATAAACACTACACTGAAAGCCAACAGCAAATACTGCAGCAATGAAGCAATGAAAATAATCATGTCTTATACAGAAATATATTTTTGGAAATCATCAATTTATTTTTAATTTTTTAATGTTTATTTATTTTTGAGAGAGAGAGACAGAGACAGAGACAGAGAGACAGAGTGTGAATGGGGGAGGGGCAGAGAGAGATGGAGTCATAGAATCCAAAGCAGGCTCCAGGCTCCGAGCTGTCAGCACACAGTCTGATTGCAGGGCTCAAACTCACAAATGACCTGAGCCAAAGTCAAACACTTAACCGACTGAGCCACCCAGGCAACCCAAAATCATCAATTTGAAAGAAGGTTATAGGGTGAGGGGATGGGTTAAATGGGTGATAGGTATTAAGCAGGGCACTTGTGATGAGGGCTGGGTGTTGAATCACTGAATCTGACACCTAAAACTAATATTACACTGTATGTTAACTAACTGGAAATGAAATAAAAACTTGAAAAAGAAAAAAAAAAGAAATATAAAAGGTTTAAAAAAAGAAGAAAAAAGTTGAGTAAATTTCCCAAAATGCAGAAAAGTACAGAGTTAGAAAAGTAGGTAAAAGCAATCTATTCAAAGCCCCCACCTCTCCCCAACCACACTTACAGACAAAACTCACAGGTGCAGCATTTGGCCTTAACTCTGTTTTTCTAGGTCATGGGGGCCCTACGTTCTCAGAGAATGTATTCTTCTCTAGCCTGATCACAACCTACATCCCAGCCCCCTGAAAACCTGCCACCTCCTGTTCTATCTGGCCAGGAGTCGACCCCCTCCCCACACCCACCTTCCATAGGCCCACCTACAACCCTCTCAACATACTTCAGAACCCTTTAAAAGGCCCAGCTTGACAGAAACTTGGGGCTGACATTTGTCTAGATGTCTGGCCCTTCTCCTCTCTTGGACAGTGAATAAACTCTGTCTTGTTTTTTGCTCCACTCTGTGCAATTCTTGCCACCCTTGTCACCGGCCACCCTAACAGTAGGGGGAAGATTAGAAAATAAGAGCATAGGAGTCCCTGGCTGGCCTAGTCAGTAGAGCATGAGACTCTTGATCTCAGGGTTATGAGTTCAAGCCCCACAATGGGTGTAGAGATTACTAAAAATAATAAATAAACTTTAAAAAGAAAAAAGAAAAGAAAAGGATAAATACAAAATGCTTCAAAAATTATCTAAAAATAGTTCTCTTTAATTCTGGGTATATTTGGAATTTTTTAATAATAAATAATAAAGACAACCAGAATGAGAATAAAATTACAGAAAATACTGAAGAACTAAAACAAGAAAATTTCCTAAAACTATACATTGTGAGTCTCCATATTAAAAAACACACAAGTGTCCAAAAACAGTTTTTTTAAAAAGACCCATACTAATGCATATCATTATTAAATTTCTTAATTCTGGGGATAAGGAGATCATCCTAAATACAAAGAGGGAAAAACCTGTCCTATACACAAAAGTACAAGTATCCAAAGGTCACAAACTTCCCAGGATAGACACCGTGTTTATGTTAAGCTATTTAGTACAATGCATTCAAAATTCTGAGGGAAAACAATTTTAACTTAAAAGTGTAAATCTAGCCAAATTATTCATCGACTGAGAAGATAAAACAAAGACTTTTTATACATTCAGAGGCCCAAATACTTTATCCAGGACATTACTGGAGGATGTATTCCACAAAAATGAGGTACAGTTGACCCTTGAACAATGTGGGGGTTAGGGGTGCTGGCCTCACACAGCCAAAAGTCCTCTGTAACTTTTGACTCCCCCAAAACTTAACTACTAATAGCCAACTGTTGACCATATGCCTTATTGATAACATAAGTAGTTGATTAACATTTATTTGGTATATGTATTATATACTGTATTCTTACAATACGGTAAACTGAAGAAAATATTAAGAAAATCATAAGGAAAATACATTTACAGTACTCTACTGTATATATATATTTTAAATCCACATATAAGTGGACTCATGCAGTTCAAATCAGTGTTGTTCAAGGGTCAATTTTAGTAGCTCAAGAGAAAGGAAGAGATGACATCAAGGACAGAAGAAATACCACACAGGAGAGAAATGCAGGAAAATACCCAAGAGGGATGATAAGATAATATCCTAGGATGACAGCTAACTAACAAGTATAAAGAAAAGCAAGTTTAGAATGTAGCAGGAAAAAAACTTGAGAAATGTCTCCAGGAAAAAAAACAAACAAACTGAAATACTAGTTTTCCTGTTGCATTTGACTACATAACTCTTCTCAAGACTAGTGAGAAGATGTGTAGTGAAGAATTAACTTTACCTAAAGCCTTTGTCTGGGCTCCCAGAAGGTAACCTCTAAACCTTTAGAATTTATCAAATGATAGGAGTGTTCTGTTCATGGAAGCCCCCTCAGGCCACATCTGATGCATTATGATAATGAGGTGACTTATGGTGGACCCCTCAATAGTGTATGCTAAGGAGGGGCACCTGGGTGGCTCAGTTGGTTAAGCGTCCAACTCTTGGTTTCAGCCCAGGTCATGATCTCGTGGTTCATGGGATTGAGCTCTGCCTGGGGCTCTGTGCGGACAGTGTGAAGCCTGCTTAGGATTGATTCTGTCTCCTTCTCTCTTCCTCCCCCCCTCCCTCCCCCACTTGCTCTCTCTCTCAAATAAATGAACATTAAAAAAAGAGTTTACGCTAAGGAGATGACTCAGAGTGGGGACTGGCCACACCAGAAAGACCCAACTGTGTGATTAGACATTCAGGGCTTTGAGCCATACTACAGCCTAACCTCTAGGGAGTGGAGGAGGGCTGAAAATTGAGTTCATTCACATTGCCAATGATTCAATAAATCATGCCAATGTGATGAAGCATTGATAAAAACTCTGGACATAGAAGCTTGGGTGAGCTTCTTGGATTGGCAATACTCCATGCACGTATTGCCATTCATTGATACTGGGAGGGTAATACACCCACGGAGACATGGAAACTTTGACATTTGGGACCTTCTAAGTCCCAGATTTTGCTCTTTTGGCTGGTTCTGTTTGTATCCTTTTGCTATAATAAAACTGCAATAACAAGTACAGTGTTTTCCCAAGTTCCCTGAGTTGCTATAGCAAGTTATCAAAATTGAGGGCATCCAAGGGACCTGAAAATTTGTAGCCAGCTGGTCTGAAGTGAGGGTAGCCATGGAACCCCTAAACTTGCAGTTGATGTAGGTCTTGGGCAGACCTGGAAGTCTGGAGGGCTGTGCCTTTAACCTTAAGTTCAGTCCCCCACTTCAGGGCCTTTGTATTAGCTGTCTCTTCAGCCTAGAATGGTCTTCTCCCAAATTTCCATGTTTCTCTCCCTTCTCCCCCTTCAAATCTTTGCCAGATTTGACCTTCACAGTGAGATCATACCTGACAACTCTATTTAAAGTTGCATCTGTCCTCTCATTATTGCTTTCTCTGCTTCATTGTTTTCTATACCATTTATTACCATCTGATTTCATATATATATATGAGTTTATATATTTGATTACTGTCTCTTTCCACCCTCTACTATCTGACAACACTACATAGAAATCCCCTTGAAGATGGGGATTTCTGGTTTTTTTACTGATGTATCTTGAGTGCCTATTGTACAATTAGTACTTGATATCTATTTGTTGATGCAACTTGAGTGCCTATATAATTAGCACTCGATATCTATTTGTTGAATAAAAGTGCCTATTGTATAATAGCACTCCATATCTATTTGTTGATATCTATTTGCTGAATATTCTACTTTATAGAATATAAAACAGGCAGTTTCGTTTATCTTCTTGTAGGACTATAAATTGGGCTAACATTTTTGAACAGCAATTCACCTCTTTCTATAAAAATTATGAATACATTTAACCTCTGGCTCAGCACTTCCAATTTTGGGATTTACCATAAATAAACTAGCACATACATGCAAATCTATCTATACAAGTGTGTAGTAAAGAGTGTAGTAAAGCATCAGCATGCTTGGGATGCTCAAACCTTACATGTTTCACACACAAAAAAAGGACTGGTCTGTGACTAGTTCCTGGGAGACAGCCTCTGAGCCCTTGGAATATCCTGCCTAATAAGGGTGTCTTTGAATCTCAGAAACCTAAAGCTACATCAGATATTTTATGTTAACAATGTGATTTATGGTGAATACCTGCTTTTTGCATGCCTGGAGTTTTGAGCTATGTTGCATCAGTTTGACCTCTGGGAGGGAGGTGGGGGGAGGCTAGAGACTGAAGAGCTAAGGTCATTCATTGTGAGTGCTCATACCTATGTGACCAACCCCCAATAAAAACTCTGGACACCAAGGCTCAAGTACGTTATTCTAGTTGGCAACACGTTATCCTAGTTGGCAACAACATGTGCTGTCTGTTACACACCATTTCTGGGAGAATTAAGTGTTCTCTGTGCAGTTCCACTGGGAGAGAACAACCAGAAGCTTATGCCTATTCTCTCCAGACTCTACCCTATGCTCATTTTTCCTTTGCTGGTTTTAATTTGTATCCTTTCACTGTAATAACAGTGAATTCGTGAATATCCTTTCACGAATATAACAGCTTTTCTAGGTCTTGTAATGCCTTCACTGAATCATCAAACTTTAGGGTAATCTTGGGAACCCTCAAAACAACCAGGATATCTATTACAAATATGTTAGCATAAGCTTGGAAATAATCTAATGGTGCTGGGAAAACTGGATATTCACATGCAAAATAATGAAGTTAGACCCTTACTTTACACCACATAAAAAAATTAACTCAAAAGGGATATAAGACCTAAACAAAAGAACTAAAACTATAAAATTATTAAAAGAAAATATGAGGGAAAATCTTCATGACACTGAATTTGGCAATGATTTCCTGAACATGACACTAAAAGCATAGGCAACAAAACAAACAAATTGGACTTCCTCAAAATTAAAAACTTTTGTGCAAAAAAGGATACTATAAACAGGGTGAAAAGGTACTCTACAGAATGGGAGAAAATATTTGTGAATCATGTATCTGATCAAAATGTATAAAGAACTATAATTCAATACAATAAAACAAACAACTCAATTAAAAAATGAGTACACAAAAAGATGCTTAACATTATTAGTCATCAAAGAAATGCAAACCGAAACTACAATGAGACACCCTTCACACCCATTAGGATGGCTGTTATCTAAAGAAAAAAACCCAGAATATAACAAGAGTCAGTGAGGATATGGGGAAATTGGAATCCTTGCGCACTGCCAGAAGGAATATAAAATGATGCAGCCATTGAGGAGAACAGTATGGCAGTTCCTCAAAAAATTAAACACTTAGTTATCATACGATCCAGTATTTCCACTTCTAGGTATACACACAAAAGAACTGAAAGCAGGGTTTCAAAAACTTATCTGTACAGCCATGTTCACTGAAGCATTATTCCCAATAACCAAAAGATGAAAACAACTCAAATGTCCTTCAACAGATAAGTGGATAAACAAAATGTGATATGAACGTACAATGAAATATTATTATTCCGCCTTCAAAATGAATGAAATTCTGATACAGACTATAAGAATAAACCACTAAAATATTATATGCCAAGTTAAATAATCCAGACACAAAAAAATATTGTATGGTTTCATTTACATGAGCAGAACCTATAGTCAAATTCATAGAGACAGAAAGTAGCAGAGTGGTTACAAGGGGATGAAGGGAAGGTAGATGGCTGATTATTGTTTAATGGGTACAGAGTTTAAGTTTAGGGTGATGAAAGATTTCTGGGGATGGATAGTGGTGATGCTAATACAATAATGTGAATGTACCAATGCCACTGAACTGTACATTTAAAAATGGTTGATGGGAATGCAAGCTGGCGCAGCCATTCTGGAAAACAGCATGGAGGTTCCTCAAAAAACTAAAAACAGAACTACCCTACGACCCAGCAACTGCACTACTAGGCATTTATCCACGGGATACAGGTGTGCTGTTTCGAAGGGACACATGCACCCCAATGTTTATAGCAGCACTATCAACAATAGCCAAAGTATGGAAAGAGCCCAAATGTCCATCGATGGATGAATGGATAAAGAAGATGTGGTATATACATATATATAATGGAGTATTACTCGGCAATCAAAAAGAATGAAATCTTGCCATTTGCAACTACATGCATGGAACTGGAGGGTATTATGCTAAGTGAAATGAGTCAGCCAAAGAAAGACAAAAATCACATGACTTCACTTTAAGAGACAAAACAGATGAACATAAGAGAAGGGAAACAAAAATAATATAAAAACAGGGAGGGGGACAAAACAGAAGAGACTCATAAATATGGAGAACAAAGTGAGGGTTACTGGAGGGGTTGGGGGGAGGGGAGATGGGCTAAATGGGTAAGGAGCATTAAGGAATCTACTCCTGAAATCATTGTTTCACTATATGCTAACTAATTTTGATGTAAATTTTAAAAAATAAAAAATAAAATTTAAAAAAATTAAAAAAAAAATGGTTGAAATGGTAAATTTCAAAAAAAAAAAAAAGATAGTCCTAGAATGGAAACAAATTTGATGCTCATGAGCCAGTAAATATTGCCAAAGCTATGATATGGATATGGTTGCTGAAAAACAAAACAAAACAAAACAAAACAAAACAAAACAAAACAAAACAAAACACACATAAGAGGAGATGGTCAATGACAGAATCCTAACTTTAAAAAGGCAAGTGGAAAGGGGTACCTAGGTGGCTCAGTCAGTTAAGCGTCAGACTTTGGCTCAGGTCACAATCTCCCAGTTTGTGAGTTTGAGCTCCACAGGGGGCTCAGTGCTGACAGCTGAGCCTGGAACCTGCTTCAGATTCTGTGTCTCCTCTCTCTGCCCTCTGCTGCTCAAGGTCTGTCTCTTTCTCTCGCAAACGTTAAAAAAATTTGTTTTCATATAAAAAAATAAAAAAGACAAGTGGAAAAACAATTCATGGATGTTTTTGTTGCTGTTGTTATTTGTTTTAGTGATCAGAGGATTAGAATTAGAAAAATGAAAGAGTGGTCTCAAGGAAGCCAAGGAAATTGTCAAGAATGCAGTTGTGATGTTTTTGGAAAGAATGTGAAGAAGTCAACTCTTCTTTCTCATGTAAAGGTGACAATAAATGAAAGCTTATGTATAGAGTATGTCCCAGGGCACCTGGGTGGCTCAGTTGGTTGAATGTCTGTCTCTTGATTTTGGCTCGGGTCATGATCTCATGGTTCATGGAATTGAGACCTGCATCAGGCTCTGCGCGTACAGTGTGGTGCCTGCTTGGGATTCTCTCACTCCCTTTTACTCTCTGCCCCTCCCCTGCTCACGAGCACGCTCTCTCTCAAAATAAATATTTTTTTAAGTAAATAAAAAATAGAGTATGTCCCAGTGAAAAATTACTCCTTTCTTTGTCGCTACCCACCCTCTTGCCACCAATGGCTGCCACAGAAATCACTTTTACTAGTTTCTTTTGCAAATTTCAGTTCTTCATGCAAACACAAATATTTATTCATATGCACTCCTCCCCTTTGTTATACAAAAAGTAGAATATTATAACATAAGGTTCTGCATCTTCTTTTTGTTTTTATTTAATATATTTCGGAGGCTTTTTGTATCAGGCCATAGACAGTGTTCTCAGTTTTCTCTCCAATTACATAGTGTTGTACTATGTTCAATGGCTTATTTATGTCTAATTATCAATATTTTGCATTGTGAAGACTGTTATATGTATAATATTGGATATACATCATCATAACTGTAGGATAAAATCCCAGAAGGGATTGCTCAGTGAAAGTTAAGTGCAATTGAAATTTTGAAAGATGTTGCCAAATTGTCTTTCAAAAAGTTTGTAACAATCTGCAGTCCCTCTAACAATAAAGGTTTTCATCTTTGGGGAATTTTTGCCATTCTAGTCCGTAAGAATAAATATCTCCATATATGTCTAATGGAATTTATCTGATTGTGAATGAGATTGGGCGTATTTTCACATATTTGAGAACATGGGACTATGTTCTATGTTTTGTTTGTTAATCTCTTTTCCATTCTTATTGGGTTGTTAGTCTTTCTTTAAATCTTTTTTTTTTTTTTTTTTTTGGTGCTCCTTATACATTAGGGAGCTTAGTCATTTGTTTGTAACACAAATTGCAAATGTTTCCAGTTTGTCACTTTAACTTTTTTTTCATGTAGTAGGGATAATTAATCTACGTTTTGATTTTTAGTTTTTGAAGTTTAGAAAGGCTTTCCCTCCTCCATGGTTATAAAGTAATTCACTCAAGTTTTCAGTCTTTGTAATTTAAGTTTTTTGTTTCAATTTTAAATTTTGACCCATTTGGAATTAATTCTGGATTCAGTACATGGCATAATCCATCCTCTTCTTTCTAGAAAGTCTATCAAATTGTCCCTATTACCTTTATTGAAAAGTCCATCTTTTTCCCAACTGATTTGAGATGCCCCATTCACCATACACTAGAATCCTTCATTTAGTTCTATTTTTGGATTCTCTATTTTGTTCCACTGGTCTGTCCATTCAGATGACAATCCCGTATTATTTAAATTTTGAAGTTTTAGCATATATTTTGTTTTAAGACTAGTCCCATATGCCCCACACTGCTTTTTTTCTTCCAATTAGACTGTCTGTTCTTGCCTTTGTTTTTACATTTGAACTTTTTTTTTAATGTTATTTTTGAGAGAGAGAGAGAGAGAGAGAGAGAGAGAGAGAGAGAGAGAGAGAGAGAGAGTACAAGTGGTATAAGGCAGAGAGAGAGAGAGAGAGGAGACACAGAATCCAAAGCAGGCTCCAGGCTCTGAACTATCTGTCCGCATAGAGACTGATGTGGGGCTCAAACCCACGAACGTTGAAATCATGACCTGAGCTGAAGTCAGACGCTTAACCAATGAGCCACCCAGGCACCCTGACCTTTATTTTTTAAATACTTATTTAAGTAATCTCTACACCCAACATGGGGCTCAAACTAATGACCCTGAGATCAAGAGTTACATGCTCTTCCAAATGAGCCAGTCAGGTGCCCCTCCATTTGAACTTTAAAATAACCCCTACCTATCTAGAGAAAGACATTATTTTCAATGGGATCATGTTAAATTCATAAATTAATTTAAATGACATTTTTTATAATAAAGGATTTCTATTCAAGAATATGGTATAATTTTTCATTTAAGTCTTTTTTTGTGTATCCTTATAGGGTTTTAAACTTTTTCTTAAATAGGATTTATTTTTTGCTAAGATTATCCTGAAGAATTTTATCCTATTCTAAGTTTTTGTTTGTATATATAAAACTTACAGGAATTTTAGACCCAACTACCTTACATTCTCCTTTTTATTTAAAATTATGTTGGGTGCCTGGCTGGTTTAGTCAGTGGACTATACAACTCTTGATCTCTGGGTTGTGAGTTTGTGCCCATGTTGGGTGTAGATTACTTAAAAATAAAATGTTTACAGGCGCCTGGGTGTCTCAGTTGGTTAAGCACCTGACTCTTGATTTCGACTCGGGTCATGCTCTCATGGTTAGTAAGATCCAGTCTGGCAGGGGGCTCTGCGTTGACAGCACTTAGCCTGTTTGGGATTCTCTCTCTCCCTTCCCCACTGTTTCTCTCAAAACTATAAACAAACAAACACATATTTAAAAGACAAAACAATGTTAAAAGTAACTGTAGTAACATACCTGGATAAAGCATCTTTGCAATTAGGAACAATCTATTTTTACACCTAATAAAATCCACCTGGTCTGAGGGTAAGCAGAGGGAATTACTAAATTAGTTTGTCTGAGTAGGCTCCTTAAGGAACTATAAACTTATATTCCTTGATCTCTCTAAGCCAAGTTTTTCTCTTCATAAAATGGGAATGACACTAATTTACTTCTCTGCTATTGCAATGGTCCACACTACCTTCATGCTTTATTTCTTAGCCCAGGATTTCACAAATCAGCTCCTTTAGACCTACATCCCATCACAAGGACATTAAAAGAACACAGAAGACTGAACTGCTATGTCTCCAAGGTTTGTACTTTAAGTAGAGCAAGCAGTTCATTTAAAAAACAAAAACAACAGGGACGCCTGGGTGGCTGAGTCGCTTAAGGGTCCACTTCAGCTCAGGTCAAGAACTCCCCGTCCATGGGTTTGCGCCCTAAGCAGTCTTCTGTGCTGACAGCTCAGAGCCTGGAGCTTGCTTCGGATTCTAGGTGTATGTCTCTCTTTCTGCCCCTCCCCCAATGAATAAACGTTAAAAAAAAAATTAAAAATAAATAAACAAAAAAAAGTCCTTTTCAAATACTTTCTCTTTTAAGAGAACAATGCTAATTTTATTTCAATTCCATAACAATGCTACTGGTTTTACCCAAAAGTCAGGCTTTAAGTCACTTATCAGCTCAATTATGTAAACTTTCTCCCACCAAAATACTTAAAAAAACAGGGGTGCCTGAGTGGTTCAGTAGGTTGAGCGTCCGAATTCGGCTCAGGTCATGAGTTCGAGCCCCGCGTGGGACCCCGTGCTGACCGTTCGGAGCCTGGAGCCTGTTTCAGATTCTGTCTCCCTCTCTCTCTGCCCCTCCCCCGCTCATGCTCTGTCTCTCTCTCTGTCAAAAATAAATAAACATTAAAAAATATTTTAAAGAAAAAACACATTCTAGGAAAATCTATCCTTGTTACTGTTTTATTATTGTGGCTCAGAGATTATCTCCAAGATACAATCCCAGTCATACAATGATATTTATTTAAATTACCAATTACACACCCAGACACAAACTCCTGAGTACTGTTCTCCCTCTCCCCACGACCCCCCAACACCTTAAATCACACACACCTGGAATCCCATTACTTGCTTCCCGCAAAGGCTGACTCACCACCCCATCACTCTCTTCGGGCCCTGACTTTCACACACAAATCAATAGCACAGAATAATACCAGCCCCCTTTGCAACGTCGCAAACCCCTCCCTTTTGGCGTTTCCAAACCCGTTTCACGTTTAGCAATTCCTCCCCTTGGACCTCCCCAATCCCGTTGCAGGTTTCCAGTCTCCTCCCTTTCGGTCACCCTAGCTTTAAGTCTCAGAAGCTCAGATCCCACAACTCGTTTGCACAGAGGAGCCCCACGCCAAACTCCCGCCTGAACAAAGGCCGAAAAAGCGACCAAAGAAGTCTGCGCACTCCTTGGGCGCAATGACCCTCCCAAGAAGTCTCTGGGGTGTAGCCAGGCGCGAGCAGTGAAGAATCAAGACGAATTTCAAAGGGTCCATCCAACGCTCTCCCTGCTCCGAACTACATTTCCCAGAAGGCTCAATAGTGCGAATTATCTTACCTAAACCAAACTAGCCCTCCTCTTCCTGAGTCCGTACAACTCCTGAGGATAGGAGGGTGGGCCGGAGAAGGAAACCCATTTCAAACACGTCAGAGTAGCTTTTGGAAGCCACTGCCTAAGGCCGTGCCAGCCTTTGTGAGGCCTCCGGTGCGCGGTTCCATGAGGGGGCGCAATCCTTTAAGCAGGGCCTCAGCTAACCCCTGACAAATTCTGGCGACCGGGAGCCATCTTGCCGGCCACAGGTAAGTTTCTGACTACATTTCCCAGAGGACTCCTCGGCATCGTTGTGATTCTCGCGTGAATTCAGCCTCCAAGTCACGCGCTGGCGGTACCCTCAGGTCTGCACCCACAACTGTTGCAGCGCTGTGGAGGGTACCGCTGTTTTGGAAGCTTGGAAGGCCTGGGGTGAGGCTCCCTAGGAGAGGGCGGGGCCGGAGGCTCGGCTCTGTACGGCGGAGGAGGTAAGATTGAAGTTGTGTGATTGTGTCTGGCTGGTAGTATGTAGTGAATGACCGTGTGGTTGTGACTAGCTGTTCCTGTAGTGTGTGCTTCCAGTGATTACCCGTGTGCAGCACGGTCTGGGAGCTCGTGACTGTTCTGGTGTGATTGGATGTGATTGGACTGTTCTGGTGTGATTGGATTGTGTGTGTGAGAGAGAAAGGGAGAGAGTGAGTGAGTGATTGGGACCACGTGCGGCATTGTGTGTGAAGGTGTGGGGGGCTTGTGACTCGGTAGATGTAATAATAGTGTTTGTTCCCGTTAGGGCGTGTGGTTGTGCGACTCTGTGACTGTGTGCTGCAGAGTACAGTTGGGGGTACTTGTGAATTCTATGTGGTTTTATCTGTGGATAGTGTGATTGTGACTGTGCGACCATCTGCGGGCGTGTGGTGCCTGTGTCAGTGCGGTTGTGACTGAATGTCCTCTTGGTAAATGTGTGGTTGTGCTTATGTGACCGTTGAGGCCCAGGGTGTTGGCCCTGTTGCTTTGGTTATGGGTTACCGCTAGCTGTCTGTCCCCGTGGTGGTCGTGTGATTGTGTTTTTGGTGACTGGATAAATATATGAGGTTTTTTCACTTAGGTTGTATACCTACATATTATACTATGGTTTTCCCTTGTTTTAAAACTTTTGCAAATGCTATCATATGGTCTTTTGTCTTTTATTTTGCTTATTTGTACAACTATGTTTTAGACAGTTGTTATATTAAATATAGTAGTGGTTCATTTGTTTTCTTTGCATTACATCCTTTGTTATTCATCCCTTCGATTAATGATGGGTGTTTAATTGTTTCTAGTTTCCGACTTTATACACAGCGCTGCCACAGCATTCTTTTACAGCGGATACATGTGCATGAGTTTCTCTACCTGACAGTGGAATTGCTGGCTCATATGATATCCTACACTTTACTCAGTAGTACCAAAATAATTACCTAAGTGGGTGTGCACATTTATGCTTGCACAGCAATATTTGAAACTTCTCATTGCTCCATGTTTCTACCAAAACATGATTCTCAAAGTTTTAAAAAACATCTTTAGGAGATAGAGCATAAAGTGCACAAATCCTAAGTATACAGCTGTAACACAATTTCCTAAAGCAACATAAAGAACATGGCCAGCACCCCAGAAGGTTCCCTCATGCCCCTTCCCAGTTATTTCTCCCACAATCACTGTTCAGAAGTCTATCGCTATTAATTTTACCCATTCTTGAACTTCACATATGAATGGAATTGTATAGCATGTGCTCTTTTATGCCTGGCTTCTTCCACATTATGTCTGAGATTCGTCCAAGTTGTCCACTGTAGTTGTACTTAGTTGTCATTACATGGGGATGTATTGCAATGTATTAATTGCTTACACTGTTGATGGACATTTGATAGTTTACATTTTTTGGCTGTTACAGATTGTATTGCTGCTATGAACATTCTCTGTTTTTGGTGAACATGTAAATGCTTTTCTCTTGGCTAAATATTTAGGAGTGGAATTGCTAGATATTATGGTGGGCATTTGTTTAATAGATTCTACCAATTTCTCATGTGGTTGTACCAATCCATCCAGCAACGTATGAGAGTTGCTCCACATTGGCTCTGTTGAGATTGCCAGTCTTTTAATTATTCTGGTGGTTATGTAGTGGAATTTCATTGCAGTTTTTTTTTTTTTAAGGTTATTTATTTTGAGAGCGAGAAAGCACAAGTAGGGGAGGGGCAGAGAGAGAGGAGAAAGTGAGAATTCCAAGCAGGCTCTTTGCTGAAGGCACAGAGCCCCCACGCGGGACTCAAACTCACGAGCTGTGAGATCATGACCTGAACCGAAGTTGGTTGCTTAACCACCCAGGCACTCCTCATCGCAGTTTTAATTTGTTTCCCTGATGGGTAATGATGTTCAGCATCTTTTCACAGGTTTATTGGCTATTTGGATATTCTGGTGTGTGTGTGTGTGTGTGTGTGTGTGTGTGTGTGTGTGTGTGTGTGTGTGTGTGTGTGTTCCAAAGGTTTTTTTTAAATTTTTTTAATTTATTTTTTGTTTTTAAATCCTTGTTTATTTTTGAGAGAGAGCATGAGCTGGAAAGAGGCAGAAAGATGAGACAGAATATCCAAAGCAGGTTCTGCACTGACAGCAGTAAGCCAGATTTGGGCTCTAACTCAGAAACCACACCATCATGACCTGAGCTGAAGTTGGATGCTTTACTGACTAAGCCACCCAGGTGCCCCTTGTATATCCTGTTTTTGTTTTTGTTTTTGTTTAATTTACATCCAAATTAGTTAGCATGCAGTGAAACAATGATTTCAGGAGTAGATTCTTTAATGCCCCTTACCCATTTAGCCCATCCCTCCTCCAGTAACCCTCTGTTTGTTCTCCATATTTATGAGTCTCTTATGTTTTGTCCCCCTCCCTGTTTTTATATTTTGTTTCCCTTCCCTTATGTTCATCTGTTTTGTCTCTTAAAGTCCTCATATGAGTGAAGTCATGTGATTTTTGTCTTTCTCTGACTAATTTCACTTACCATAATACCCTCCAGTTCCATCCATTTAGTTGCAAATGGCAAGATTTCATTCTTTTTGATTGCTGAGTAATACTCCATTGTATATATATATACCACATCTTCTTTATCCATTCATCCATTGATGGACATTTGGGCTCTTTCCATGTGCATGTGTCCCTTCGAAACAGCACACCTGTATCCCATGGATAAATACCTACTAGTGCAATTGCTGGGTCGTAGGGTATTTCTATTTTATTTTATTTTATTTTATTTTATTTTATTTTATTTTATTTTATTTTATTTTATTTTATTTTATTTATTTTTTTCAATATATGAAATTTTTTGTCAAATTGGTTTCCATACAACACCCAGGCTCATCCCAAAAGGTGCCCTCCTCAATACCCATCACCCACCCTCCCCTCCCTTCCACCCCCCATCAACCCTCAGTTTGTTCTCAGTTTTTAAGAGTCTCTTATGCTTTGGCTCTCTCCCACTCTAACCTCTTTTTTTTTTTTTTTCTTTCCCCTCCTCCATGGGTTTCTGTTGAGTTTCTCAGGATCCACATAAGAGTGAAAACATATGGTATCTGTCTTTCTCTGTATGGCTTATTTCACTTAGCATCACACTCTCCAGTTCCATCCACGTTGCTACAAAGGGCCATATTTCGTTCTTTCTCATTGCCATGTAGTACTCCATTGTGTATATAAACCACAATTTCTTTATCCATTCATCAGTTGATGGACATTTAGGCTCTTTCCATACTTTGGCTATTGTTGAGAGTGCTGCTATAAACATTGGGGTACAAGTGCCCCTATGCATCAGTACTCCTGTATCCCTTGGGTAAATTCCTAGCAGTGCTATTGCTGGGTCATAGGGTAGGTCTATTTTTAATTTTCTGAGGAATCTCCACACTGTTTTCCAGAGTGGCTGCACCAAGGGTCGTAGGGTATTTCTATGTTTAACTTTTTGAGGAACTTCCATACTGTTTTCCAGAGTGGCTGCACCAGCTTGCATTCCCACTGGCAGTGCAAAAGAGATAGATCCTCTTTCTCCACATCCTCACCAACATCTGTTTTTGCCTGAGTTGTTAATGTTAGCCATTCTGACAGGTGTAAGATGGTATCTCGTTGTGGTTCTGATTTGTATTTCCCTGATGATGAGTGATGTTGAGCATTTTTTCATGCGTCAGTTGACCATGTGGATGTCTTCTTTGGAGAAGTGTCTATTCATGTCTTTTGCCCATTTCTTCACTGGATTATTTGTGTTTTGGGTGTTGAGTTTGATAAGTTCGTTATAGATTTTGGATACTAACCCTTTATCTGATATGTCATTTGCAAATATCTTCTCCCATTCTGTCGGTTGCCTTTTAGTTTTGCTGATTGTTTCCTTCACTGTGCAGAAGCTTTTTATTTTGATGAGGTCCCAGTAGTTCTTTTTGCTTTTGTTTCCCTTGCCTCTGGAGACGTGTTGAGTAAGAAGTTGCTGTGGGCAAGATCAAAGAGGTTTTGCCTGCTTTCTCCTTGAGGAATTTGATGGCTTCCTGTCTTACATTTACGTCTTTCATCCATTTTGAGTTTGTTTTTGTGTATGGTGTAAGAAAGTGGCCCTGGTTTATTCTGGACAGCATGTCGCTGTCCAGTTTTCCCAGCACCACTTGCTGAAGAGACTGTCTTTATTCCATTGGATATTCTTTCCTGCTTTGTCAAAGATTAGTTGGCCATATGTCTGTAGGTCCATTTCTGGGTTCTCTATTCAGTTCCATTGATCTGAGTGTCTGTTCTTGTGCCAGTACCATACTGTCTTGATGATTACAGCTTTGTAGTATAGCTTGAAGTCCGGGATTGTGATGCCTCCTGCTTTGGCTTTCTTTTTCAAGATTGTTTTGGCTGTTTGGGGTCTTTTCGCGTTCCATACAAACTTTAGGATTGTTTGTTCTAGCTCTGTGAAGAATGCTGGTGTTATTTTGATAGAGATTGCATTGAATATGTAGATTGCTGTGGGTAGTATTGACATTTTAACAATGTTTGTTCTTCCTATCCAGGAGCATGGAATCTTTTTCCTTTTTTTTTATGTCTTCTTCAATTTCTGTCATAAGCTTTCTATAGTTTTCAGCGTATAGATTTTTCACCTCTTTGGTTAGATTTATTCCTAGGTATTTTATGGTTTTTGGTGCAACTGTAAATGGGATCAATTCCTTGATTTCTGTTTCGTTTGCTTCATTGTTGGTGTATAAGAATGCAACTGATTTCTGTATATTGATTTTTATATCCTGCAACTTTGCTCACTTCATGAATCAGTTCTAGCAGTTTTTTGGTGGAATCTTTAGGGTTTTCCATATACAGTGTCATGTCATCTGCAAAGAGTGAAAGTTTGACCTCCTCCTGGCCAATTTGGATGCCTTTTATTTCTTTGTATTGCCCGATTGCAGAAGCTAAGACTTCCAATACTATGTTGAATAACTGGCGAGAGTGGATATCCCTGTCTTGTTACTGACCTTAGGAGGAAAGCTCTCAGTTTTTCCCCAATGAGGGTGGTATCAGTGTTGGGTCTTTCATATATGGCTTTTATGACCTCGAAGTATGATCCTTCTATCCCTACTTTCTTGAGGGTTTTTATCAAGAAAGAATACTGTATTTTGTCAAATGCTTTCTCTGCACCTATTGAGAGGATCATATGGTTCTTGTCCTTTCTTTTATTGATGTGATGAATCACGTTAATTGTTTTGCGGATATTGAACCAGCCCTGCATCCCAGGTATAAATCCCACTTGGTCACGGTGAATAATTTGTTTCATGTATTGTTGGATTCGGTTGGCTAATATCTTTTGCATCCATGTTCATCAGGGGAATTGGTCTGTAGTTCTCCTTTTTAGTGGGATCTCTGTCTAGTTTGGGAATCAAGGTAATGCTGACTTCATAGAATGAGTTTGGAAGTTTTCCTTCCATTTCTGTTTTTTGGAACAGCTTCAAGAGAATAGGTGTTATCTCTTCCATAAATGTTTGGTAGAATTCCCCTGGAAAGCCATCTGGCCCTGGACTCTTGTTTCTTGGGAGGTTTTTTATTACTAATTTGATTTCTTTACTGGTTATGGGTCTGTTCAAATTTTCTATTTCTTCCTGTTTCAGGTTTTTTTTTTCAGAGTTTATAGCATTTGGGTTTTATTTTATTTATTATTTTTTAATATGAAATTTATTGTGAAATTGGTTTGCATGGAACACCCAGTGATCATCCTAACAGGTGCCCTCCTCAATGCCCATCACCCACTTTCCCCTCCCTCCCACCCCCCATCAACCCTCAGTTTATTCTCAGTTTTTAAGAGTCTCTTATGGTTTGCCTCCCTCTCTTCCTGTTTCAATTTTGGTAGTATATGTGTTTCTAGGAATTTGTCCATTTCTTCCAGGTTGCCCATTTTATTGGCATATAATTGCTCATAGTATTCTCTTATTATTGTTTTTATTTCTGCTATGTTGGTTGTGATCGCTCCTCTTTCGTTCTTGATTTCATTTTTTTGGGTCCTTTCCTTTTTCTTTTTGGTCAAACTGGCTAGTGGTTTATCAATTTTGTTAATTCAAAGAATCAGCTTCTGGTTTCATTGATCTGTTCTGCTTTTTTGGTTTTGATAGCATTAATTTCTGCTCTAATCTTTATTATTTCCTGTCTTCTGCTGGTTTTGGGTTTTATTTCCTGTTCTTTTTCCAGCTCTTTAAGGCATAAGGTTACGTTGTGTATCTGGGATCTTTCTACCTTCTTTAGGAAGGCCTAGATTGCTATATACTTTCCTGTTATGACTGCCTTTGCTGCGTCCCAGAAGTTATCCTGTTTTTTTAAAGTGTCTGTTCAGGTCTTTTCACTCACTGCCCTTAAAATTTTTTTGTCTTCATTTAAAGACAACTTTTTATTTTCATATTGTAAATGTAGTTTAAAGAATTCCTATATATTCTTTTTTAAAGTTTATTATTATTTTTTAATTTTTTTAATGCTTATTTATTTTTGAGAGAGAGCGAGCACGCTTGAGTCTGGGAGGGACAGAGGGTGAGGAAGATTCAGAATCTGAAGCAGGCTCCAGGCTGTCAGTTGTCAGCACAGAGCCAGATGCAGGGCTTGAACCCACAAATCATGAGATCATGACCTGAGCCAAAGTCCTATGCTCAACTGACTGAGCCACCCAGGCATCCCCTTAAGTGTATTATTTATTTTGAGAGAGTGTGTGCAAGTGGGGGAGGGGCAGAGAGCGATGGAGAGAAAGAAAGAATCCCAAGCAGGCTTCACACAGTCAGCATGGAGCCCAGTGTGGGGCTTAAACCCACGAACTGCAAGATCATGACCTGAGCTGAAGTTGGACGCTTAACTGCCTGAGCCACCCAGGCTCCCCGAATTCCTATGTATTCTTCACTCAGGTGCCCATGGTACAATGATGAAAATCAGGAAATTTACACAGAAATAAGATTTTTGACTAATTTACAAACCTTACTTAAATTTTGCTAATTGTCCTATCAGTGCCCTTTTCTGTTCCAGGACCCAATATAAAATACTTCACCGATTTAGTTGTCTTGTCTCTTCCCATCAGACATAATTCTTTAGTTCTTTTCATCTTTCATGACCTTGATACTTCTGAAGGGTACTGGCCAGTTTTCTTGTAGAATGCCTTTCAATTTGGATTTGTCTGCTTTTTCTTCATGGTTAAATTTAGACTATGCATTTTTGGCCAAAAGATCACAGAAATAGTGTTTATGTTCTTCTCAATGTGTCATATAATGATGCCAGTATATCTCATTACTGGTAATGTTAACTATGATCACTTGGTTGAGATGGTATCTGCCAGGTTTCTTCCTTGTAAAACTATTTTTCTCTTTTTAGTTAATAAGTATCTTGTGAGGAGATGCTTTAGAGACTATGCAAAACTACTGTTCTCATGGGGGTGCCTGGCTGGTTCAGTCATAAGACCATGTGACTCTGGATCTCAGGGTCATGTGTTTGAGCCCCATGTTAGGGTTAGAGATTACTTAAATAAATAAACTTAAAAAAAATACTGTTCTCATCATACTTTCACCCATTGATAATTCTTGTCTGTAACAACTATTACTGTGGTGTGTGCCTAGTGGTGGTTTTCTCTTTCCATCATTCCTTCTATATTTATTAAATTCTGTAAAAAGCTGTCCATTATTCCTCATGTGTTTATTCAATTACTTGTTTATTAACTAATGGATACTTATTTTGTTCTATGAGTTGTAATCCATTATTATTGTTATATAATTTGTTGCTCAAATTGTCCCAGATTTGGCCATTAGGAACTCCAAATTAGCTCCTGTGTCCTTTCAACATGGCATCATTTTTGAGTACTTTCTTATGCCTATGTATATGTCTTCTCCCATTTTCCTAGCAGGTTTTTAGCCCTTTGTTTTTTATGATTAGTGCTTTTTTCATATCTTGAAAAGAAATCTTTATATTTCCAAGTTCCTGCAGATATTCTATGTTTTCTTATAGATTTAGCATTCATATTTAAGTCTGTTGTCCATCTTGAATTAGTTTTTGTGTATGGTATTTATTGAAAACACCATCTTTGCACATCTGAAATGCTAGAGGCTTTTATCATAAATCAGGTGATATATACTGTCATCCTCTTTCTGGACTGTAATTCTGTTTTATTTTATTTTATTTTATTTTTTTATCAATGCCACTGTCTTGAAATCTATAGTATTAGTTCTCCAACCTTGTTTCTTTTCTTTTTTAAGATTGTCTTGGCTGTTGTAAGTCCCTTGGATGTCAGAATCAACTTGTTAATTCTCACCAAAAATAAAAAATCCTTGCTGGGGTTTTGTTTGTGAATCTATATGTTAATTTGGGGAGAATTGACATCCTATCAATATTGAATCTTCCAATTAATAAATATAGTATATGTCTACATTTGTTAAGGTCTTTAATTTCTCTCAATGATTTGTTGTAGTTTTCAATGCACATCTTTTATTATATTTGTGCCTGGGTATTTGACATTGTCAGTGGTATTTAATTTTTTTTTCCAGTTGTTTATTGCTAGAAGTACAATTTTTTTTTTTTTGTATATTGTCCTTGTATCTAGCATCTACAGAACACCTACTGTAGATGCTATTTATCAAGTCGGAAGTTCTCATTCGTTAAGATTTTTACATTAATGGGGGCTGAATTTAGCAATTGCATTTTCTGTGTCTTTCGAGAGGATATTTTTTTTACTATTATTATCAATGTGGTAAATTATCTTAAGTTTCATACCTTGAACCAACCTATCATTCCTGAAATAAATCTTACTTGCCCATAGAGTATTAAACTTTTTAACAATTTCACTAGGTTAGATCTGCTAATGAACTTCTGCATGTATGTTCATGAGAAATATTGGCCCATAATTTTCATTTTATGTCTTTGTTTTGATATCAGTCTTATATTAGCCTCATAAAATGAATTAAGAAGAATTCCCTGTGTTTTTCTATTCACTATGTGTAAGATTAAAGGTTTTCCTTAAATTTGGAAGAATTCACTGGTGAAGCTATCTGGGCCTGAACTTTTCTTGATAGGAAGATTTTAAACTGTGGAATCAATTTACCTCTTCAGATGTTTCAGGTTTTTTGTCTGTTTTGTCCATTTTGGCATGTTTTTAAAAGAATTTGTTTCATCTAAGCTTTAAAATTTAAGAGCATGAAGTTATTAGTGTTATTATGTTTTTAATGTCTGTGGCATCTATAATGATGTTCACGTTTTCATTCTTGATTTTGTTCATTTGTTTTATCCCTCTCATTTTCATCAGTGGTATTGGTAACATTTTTTCTTCTGGGTACTTTCAAAACTTTTTTCTCGGGTTGTGGTTTTGCTTTTGGTTTTCTGTGTTTTCCTTTTTATTTATTATTCTTCAGGTTTGCTGAGCTTGAAACTCTTGTTGAGGCTTTTAATCAGTTAATCAGTTCAGACAATTATTACTCTCCAATCTCTTTTATTCCTCAGACCCTCCACTTACATATATGGTAAATCTTTGGACTGTGTCCCTTTTGTCTTATACTCACTTCTGTTCTTTCTGTTGTTTTTTTCTACTTCATGTGGATTTTTTTGTTTGTTTTTGACTTGTCTTTCAGTTCATTAATTCTTTTTTCTTTTTAATTTTTTTAATGTTTATTTGTTTTGGAGAGCGGGGGAGGGGGCAGAGAGAGAGGGATACAGAATATGAAGCATGCTCCCTGCAGTCAGCGCAAAGCCCGATGTGGGACTTCAACCCACTAACCACGAGATCATGACCTGAGCTGAAGTTGGACACTTAACTGACTTAGCCACCCAGGTGCCTCTGAGTTCAGTAATTCTCTTAATTTCCTTCCTTCCTTCCTTCCTTCCTTCCTTCCTTCCTTCCTTCCTTCCTTCCTTCCTTCCTTCCTTCCTTCCTTCCTTCTTTCTTTCTTTCTTTCTTTCTTCTTAGTTTATTTATTTGGTAATCTCTATATCCAATGTGGGGCTCAAAGTCACCGCCCTGAGATCAAGAATCATGTGTTCTTTTGCCTAAGCCAGCCAGGTGCCCTAATTTCTTAATTTCCTCATTTACTGATGTAGGTTGCCTATTTGGTTCTTTTTTACAGATTTAAGTTCTGTTTAATTTCTTTATCTTACCCATTTCCTTATATTTTGGTTGTTTTTAACATTTTAAAACTATTTTAAAGCTGTTTTAAATTGTTTGCCAACTCTAATATCTGTATTGTCCATGGTTCTGTTTTCTGGCTTTATCTCTGAGCATATCTAGCATTTTTTATTTTTTTTTAAATTTTTTTAAATGTTTATTTATTTTTGAGACAGAGAGAGACAGAGCATGAATGGGGGAGGGTCAGAGAGAGAGAGAGACACAGAATCTGAAGCAGGCTCCAGGCTCTGAGCTGTCAGCACAGAGCCCGACACGGGACTCG
Organism: Felis catus; assembly: GCF_018350175.1. Classification (NCBI taxonomy): domain Eukaryota; kingdom Metazoa; phylum Chordata; class Mammalia; order Carnivora; family Felidae; genus Felis; species Felis catus. Next base: position 16,980,216 of record NC_058382.1, on the reverse strand, counting down.
AACGCACGGACCATGAGATCATGACCTGAGCCGAAGTTGGACGCTTAACCGACTGAGCCACCCAGGCGCCCCTATCTAGCATTTTTTAATTGGATGATAGATATTGTGTCGAAAACAACCATGGAGGCCAAGGGCAACCACTGCCTACATCTAGCCTTCTCATTATATCAGAAAAATTAAAGTGCTTTTCAGGTCTCTTTTACTAACAAATACAATTCTTAGTATACAAGAAATTTTCAGGATAATGTTGGAAATAATTTAAAACATTATATTTTTATTAAAAGACTGCTTGTTTAGAAGAGTGCAAAATTCTCAAAAATTTTATTTAGTAGATTTCAGAGGGCTCTCTTGTCTGTAGTGGTATCTTTTGGCGGTGCTCCATACCCAACATGTGGTCATTTTGTAAACATACTACAGTCTTGGCCACAGAGATTACTGGTTTTAAAAGGAAGGGTCAGGGGCACCTAGGTGGCACAGTTGGTTGAGTGTCCAACTCTTGGTTTCAGCTCAGGTCATGATCTCACAGTTGGTGAGTTCGAGCCCCACACTGGGATCTGTGCTGATAGCGTGGAGCCTGCTTGGGATTCTGTCTCTCCTCTCTGTCTCTCCTGCGCTTGTGCGCATGTTCTCTCTCTCTCTCTCTCTCTCTCTCTCTCTCTCTCTCTCTCTCAAAAATAAATAAATAAACTTAAAAAAAATAAAAGAAGAAGGAAAGGGCAGATTCCCCAGATGCAAGAATTCAGCTGGAGATGATATACTCTAGGAGCAAAGATGAAGAGGGTTGGGAATGTAACAGACATAACATGGAGCTATTGAAATAAGAATGTTTCCTGACCACGTCACCTGGGTGGCTCAGTCAGTTGAAGGTCCAACTCTTGATTGTGGCTCAGGTCATAATCCCAGGGTTATGGAATTGAGCCCAGTGTTGGACTCCACTCATGCTGAGTGTGGACCCCACTTAAGATTCTTTCTCCCTCTGCCCCTCTCCCCTGCTTTGTGTGTGTACTCTGTCTCTAAAATTAAAAAGGGGGGGGGGGTTTCCTTGCTCATTTGACTTGGAAGGTGCAGCACTTGAGATTGTCCCTTTAACCAAGGAACGACCAGTAGGAGAGACCAGAAAAGGGGACTTTAAAGTGAGAAGTATGGGAGAAGGAGTTGTTTCCAAGTCTTTCCGGATTACTGTTGATTCTTTAGTATATAGCACAGTGCCTGGCACATAATAGATTATGTTGGTCGATTTGAAAAACAAACTAAGAGCTTAATAAATAGTAATAATAATAAAAATATTAAAGGAGGGGCGCCTGGGTGGCGCAGTCGGTTAAGCGTCCGACTTCAGCCAGGTCACGATCTCGCGGTCCGTGAGTTCGAGCCCCGCGTCGGGCTCTGGGCTGATGGCTCAGAGCCTGGAGCCTGTTTCCGATTCTGTGTCTCCTTCTCTCTCTGCCCCTCCCCCGTTCATGCTCTGTCTCTCTCTGTCCCAAAAATAAATAAACGTTGAAAAAAAAAATTTTAAAAAAAATAAAAAAAATAAAAAAAATAAAAAATATTAAAGGAGTGCTTTCAGGTTTTAAAGAAGAGACATTTGTGGATTACCTTGGTTTTCATTTCCTGAAGTATATATATATAGTATATATATATATATATATATATATATATATATATATATACTATATATATATGTATATATATATACACACACACACACACCTATATATATATATATATATATATATATATATATATATATATATATACACACCCTTAGTGGAATGCAATAAGTGCTAGGGGTAGATGTATCCATTAAATAATTGATAACAAGGTTCTTTGTCCTGGGTGGTCACTTTTACATACAGTTATTGATAAATTGTTTAATCATCAAGGAGTTTTGTACATAGGTATGTTCACTGCCCTTAATGCTCAGTTTATTATATTCCTGTATCTAATAAACAAAAAGAACATATTTTATGAAACATTTCAACATCTATCTCAAATTAAGTTACTCCTCTTAAACAATTTAGACATCTATTAGTATTTTAGTATAATGTTCTTTGGGTCATTTTAAGCATCTTAAGCACATATCATGTATACAATTATTACAAATTTTATTACTACACTTACAGTTAAAAGCTATTCTAACGCATCAGTGATATGGATTTAGTCCATTTCTACATTATTTCTATACTTTTTAATTTCTTCCCATTGTTACGCGAATTAATCATCTTCCTCAAGTTTTTGTAATATTGCTGTGTTCGCTTTCCTGGGTTTCAGTTTTCTTAAGATTCATTAATCCCAAAAATCGTCTCAAACTGTGCAAGATTAGAGGATCTGGTTCATCAACCAGTTATTTCTTGGTCAGGACACAGGACTTGATTGTACAAAACAAGATCATTAAAAACTGTTTAGACAAATGTATATCCAAACTAAAATGTATATGATCAACTTTTAGGAGTTATTTGGAATTCGTATGAAGGTAAAATGATATATATGCAAGGATTTTTTTTAAGTTTATTTTGAGAGAGAGAGAGAGTGTGTGTGCACAAGCAAGGGAGGGGCAGAGAGAGAGGGAGGGAGGGAGAGAATCCCAAGCAGGCTCCGCACTATCAGTGCAGAGCCAGACTTGGAGCTGGAACTCAGGAGCCATCAAATCATGACCTGAGCCAAAATCAAGAGTCAGACATTAAACTGACTGAGCCACCTAGGCACCTCTATACAAGGATATTTATTACAGCATTGTTTGTAATAGTAGAAGACAAGAAACAGCCCCAAATGGTCATGGGCCGCAGATTGGTTAAATAAAAGTGTATCCATTTAATGAAATACAATGTAGCTAAGGGAATTTCAGGTCTGTGGGTACAAGTTACGTTCCAGTTCAAGATACATTATGTAAAGGGGCGCCTGGGTGGCTCAGTCGGTTAAGCGGTTAAGCGTTTAGCATCTGCAGGTCATGATCTCGTGGTCCGTGAGTTCGTGCCCCACGTCGGGCTCTGTGCTGACAGCTCAGAGCCTGGATGGAGCCTGCTTCAGATTCTGTGTCTCCTTCTCTTTCTGACCCTCCCCCCTTCATGCTCTGTCTCAAAAATAAATGTGAAAAAAAATTTTTTTAAAGATACATTAAGTAAAAATAGAAATGTGCATAACAGTGTATATAATATGCAATCAGTTGTGTAAAAAAAGTATATCTTTGTGTGTAGATGTGTATATATGTATACTATATTCTCCAAGCCCATATTAGATTGCTGAAATCTATCCTACTTCAAAGCCTGAGGTCTCTGGAGTAGGGAATAATGTAAGATTTGCCCATTTTTCTCACTGATACCCCTTTTTTATTTGTATTTGTGTGGGGTGAACAGAGGGGAATGATCATCTGGGAGCTATGCAGCAAGTGGGATCTTATGTAGCTTCTTTTGCCTTCCCCAGTTCTGCCCTTTTCCAAAAGGATCCCAGAGGAAGACTGATCTTTTTCTGCAAATACCAAAGCCATGGCTCAGGTGAGATGCTGTTTCCTTTTGCTCAAAGAGAGTTATTTTTACCCCTAGTACATGTAAACATTTGCCTTCTTCATCATGATATTTTTGATGTTTAAAAAAAACCCAAAAACTTTTTCAGACAGTTTAGTTAAAAGCTGTGCTAAAGTTCTCTTAACCTTGCTCTAAAGAGAAAGATCTTCAATAAGTCAATTCAAAAATTTCTCTCTTGGTGGAGATATTTATAGAAAAAAGAATTGGTTCTATAACCATTGTTGGAAAAAAGAAACAAGGTCTGGTTAAAGATTTTTACACTCTCAAATTACGGGTAACGGTTAAGGGCCAGCCAAGTTGTTGGTTAACAAGTTTCTGTGAAGAGGTCTTAATCAGATTATAAATCCTTCAGAAAATTCTTATGGATTCCATCAAGAATCCTTGTTTGTTCTCACAAAGAGATTGTTAATTACATAATGTAAAAATGGTCTGATTGAGGCCAGGCTCCAAAAAAAAACTTTTACATGGCCCATTCAGGAACCTGACCCTCATTTCTTCATAAAAACCCAGTGTCCTTCCCAGTTCCCTCTTCTTTTAAGCAACGTTTACAAATTCATTTAGTAAGTCCTTCAGATCTTCTGTCTTAGACTTCTGCCAAAAAGAATAGAAATGTGTTCCCCATTTGTTAATGAATCTAATTTGCTTGGACAGTGATTTGATGAGATGGAGATAAATAATTAGGGGCACCTCATAGGGAAAAGGCCTGATCATCACAGACCTAGGGTTTCCAAGAAGAAAATATGTGAAATGGTTTTGATTGATATCATTCTTAGTACATGGAAGATCTCCTGGTGTATGAGCCTTTCAGGTTTGGGGATATGACTCATAGTTAGTACAAAGCTCTGACACCTATATTTTAACAGATCATCCATAATAAATAGACTTCAGTAATGCCATTGTGTGAATTTGGATCATTTTCCGTCACCTTCCTATATCTCAGGAACAAAGGGAATTTACTGTTGAGCAATGGGTAGTTATAAGTAAAATTGGGCCAGTATTAGGGATTTAAAAATTACTTTAACATCAGTATCTGAAAACAAAAGAAAACTTGTTTTATATCTATGTGATAGAATATTATTCAGTGAAAAAAATATGCTAATGAAAAGAATTTATTAAGGTGCACCTGGCTGGCTTAGTCAGAGGAGCTCTTCATCTTGGGGTTGTGAGTTCAAGCCCCATGTTGAGTATGGAGATTGCCTAAATAAATTAAAAAAAATTTTTTTTTATTCTTAAAAAATAAATTGTTATAACAAGGAATTAACTCTTACTATATAATAGTGTGACATGAGAAAGGATCAGTCTTGAATTTTACACAAATTTAATTTTCTAAGATAAAATATTTTTTAAAGTCATTTTACACATTTTGCAAGTAAAGTAGTGCTATTCTAATCTTGCCCCATCACCCACTCCCAAAAGGTGATTGCCCTCAACTGTCTTGAATATGGTTTAATTGCTATCTTTTGGTGAATCAATTTTACTCTCTTGACTTACTACAAAGTGGAAGGGACATTGTATATTCTTGTATCGCACCCTTCATTTTCTCTGATAGTTATTAATCATATTACAATTTTTTTGTCAAATCAGTAGTGTACACAATATTATGACTGCAAATATTGCTTACTGATGAGCCAGCTCATAGCTCCATTCTATTATAGCCTTTCATTTTTCCTGCGGTTAATTGCTTTTTCTCCCCCCATTTCCTTCATTGTCCATTTTTTCCATCTGATCAAACACATTAATTCGTTTTGAGTACGGAGACTACCATCTCCATTCCCTTTTTCACCCTGCTCCCACCTGGTCCTGTTACTCTCTAGACTACTGCATAGTTTTCCCAAGACTTCCATTTTTGTGGTTTTCCTGAGATTTTCCTTCACTGTTCTCCTGTGTTAATTCACCTATTTCTTGAATACTACGTCTTGTTCTTTTCTGGTTTACTTCCTTCTTTTTGGTGGAGCACATCTTCTGGTACTTTCCTAAGAAATTATGAGGTCCTTTTATGTCTAGAAATGTCTTTTTTCAACCCTCACAACAGAATGATAGTTTAGTTATGGAATGTAGGTGAGAATTTCTTTTCTCTATCAGCATATTGAAGAATTATTCTTACCATTTCTTGTTTTTAGTAGTGTTCTTGAAAACCTCATTGCCTCTCTGATTCTTGATGTCTTTTATATGATCTGCTCTCCTCTGGATGGTTTTAATGTCTTCTCTTTATCCCTTATTCTGAAATTTTACTCTTAGCTACTTGGGAAAAGAAGAGAAAGAAAGAGGCTCACATGTGTTGGTGACTTACTGTATGGCAAGTAGAGAAAAAAGGCTTATATGTACTGAATGGCAAGGATTATGCTAGCCATTTGTATATACTATTTCACTTAATTGTGATGCCCCTCTTAGCTGGATTTTGTACCTTCCTAATTTTGTCTGGGGGAAACAGAATAAACATGGGAACACAAGATTCAGTCCTGCTTATTTGTTTACGGTCCTCCACTTGCGTCCGAAACATCCAGCCCCACTCTATATGCTTGCTATTTTTCACTTCTCCCTTTATTCTTTTCTTCTCTCTTTCCTTCACCAAAAACAAAACAAAAACAAAAATATAAAACATTTCTTTTTATTAATCAAGTCATATACATGGTTGTTGTTCCAGGAGTCAGTGATGTTCAGTGATGTGTCCATAGACTTCTCTCAGGAGGAGTGGGAATGCCTGAATGATGATCAGAAAGATTTATACAGAGATGTGATGTTGGAGAACTACAGCCACCTGGTTTCAATGGGTAAGGACGTCTGTCCATAATCAGATTCTGCCATCAGAAGCTCTATTTTCTCCCATGTGAAATACCTGCCTTTCAAGTAGGTATTTCTACATCCTGTTCTTAGAAGAATGTTTTTAATATTGTAGTGTTAGAACAAAGAAGCTACACTGAGTTATGGGGGAGTTTCAAGTCCTATGTTGTTTCATAAATCTGATATACCTTTCTTTGACCTTTTCTTAATGAAGGGACTGAATTTGAATACTGGTATATTCTCATCGTAAACTTATCTCCTTACTTCTTTTATAAGCAGGACATTCTGTTTCTAAACCAGATGTGATCTCCTTTTTGGAGCAGGGGAAGGAGCCCTGGTTGGTTGACAGAGACCTAACAAGAGACCAGTGGCCAGGTAAGTGAAGCTCGTCAGGTAATTACTCAGTTGGTCATTGGAGAGACTGCACCTTTGAGGTGCTCTCTGGGAATCTCCCCTTAGGCCTATTGTACAAAAGTAAGCCTTTCAGCATGAACTTTCAAATGACCTTACCTTTTCCTCTTACTTAACACACTCTACCTGCTTTTCTTCGCTTACACTTCTTTCCATTTCCTCTTGTAATTGCCCAATTCTAACCAGCCAGTGCCCTCCTCTACGCTTTCTAATGATATTCCTTTCTATCCATATTTTGGATCTATTTTCTTATCACTTTCTCATCCTCTTTAGTATTTAGTCTTAAAGAAGCATCACTGTCTCCTGACATTTTTTTTTTTTTTTTTTTTTTTTTTTTTTTTACATTGCCAAAGGCTTATTTTCTTTAGGGTGTTTTAGATGAAGTAGCTCATACAGTCATTGATTCATTCATACTTAGAACAAACATTTACTGATTTTTGAATGTGTGAGGTACTCTCAGAGGTACTGCAGAGATTAAAAAAAGGAATAAGCAATTTCAGAATTTATAGCTTAATAGGAGTACTAGAACACACCTATATATATAGCTTCTATAAAGTAGAACCATCATAAAAGAGGTTAAAATAGGGAGCTCAGAAAAAATGAGGGCTAAGGATATAGAAGAGAAGTTGATCCACACAGATACTATATCCACATAGATACATGAGTGTGCATGTCGTTAACTTTAGATAGAATGTTGGAAATAAAGGCTCTGTACCTCCATTGAGAACTTAAAGCTAGCAAAGATAAACAAAACTTGATATGAACAAGTTAAAACAGGACAGCACATTGATTCATTCAGTATATGTTTATTGAGTACCTGTTGTATGCCCAGCACTATTCTTAACACTGATATTACAGCAGTGAACAGAACATGCAAAATCTCTATTCCTAGAGCTTACCTTCTAGTGCTGAGAGAGATATAAAAATAAATGAATATATAAGTCATGTAACAGTGCTAATAAGAAAAACAAAGTAGAGGAAGAGCGTAGAGGATACTATCTTCTATGATGGGGTAAGACTAACTTTTCCAGTTAAGTGACATTTGGACAGAAACGTGAAGAAGTACAACAGTAAATCATTGTATGTGGTTAGTGGAAGGAAGAACATTACAGAGGGTGGAAGCCAAACATTCCAGGGCCCTGAAGCAAGTGTGCATTGGCTGTGTTCAGGGAGCAGGAGCCAGGAGGCCAGTGCTTTATCTTATCCTGGTTGGTCAAGTATTTTCAAATAAACCGGAGATTTGATGTCATTTCACCTTTGCATAATCTCAATTTGTAGTTGTAAAAAATATGGACATTTTTTTCCCTTACACAGTTTTAATGCCATTATCATCTCTAATGAATTTTACAATTTCTTGGTATACTGGATTGTTTTCATGTCATTATAGTGAGTACTAGTGAGAGTGGACATTTTCATCTTAATGGTGCTCTTTAACTTGTTCACTACTAAATTTTGCCCTTTTTACCTATTACTATCCTTATTTTTTCAAATTTTATGGACTTTATGTAATAAGAATATCTATGTACCCATTTCCAGAAGGTGCTTTTACTTTTTAATTTTAATTTGCATTGGTGTCTTTAATGTGTATGTTGTAATGTGTTTGTAGTCAGCTCCTTAAATGATTATTGTGATGAATTTTATAAATTTTTGTTGTTTTTTAGTTTTCTGCGATTTGTTTTATACCATTTAAATCCATTTTTAGTTTCTTTTTCAATAAAGTATAAATTAAGAGTCCAAATCCATTAACCTCCCTCCCCCCTACACGCACGCACACACACAATTTAGCACCCTTTCATCATTTAGCTTACTTCATCTTTGTTTTATCTGCCTGTTCAATAACAAGTTCTGATTTATGTTAGTTTGTATGTCAGCTTCTTTTTCTTGTATCTGTCTGTCTACTTATGCCTACAGAGATAGATATGCCTAGCAGAAGTTAATATATTATCATTCTTTTTATTGGAAATTATTAAAATTATGTAACAAACTGCAGGTGGACATTTAAACAGTTATGAAATGAACTTTCATGTAACCATTACCCAGGTAAAAAACTACAACACTACCAGCACAGATCTCTTTGTGTCCCCAAAATCTTTGTGTCCTTTCATAGTTTTACTAAGAGTGCCATCCACAATATATAGTTTAGTTTTAGTTGGGTGTGAATTTTATAGACATGTAATCATACTATAATATGTATTATTTTATTCCTTGCCTTTTTTTTTAATGTTTATTTATTTTTGAGAGACAGAGAGAAACACTGTAAGCAGGGGAGGGCCAGAGAGAGAGGGAGACACAGAATCTGAAGCAGGCTCCAGGCTCTGAGCTGTAAGCACAGACCCCGATGCAGGGCTCGAACTCACAAACCACAAGATCATGACCTCAGCCGAAGTCGGGTGCTTAACCGACTGAGCCACCCAGGTGCCCCTAATTGCTCTTACTTTTATAAAAAGTCCTGATCTCTGATGAGAGAACTCTCCACCCTTTCCTTCAGAAGTGCTTGGTTTTACTTTGTCTTCCATATGAATTAAAAAATTTACATTAAGTAAAGTTTCATTAAAAATGTCTTTTTCAACATCCATCCATGAATAAAACTCTCAACAAAGTGGGTATATAGGGGAATGTACCTCAGCGTAATAAAGTCCATATATGTAAGCCTACAGCTAACATACTCAACTGAAAGCTTTTCTTCTAAGATCAGGAATAAGACAAGGATGCCTACTCTCACCACTTATTAAACAGTACTAGAAGCCTTAGAATAATTAGACAAGAAAAAGAAAGAAAAGGCATCTAAATTAGAAAGGAAGAAATAAAACCATCTATGTTTGCAGATGACATGATATTATATATACAAAACTTTAAAGACTCCACTAAAAACTATTAAAATTAATAAATGAATTCAGTGAAGGTCCAGGATACAAAATCAATATATAAAAATCAGTTGCAGGGACACCTGAGTGTTTCAGTCTGTTAAGCATCTGATTCTGGATTTTGGCTCAGGTCATGATCTCACAATTCGTGGAATCGAGCCACATGTTGGACTCTGGGCTGACAGCACGGAGCTCGGTTGGAATTATCTTACTCTCTCTCTGCCCCTGTCCCACTTGCGAGCTCTAGCTCTAAATAAATAAATAAATAAATAAACAAACAAACAAACAAACAAACGGCTGCATTTCTATACACTAACAATGAACATTCAGAAGAGAAATTGAGAAAATCCCTTTTACAATTGCATCAAAAAGAATAAAATACCTAGGAATAAATTTAGCCAATGAGGTGAAAGACCTGTACACTGAAAACTATAAGACATTGATGAAAGAAATGGAAAAAACACAAATAAATAGACACTACCCAAAGCAAGTTACAGATTCGATGCAATCCCTATCAAAATTCCAGTGGTGCCTTTTATAGAAATAGAACAATCATAAAATTGTCTGGAACCATGAAAGACGCAAATAGCCAAAACAGTCTTGGAGGCATCACACTTCCTGATTTCAAACTATATTAAAAGGTATCAAAATCAAAACAGTATGGTATTGGCATAAAAACGAATGCATCAATCAATGGAACAAAATAGCCCAGAATTAAACCCACACATATATGGTTAATTAATTTTTAACAACGAATCCAAGAATATACAGTGGGGAAAAGACAGTCTCTTCAATAAATGGTTTTGGGAAAACTGGACAGCCACATATGAAAGAATGAAACTGGACCACTATCTTACATCATGTACAAAAATCAGCCCAAAATGGATTAAGGACCTGAACATAAATAAGACTTGAAACCACAAAATTCCTAGAAGAAAATGTAGGCAGTAAGCTCTTAGATCCTTGGCAATTTTTTGGATTTGACAACAAAATAAAGACAGCAAAGGCAAAAATAAATGAGTGGGACTACATCAAACTCAAAATCTGCACAGCAAAGGAAATGGTCAACAAAATGAAAAGACAACCTACAGAATGGGAGAAAATGTATGCAAATCATATATCTGATAAGGAGGTAATATATAAAATATATATACAGAATCCATAAACTACATAGCAAAAATTCCAATTAAAATATAGAAGATATAAAAGAAATGGAAATTTTAGAACTAGAAAATATAGTGGCCAAAATTTTTAAAACTGCATAAGCTCAATAGAATGGAAATAACAGAAAAATTGGTGAATTTAAAGATGAGCCAAACTAGTTCACATAAATACCAGAATAAAGATCAAAAACTTAAAAAGAATCTATAGCTTCAGGGACATGTGAGACAACAGAGTTTTAACATTCATGTCCTTGAAGTCCCAGAAGGAGAAAGTTCAGGACTGGAAAAAGTATTTGAAGAAATAATGGCTTACCAAATTTGGTGAAAGATATATCAGTTCAAAAGGCTCAGCCACCCCAAACAAGATAAACACAAAGAGATCCATACCCAGACACATCATAATCAAATTGCTGCAAATGGATGACCAAACACGTAATGAAAGAACCACAGAAAAATAATGCATTACTTATAGGGAAACAATTATTTGAATGACTGGATTTCTCTCTTTGTAAACCATGGAGGCCAGAATAAAGTGGAATAAAATTTTATTGTGCTAAAAAACTGTTAACCCAGATTTACAAATCCAGCAAAAACCTACCAGGAATGAAGGTGAAATTAAGAAAGGCAATACTGTAAATGTAGATGGCAACTGAGACTCGCTTGAAGGTCCCTATGAGATATGACAGTGGTGGGAAGACTGGCTAATGAGACAATTTATATACCATGTTAGAGGGGTAAACACTAGTTAAGTCTAGGAGACAGCTGTCTGTGCCAATTCTGGCCCAGTGCTTCCACATAATGTGTTTCAAGGAAAGTCAGAAATCCAGATTTTCATATTAAATCTGATAGCTCAATGTTGATAACTAATTCAAAACTTTAGAAAATTTGTTGGGGGCAACATCAAACAAATATGTAAAATACAACCTGATTCATCAGATTTTTACTTCTGTGGAGTTTTTCTTTCTTTTCCTTTTTTTTTTTTTTTTTTTTTTTTACCTCAGAAATTCTACCAAGGTACATCTGGTTAAAACTCCTCATAAATTGTGCTCAACACAGAAGAGAACTTCTTTTTACTCAGAGGTTTCTTCAACCCTGGAAATTAGTTTTGTTGTTAGCTCTGCATCATCCCCAAGTTCTCCTTCCAGAACTCATATCTTACATTTATTTTATTGCCCATATAATTTTCCTTTCCTATGACTCCCACCACTTTTTTGTCACTTTTTCTATCTTTTCCCCTCTGAAAATTTTTTTTCATGAATTCTAGTTTTCATGATGATTGACTTTTCACTGTGGAATTTGAAGATTTAGTTTATACCTTTTTTCACCCTCCCAATATAATTATATCACAATTTTTAAAGTATTATTCAGCTTGCTTCATGACAATGAAATGGCTTTCATTTCTGAGCTCTGTAGTCACATTTCACTTCTTTCAGGACTTGTTCTTTTCTATGCAATTAATCCTTGTCTTAATTGAGAATTGCTGAGTTTTCTGAGTATCTCTTATTAATCTAACTCTCTTCAGACACATCAGGTAACTGGTTTATTTTTTAAGAGACATTTCTCCTCTAACCCTCTGTTCTGCCCCAGTTGAGACATACATAGCTATCATTTTAGAATTTCTCTTCATTATCATCCCATTGATTCCCTTTACCATGTTCCTTTGAATTTCTTTTGATTCTCTATGTGGATATCTTGGATACCTTTGTCTTGACTGTTGGATCTCTTTCCTTCCTCTTTCTTGGTTTATCCCTTTATTATTCTGACACACACCTTCCAAAAGCAACCAAGGAAAGTATGCAAGAAAAATAAATAGTGTATTTTGTGGGGCTGCCTGGCTGGCTCAGTTGGTGGAGCATGAAACTCTTGATCTCAGAGTTGTAAGTTGGAGCCCCACATTGGGTGTAGAGATAATTTTAAAAAATAAAATCTTTAAAAACAGAAGTGTATTTTCTGAATCCTTATATGTCTGAAAATGTTTCCCATTCACCCTTCAATTTCACTGATAGTTTGACTGGAGATGTAATTTTAGGTTGAAAAACTGAAATTCAAAGTTTTGAAGGCATCGCTCCACAGATTTTTAAAATCTAGCATCTAGTGTTGTTCAGAAATCCAAAACTCATTCAGGTTCTTAATTATTTTATGTGATCTATTTAATCTCTTTGGAAGCTTTTAGAATTTATCTTTATAATATGCTAATATTTCAAGTAGAGATAGCATGATGTTGATTTTATTCTTTCATTTGGGCACTCACTGAGACATTTCATTCTGGAAACAAAAATCTCTGAAATTTTCTTGTATTATTTTCTTGATTATTCTATGTTGTCTTCTCTATTCTCTGTGTTTCAAACTTTGAATGTTTGCTTTTTTTTTTTTTTAATGTTTATTTTGAGAGGGAGAGAGAGAGAGAGAGAGCTCCCACACGTTTGCTCAAGCCAGGAAGGGGAAGAGAAAGAGAAAGAGAATCCCAAGCAGGCTCTGCACTGCCAGGGCAGAGCCCAATGCAGGGCTTGAACCCACAAACAGTGAGATCATGACCTGAGCCTAAACCAAGAGTCAGACACTTAACCAACTGAGCCACCCTGATGCCCCTGTTCACTTTTTATTTCTAGTGTCTGGCACCATGTCTGACACATTTAATGGGCTCATTAACTTTTTTGAATGATTGAACACTCATAATTCAGATCTTAAATTTCTTGTCTTAGCTCTAGAATTATTTTTTTTCTATTTTTTATTTCTTATACTTTCTGTGAGAATTTATTAAGTTCTAATACTCATATTAATTTTTATAAAAGATTTTTCTTTCAATATTTTTTCTGACATTATTCTCTTATGAGATATGTATTATATATTTTTGGAAGCATTCTTCTTTTGAATTTTTCTCCATTGGTTGTCTTTCCTGAGTTTTTTTTTTTTCCTTTGTCCATTTTTTTTTTTAATTTTTTTTTTCAACGTTTATTTATTTTTGGGACAGAGAGAGACAGAGCATGAATGGGGGAGGGGCAGAGAGAGAGGGAGACACAGAATCGGAAACAGGCTCCAGGCTCTGAGCCATCAGCCCAGAGCCTGATGCGGGGCTCGAGCTCACAGACCGCGAGATCGTGACCTGGCTGAAGTCGGACGCTTAATCGACTGCGCCACCCAGGCGCCCCTCCTTTGTCCATTTTAATCTCTCATGTTTAAGATTTTCCTGAAACTACTAGTGATTTAAGGCTGTCTGCCCATATAAAACTGTGGTATTAAAAAGCTGATATGAGGGTGCCCGGGTGGTTCAGTCAGTTAAGCATCGGACTCTTGATTTCCTCTCAGGTCATGATCACACAGTTCATAGGCTTGAGCTGTGCATCAGGCTCCACTCTGACAGCACAGAGCCTGATTGGGATTCTCTCTCCCTCTCTCTGCCCTGCTTGCACACACTCTCTAAAAATAAAAACTTTTTTTTAAATTAAAATACGTATTTTTAAAAAGCTGGCTTGACCTCTCATTTGTGTCTGAAGAAGTGTATATTTATTGGTGGTAGTCACTGTAGAGTGATCTTCCTAGAACAGTTCGTTGGCTGATACCACCTATCAGATATTTTCTCTTGGACTGGTTTTCTCCAGAATTGAATCCTCTACTTTCTTTCTGGGAGTCAGTAAAATGAGCTTGACTGCCAGATTCTGAAAGTTTACTGAGTCGTATGTATCAGGTGTATGGGGTAGGTTTGAGATTCTGGAGTCTGTTTCATACAGATTTCAATTAATCTTAACTTTTTGCAGCCCCTCCTGCACCCTGCTTTCAAAGGTACCTGTTGATTGCAGTTCTTAGAAATAATGATTCTACAATAAGACTAATCTATAACCTGAGTTTCAGTGTGTTTATGGTTAACAAATTATTTGTTACCATTACATCTACGGTGGCTTCAAAAATTTTGTTGCTGCTCTTTCCTCTCCTATTCTTTGTGGAGTTTCTTCTTTCATTTAATCTCATCACTATCACTTTGGTGGGACTTCATGAAGGAACAGTAATAAATGCATATATTCACTGTGCTGTGTTTGAAAAGAGTGTGTCCTTCTAGAGGAATTTTTTAAGGAGTATACATTTAAATACTTGCTTATTGAGTCAGTTAATAAATATTTGTTGATCTTCCAGTATATACCAGATACTGTGCTTAGAGTTAGGTACACACTGATGAAGACTATGGACATTTCCTTTACAGAACTTAACACCTATTCAGTGAAAAAGATAGTAAGTGAAGCTAAGTCAATATATAATTACAAATTATGAAAATCCTGTTAAGGAGGACAACAGAGTGCTTAAAGTGTGACTACAAGGAGAGTATAATTTGGTCATGCAGCCAGGAAAGGCCTCAAAAAGTATGACCTTTAAGTGCAGATTTGGAAAATGGGCAATAGTTACCAAGGCCAAGAGTAAACAACAACAACAAAACCACCTACTAGACATAAGGAAAAGTACCTGGAAAGACTATTAAGAGGGACTAAAAGCTGAGAGCATTTGAAGAACTGCAAAATAGGGCCAGCATGGATGGAGCTTAGCAACCAAAAGGGAGCATAGCCTGAGATTTGTCTGAAGAGGCAGGCAGCAATTAGGTCATTCAGAGCTTTGTACACCTTGTTCAAGAGTTTGGCTTTTGTTGTAAGAGAACTGCCATTAAGGATGGATTCAAGATTGCCTACCTCAGGTGGGGAAACTAGATAAGAAAGACACTATCCTGATAGTTCAAAGAGATACGTGTATTAGATATTGAAGATAGGAGGAAGAGTGTTAAGATATATTTAGGAGCAAGATTAGGCAGTATTTGCTGAATAATTATATGAGAGAAAGAGAAAAAATGGTACTAGAATACTTTTCACTTTTTTGGCTTGAGATTTTCCCATAGTGTGGTCTTCAAAACACTGCACTTGCCTAATATCCCCATTTTAATATAGAAATTCGTTTGTATTATCTCTCAAATATTAAACATTTATGCCAAATACTTCTCACATATTATTTACAGTTCCCCCAATGATTATAAGAGTAGACAGAGAATTGAGGGCTAAGAAAAATGAACTACTTTGCCCAAGAAAACAAAGCTTGTAATTAGCTGTGTGTTCAAAAATTCACAACTGATTCTGGTAACTGATTTTTCAATAGCAGAACACTGCTTTTATATCCTCTACCTTCTCTTTAAACCTACAAATGCTCTTCCTGTCAGTTGGTCATCACTACTATAGTGTTTATGTTCTTTTTAAGTCCTTTCCTCTTTTCTCCTAAGATCAGCATCACAGAGTTCCAAGCCAAAAAGTGTTTTTATCAAACTCCAAACATATTCCATATTTAGCCACAAAAGAATCCTCACTGTCTGCCACTCATGCTAGATTTATTCATTCCTGCCATCTGGATTGCCACTCTCAATTTCCTTATTTGTTAAAGAGACCCTGGGTTTCCAGTTACAGAATTGAGGACAGTGCTGTCTAATAAAACTTTCAGTGATGATGTGGAATTGTTCTATGTCTGTTATTTCCAACACTAACCACAATTGGCTATTGAACACTGGAAATTACAGTGCTATTGAATTAAATTTGAATTTTTATATAATTTTAATTATGTTAAATTTAAATAGATACATATGCTCATGGATACTGTAATGGACAACATAGATCTAACTGGGAACTGGCAAACCATTTTCCTAAAAGGCCAGATAATAAATATCTTAAATTTATAGTCGATGTGGTCTCTGTTGCAACTACTCACTTCTGCCATTGTAGCTCAAAAGCACTCATAGACAATATGTAAACAAATAAGTGTAGCTATGTTCCAATAAAACTTTATTTATAAAAATTGTTATAGTGCTGCAGGCCATAGTTTGCCAACCCCTGGGAATGTTATCTTATACTCATTTAATCCTGATAATAACTCTATTAAGTAGGTAATCATTTCCCTTATTTTATAGTTCATGTTGTGGGGTGCTCTTACAGGTATGTGTGCATATGCTCTGAATTTTTGTATGTGTATTTATGATTAGAGTCATTTTTTTAACAAGGGAGATAAGACTAAGTTTTCTGTATGTTCAGCAAGCTCCCCTAAATAATTCTGATCAATAGCAATGTTTGGAAATCATTGGCTTACTTACTGCCCTCATCTTACTATATGATCTGTCCTTATTCTCATCTATTTTTTTTCAAGTTTGGTTTAATTCTCCCATTTTAACTGAAGTTTTATTTCTCCCAAACAAAAAATATGAGTGATTACTTTCATATTTTCTTTCAGTCCTGGAATCAAGATGTGAGACCAAGAAATTATTTCTGAAGAAGGAGATTTATGAAATAGAGTCAGCGCAGTGGGAGTTAATGGAAAGACTTACAAGACATGACCTTCAGTGCTCTAGTTTCAGAGATGATTGGGAATGTAATGGCCAGTTTGAGAAACAACATGGCTCTCAGGAGCGACACTTTGGTCAACTGATATTCACCCATGAAGGCATGCCTACATTCAGTCAGCATCCATCCTTTACATTACAGCAAATCATCAATAATAAAGAGAAATACTGTGGGACTAAGGAATATAGGAAAGCCTTTAGACATGACTCACAGCTTACTACACATCAAATAATTCATACCATTGAGAAGCCCTATGAATGTAAGGAATGTGGAAAAGCCTTTAGACATCCCTCAAGACTCAGTCATCATCAGAAAATTCATACTGGCAAGAAACCCTTTGAATGTAAGGAATGTGGGAAAACATTTATTTGTGGTTCAGACCTTACTCGACATCACAGAATTCACACTGGTGAGAAACCCTACGAATGTAAGGAATGTGGAAAGGCCTTTAGTAGTGGCTCAAACTTCACTCGACATCAGAGAATTCACACTGGTGAAAAGCCCTATGAATGTAAAGAATGTGGGAAGGCCTTTAGTAGTGGCTCAAACTTTACTCAACATCAAAGAATTCATACAGGGGAGAAACCCTATGAATGTAAGGAATGTGGCAATGCCTTTAGTCAGAGCTCACAACTTATCAAACATCAGAGAATTCATACAGGTGAGAAGCCCTATGAATGTAAGGAATGTGAAAAGGCTTTTCGTTCTGGTTCAGATCTTACTAGACATCAGAGAATTCATACTGGTGAGAAGCCCTATGAGTGTAAGATATGTGGGAAAGCCTATTCTCAGAGTTCACAACTTATTAGTCATCACAGAATTCATACTGGTGAGAAACCCTACGAATATAGAGAATGTGGGAAGACATTTAATTATGGCTCACAACTTATTCAGCATCAAAATTTGTACTGGTGATAAACCATAGAAGGTCTGAAATCTGTAGGAAGGCTTTTAATTACAGTTCAATTATTCAACATTAGAGAATTTGTCTTGATAATAATCCCTTTAAATAGAATAATGTAGAAACATCTTACTTGTTGACTCCAGCTTATTCAGCCTGAGAAAAATCATGTAGGAGAAACACTCTATGAGTAGAATATATTTTGGAAGTCCTTTAATAAAAGCTTATATTTCTTTTGACATCAGATAATTCAAGCTAGCAAATACTGAAAATCACAGCACTTTTGACACCTTTCTAACCTTATTTTAAACCTCAGAATTCATGATGAAATATAATCCTGACATTTTTGTTTTTTCCCCTAATTTGTCTATACTTGTTATATTCTTAATATTTTAACCCATCTTAAATTTATATGACTATAAAGTCCACCTGTTTCCATCACAGTTTGTAAAATACCTTTAATACCTGGAATAAGTGACCTCTTTATTCAAAGATGGCTTATTCTTTTTGTTATTTACAAAACTTCGGATTTCTTGTAAAAGCATTGATGAACAGCTTTCCACACAGTAAATAGAGATCCCTTCATAGCTTCTTGGTGTTTCCATATGTTGCTGTGATATCATTTTATCAAATTCCTACTGATAGACATTCCCCAGAGTTTCTGCCATTACACACAGTACCCTAATGGAAATTCTCCATAGGCATATCTTTATATCATGTATTTTAATTGCAGAAATAGTGCATGAACATATTTTCCTTTTAAAAGATTTAAACATTACAAATAAGGCAGATACACTCTTTGACTATCATCCTTGTATCCATTTCCCTTTCTGAAGGATAGTCATTATCTGTTTAGTATTTATGCTTCCTGACCATTTTTCTACGTTTTTATACATATTTGTCTCAGTGGAAACTAAAACGGGATAATGATAATACCTACCTCAAAATTTTGTGTGAGGATCAAATAAATTAAGATGCATAAAGTGCTTAGAATTCTGCCTGTCATATAATAAATATTCGCTGAATGTTGGTCATTATTTTATTCATCATTGCCATTAGTAGTATTTGCTGAAAAACAGTTTCTGCAGACCTTGCTGAACGTCAGGCAGGATATATAGTCAAAGAAAGACACAGGGTAATGAATTCAGAAAATTTTCCATCATCACTTCCTATGGAACATGAAATTATCCTAGGTGTTGATGGGGAAAGTAATGTGTGGAAAGGACTTTATTCAGACTAGCATCCTTTTTGCTACATCATGCAATACCTAATGTAAAAACAAGAATGTAGACAAACCATTTGCAACATGGATGAAAAATGAAAAAAGTGTGAAAAGAAACAGCATTATGTTTGAAAAATTAATACACAAAGAGAAACCTTATAGTTAATGATTTAAAATGTTATTGTAGGAGTGCCTGGCTGGCTCAGTTGGTGTAGCATGTGACTCTTGGTCTCGAGGTTGTAAGTTCAAGCCCCACAATGAGTGTAGAGATTACTTAAAATATTTAATAAAATGTTAAATACAGTGCTTTCTGGCATATTTGAAAATCTAAACAAAATTATTTTTTTAGGAAAATAAAAATGAATACAGTATTGACTCAGAATTAGAACTCTCAGAAGCCTCATAATCATAAAAACACAGAAAAGGGGAAATTTAGTGTGATATAGTAGCTATTACTACTAATAAAGCACCAAACCAAAAATTTTTTTCAGGCAAAACATTATCAGGTATCTAAGGAATTGTAATATAGAGGTAGACATCTCATAACCACCCAAATATAACCTTGATGTTAGAATAATATTAGGACACCTAAAAACGGAAGCTCATTTTTAGTATCCATGAAGATATATGTGAGCATACTAAAACTAGCAAACAGTGGTACCTATTAAAATAATACAAATGAACCTGGTTGCAGCAGTAGCTAAGGAGGATACCCAGTGCCCAGCTCTAACTAACTGATGTGAGGAAATGCAGGCCTCATTTTGCCAGCTCTTGTGACTTTTCGAGAGTCTGGATCTTTTTTTTTTTTTTTTCAGTGTGTGATAGCTCTTGATTTTTATTTATTTTAATGTTTATTTTTGAGAGAGTGCAAGTGAGGGAGGGGCAGAGAAGGGGGACCGAGGATCCAATGTGGATTCTATGCTGATAGGCTGACAGCAGTGAGCCTGGGGCTTGGGGTTTGAACCCATGAATGGCGAGATCATGACTTGAGCCAAAGTCAGACACCCAACCGACTGAGCTACCCAGGTGCCCTAATAGCTCTTGATTTTTATTTTTTATTTTATTTTTATTTTTTAATTTTTTTTCAACGTTTATTTATTTTTGGGACAGAGAGAGACAGAGCATGAACGGGGCAGGGGCAGAGAGAGAGGGAGACACAGAATCGGAAACAGGCTCCAGGCTCTGAGCCATCAGCCCAGAGCCCGACGCGGGGCTCGAACTCACGGACTGGGAGATCGTGACCTGGCTGAAGTCGGACACTTAACCGACTGTGCCACCCAGGCGCCCCAGTTCTTGATTTTTAAATGGTAGCTCAGATTTATCTTTAAAGACACCATGAGTACCAAAGATGTATTGACTGCACAAATAGGCCATAAGTTCCTTTTGTTCTGGACCCTACAGCTGTGGATGTGCAGAAGACTTGGAGGAGGAGTTTTTAATATTGTAAATCCCTTAAATATTTAATATTTAAAATATTTCCAGAGATAACTAAACTCCAAGTGTAAGGATTTTTTTTTTAAAGACTTATTCCACCCCAATATTTTCTACATGCAGTTCTTTATTCTAAGCATCGTGTCAAATTTAAAAATTGGGTCTATTTTATATGTAACAACAATATCCTATTGTTGATAAATATATACACATACAACTGAAAATTTTTAAATGGCCTATGAAGAGGAAAAATAGCCTGAGCATCACATTTTTGCACTAGCAGCAAACATGTCATTGGAATTCTGTATTGTGTTCTAGATGAAAAGTTAGCAGACTTTCCATAAAGGGCCAGATAGTAAATATTTTAGCCCTGTAAGCTGTACTATTTCTGCAGCAACTACTTAACTCTGCCATTGTGGAAGAGTGTGGAAGGCTACTAAAAGTCTTAGATTAAGAATCCTGAAGTTAAGCAAATGTCCCACATTTTAGCTTTGTTTAGGTAGATTAGTGTTTTGAAATAGATCTTTTCTATGCCTCAATTTTCATGCTCAGCAAGCAGCTTCCTGCATTGGATGGATTCCATTCTTGGAAGGAAATTCCCATATACCCAAAATTACAGGTCTGTTCTTCCATTCCTCACTTCCTTTTTTCTTAGATCCCATGTTAGTAGGTTAAGGTTTTTTTTTTTAAACATTGAGTTATTTTGTTCCAGGCTTATGCCTGTAAAATATTTTATAATCAACTTAAGAAAAGCGGAATGAGCAACATAGGAGTTTAAGTCATTCATTAAGTTCTTCATCTAAAATTATAGAGGAAATGGGATGCCTGGCTAGCTCGATGGGAAGAGCATTCGACTCTTGATCTCAGGGCTATGAGTTCGAGCCCCACGTTGGGTAGGGAAATTATTAAAAGAAATAAAAACTTTTAAAAAATAAAATGAAATAAAATTACAGAGGTAATGCATTTGCGTTCAAACCAATGAAGCAATACTAAAAAAAAAAAAAAAAAGCTATGCCTTTTGCTATTCCTCACTCCCTCTCTGCTGATTTACTTCTGAGTAATGTTCAAACCTTGTGTATATCCCCCATATATTTCTTTATGTTTAAATGTTAACACGAATCAGTATATTTTTACCAAAAAATATGGATGATAGTTTAAACATGCCTTTTAAATTTTGAATTTCCCTAGTCAGTAAATGATGATTTAACTTATTTTTGTAAATGGTTACAGTATATTTTATACCCAAGTATGTTTGTACCAATACCAACTCAACTATTCATGCAATATTTCAGACTGTTTCCTCTCTGCTGTTTGAAAGTAGTGCTTCATTCAGGGCACCTGGATGGCTCAGTCGGTTAAGCGTCTGACTCTTGTTTTTAGCTCAGGTCATGATCTCATGGTTTGTGAGTTTGAGCCCTGAGTCAGTCTCTACACTGACAGTGTGGATCCTGCTTGGGATTCTCTCTCTCTCTCTCTCTCTCTCTCTCTCTCTCTCTCTCTCTCTCTGCCCCTCCCCTGCGTGTGTGCTCTCTCTCAAACTTTTTTTAAGTTTATTTATTTTGAGAGAGTACAAGCAGGGAGGGCCAGAGAGAGAGGGAGAGAGAGGCTCCCAAGCAGGCTCTGAACTGACAGCATGGAGCCCAATGTGGGGCTCAAACCCGTGAACCATGAGATCATGAACTGAGCTGAAACCAAGAGTCAGACACTTAACTGACTGAGCCACCCAGGCGCCCCTCAAAATAAACTTTAAAAAACTTAAAAAAAAAATAATAAAAGTAATGCTTCAATAAACATTTTATATTTTTGTCTATTTTATTTCTGTAAAATAGGTTTTCCAAACCATTTCCAATGTTTTCTGTTTCTTAGGAAGGTATTGCTTATAGAAACTTTCAGAGGGAAGAGGATAAAGGGACAGAGTGTACAGTTTTTCACATACGTGGGTGTGTATACACACAGACTTTACCATTTTAATCCATCTGGGATTCATTATTGCATATGGTGTAATACAGGATGTTGGTTTTGTTTCCATTCAGAAATAAGACCAATTATGCCAGAACCAATAATTGAAATATTCACCTTTCTCCTACTGTATTAAAATACTCATATATTAAATGCTCATATTCTCAAATCTATTTCTGTGCTCTATTTTCCAGCAATCTTTGACTTATACTTTTTAGTAACTTATTACTTGGAAATAGAGATATGTATATTGTTAATATATAATTTTTACTTAGAAATAAAGACAGGGTGCCTGAGTGGCTCAGTCGGTTAAACGTCCAACTTCAGCTCAGGTCATGATCTCGCGGTTGGTGAGTTCAAGCCTCGTGTCGGGCTCTGTGCTGACAACTCAGAGCCTGGAGCCTGCTTTAGATTCTGTGTCTCCCTGTCTCTCTGTCCCTTCCCCCGCTCACCCTCTGTCTCTCTCTCTCTCTCTCTCAAAATTAAATAAACGTTAAACATTTAAGAAAAAAAGGGGGCACCTGGGTGGCTCAGTCGGTTGAGTGTCCGACTTCAAATCAGGTCATGACCTCGCAGTTTGTGTTGGAGTCCCGCATCGGGCTCTGCGCTGACAGTGCAGAGCCTGCTTGGGATTCTCTCTGTCTCTGCCCCTACCATGCTTGCTTCTCTCTCTCTCTCAAAATAAGTAAACTTAAAAAAAAAATTTTTTTAATGAAAAAAAAACAAAAACAAATGCTTATTAGATTTTAAATTATTTTATCTGGTTCCAATAAAAAGACTAATAAGGGTTATATTTTAAATTTTATTCAATTTAAATAGAGTATTTCAAAATGAATTCACATTGAATTGACTTTGAATGGATATTCATTAATACAGGTATGTCTCAAAATGTCTTTGACAACTTTTTATCTCTTTACACTCTAATATCTTCATGATGTAATGTTTCACAATACTTAAAATATGCTAGTAATAATCTGAAATTTAGTATCTTTTATTAGGTATTGATTATAAAATGATAGATTATTTTGATCTTTGATAATCTGCATATAAAGGGATATCTCAGTATACCTATTTCACCTTTTTTCATGTTGTAGACATGAGGACAGTGGCTGTTCGGCAAGAATTTTTTTTTCACTGTGTTTTCCCCATTTTAACAGACTGAAGGGTTGGTTTTTTCAGATTAATTCTGTTTGTTGTTTTCATCTCCACTCTTATTTGTGTGTCATAAGAGAAATGATTTATTGCTTTGGTGAAATGTGTTGAAACACATGAATATCCCCCCCTCCCCCCCATTTGACCCTGAATTTCTCATGTTCCCTGGGTCAGACTATGATTCTCTGTAACTACTCTACAGGCCCAGTCCTCTGCTTGTTATGTCTCCCAATACCTAGTTTAAATGAAGTATTAGGATGTGCAGTTTCGAGCTGCCTCTTTCAGTAAAGCATCCCTAACAAAAAGTCTGTTTCTCAGTTAGTCCAGAAATCAAGTGTAGAAAATTAATTATCACCCACAGAAGTTTCTACTGTAGCCATCTTTGTTTTATTTCTAATTTTAATGGAAACAGAATGGTTACAGTCCATATGTTCTACCTTTTTAAAATTGGAGTAGATAAGAAATTCATTCAAAGTATATTGAGTGGCTCATAGAAAATCTTAGAGTGCTAAGGAACAAAGATACAGAACCAAGAACATTGCTGCACATGATGACACAGAACTCGTGAGGTCATTCCTGCTGCTGCTGCTGCTGCTGCTGCTGCTGCTGCTGCTGCTGCTGCTGCTGGACAGAATTGCCAGCTTACACTACTGACAACATGGACTCTGGATGTTCCTGCTAGTGCCACCTGTGTACATGGGGTTACCCATCACCCAGATGGAATCTCCCATCCTTGTTCCTTTATATCATCACCTTGCTGTTCTGAGATAGGTGTTTTTTGTTTTTCATTTTTTATTTTCGAGAGAGCAACAGAGCACAAGTGGGGGGCGGGGGGGGGGGCGGGGAGTGAGAGGGAGACACAGAATCTGAAGCAGGCTCCAGGCTCTGAGCTGTCAGCACAGAGCCCGTCACAGGGCTCAAACTCACGAACCATGAGATCATGTCCCTAGCTGAAGTTGGTTGCTTAACTGATGAAGCCACCCAGGCACCCCTGAGATGGGTGTGTTGGAGTGCTGAAGCCTATGTTCCGTCCTTGTACATTAGCTGCTGGAGAGACTAAGATGCATTTTCAGTTTAGTGAGAATCAGCCTCGGCTTCTTAAAGATGGGTGTTAACCATCATAGCAAGGGTGCACAAATACTGTACAGCCAAGTGAATGACCAGTGTTCACAAGATGGCATCCCATCAATATACCTCATTCTTCCTG
Organism: Felis catus; assembly: GCF_018350175.1. Classification (NCBI taxonomy): domain Eukaryota; kingdom Metazoa; phylum Chordata; class Mammalia; order Carnivora; family Felidae; genus Felis; species Felis catus. Next base: position 16,955,251 of record NC_058382.1, on the reverse strand, counting down.
TAACTGAGCATTAAAACCTCATCTAAAATAACATTACTCATTCCTCATTTATTCATGAGCCATTCCTCATTCAACCAAAATTGTGTTGGGTAATGTTTATACCTTCTATCTGTCAGGATCCTGTGTAGACATTCTGTAACCTTTTTTCTAAGTTGTAACAACCTACATAAAAGGGCTCTGTGCTGACTGCTGGGAGCCTAGAGCCTGCTTCAGATTCTGTGTCTACCTTTCTCTCTGCCCTTCCCCCACTCACACTTTGCCTCTCTCTGTCTCTGAAAAATGAATAAACCTTAAAAAAATTTTTTTTCTTCAACGTTTTGTTTTGTTTTGTTTTGTTTTGTTTTATTTTTGGGACAGAGAGAGACAGAGCATGAACGGGGGAGGGGCAGAGAGAGAGGGAGACACAGAATGGGAAACAGGCTCCAGGCTCCGAGCCATCAGCCCAGAGCCTGATGCGGGGCTCGAACTCAGGGACCGCGAGATCGTGACCTGGCTGAAGTCGGACGCTTAACCGACTGCGCCACCCAGGCGCCCCTAAAAAAAATTTTTAAGAGGAAAGAAGGAATGTAATAATAATATCTAACTATATATAAATTAGGTAGATATTCCAGCCTTCCTTTCTGTAAATAATAGTTGTGACACATTCCCTTTTAATTAGCAAACTGGGAAGTTTTTATGGTTAAAGTTATCCAAACCTTTCATTAAAGATCAGAATCTTTGTTGGTTATAGTTTTCTTTATAGGTTTTCTGGTTTGGGGGGGGGGGTGTTTATTTGCTTGTTTTTACAACTGGAAATGATAGGGATAAAAGTTGACCCTAGGAAATCTTTGAGTATTATTCATGTTTCATTTGGAAATTTCACATCCCTTGATAGCCAGGATCAATCAGCCCAGCAGACATTAACCCTTCCTCTCACCCCAGCCTTTGGTCTGCTGCCCATGGTCATGAGGAACTCCAAATAGCCAAGTTATAGTCTCACTTTACATTTTATTAGAATCACTGTTATGTCCACTGGTGAAAACATCCCTTCATTTATTCTCTACATTATTCTTCATCAAAGTGTCAGAATTTGGTGATGTTCTTGATATTTAGGCTTGACTTTATAATTGTTCTTTTCAGAGTATGCTGAAACTTGCTTATAGTTTATGGTATGAATATAAGGGGAGAGGAGCATGAAAAAGTAACACTTGCAAGATAACTACCTCAGACAAGGTAATTATAAGAGCTTCAAGAAAGGCATGTCTAATAATGCATCCTGTCTTAAAATTTCTATTGTGTGCTAATAGTACAATTACATGAACTTTCTTGTTTATTGTCTACATGATGTAATTTTCCCATGTTTAATTTTAATCTTTTTGTGTCCTTAAACTATAGATGTGCTTTGTAAACACAATATAAAATATTTTAATCCAACCTGACAATCTATTTGTGTTTCAAATAGAGTACTAGGTCCATTTTTATTCGGTGTAATTACTAATCTATTTTGGCTATAAATCTGCCATCCTCATTTGTGCTTTTCAGTTGATCTTGCCAGTTCTATGTTCCTTTCTAACTGGTTTTCTTCAGGATTTAAAAAAAATTACCATTTTGTTTCTTACCTCTACTAGTTTGGAAATTCTATATACTATTTCTAAGCCTTTCTCAGTATTACCTCAGAAAATACCATACATACTAAAACCTATTAAGGTCCAAAACAGTTCACATCTTTACTCATTCCTATACCAATAGAAATTACTTTGGGTTCTTTAGCTACATTTATCCACCCACCTCCCAGTAGAAATTATTGTTCTTTATATTTTTATTATCTTTTTTTTAACCTGATGGACATTACTATTTTAAATAGTCAATGTTTGGGGTACCTGGGTGGCTCAGTCAGTTAAGTATCTGACTTCGTCTCAGGTCATGATCTCATAGTCCTTGAATTCAAACCCCACATCTGGCTCTGTGCTGATAGCTCAGAGCCTAGAGCCTGCTTTGGATTGTGTCTCCCTCTTTCTCTGCCCCTCTCCAACTCTCACTCTTTCTGTCTCTCAAAAATAAATAAACATTAAAAATTTTTTTTCAATAGTCAATTTTTTTTTTTTTTTACATTTCTCCCCATAATTCCTATATTGTTTTTTATTCCTTTGCCTCTCTGTGATAAGATTCTAGTAATTTATTTTGATCTCTCCTTTAGTCACAGATTCACCATACAGGGTAATGTGTTGTTTTTTATTTTTCCCCCATTTGCTTATGTTTGGGGGTTTATCTGTATGGGTTTGTTAGAATGTCATAACAGACTGGATGGCTTAAGTAATAGAAATTTATTTTCTCCTGGTTCTGGAGGCTGTTAGTCCAACATCAAGATGTCAACCAGTCTTTTCCGGAGGCATCTCTCCTTGGATTATGTGCCACCCAAATCCCATCATTCTAATTTTATTACCTCTTTAAAGGCCCCACCTCCAAATATAGTCACATTCTGAGGTACTGGGGTTCTGCTTAAATGTTGTCAACAGGTTTTTGGTTTTGCTATCTGATTCCTCCATCTTATGATTCAAAACGTGTGTTGCTGCAGTCATTATTTTTCTGGAATCTTTGTTACTCCTTTTGTTTTTTGTTTACCCAGCTTTATTGAGGTAAAATTTACACCCAATAAAATTCACCAATATTTAAGTGTACAATTTTATGAGTTTTGACAAGTGTATACAATCATGTAATTGTTACCACAATCATGATATAAAACATTTCCATCACTTCAAATACAGTAAAACCTTGGTTTGCGAGCATAATTCGTTCTGGAAACATGCTTATAATCCAAAGTACTATATATACATGTACATGGAATCTACTCCTGAAATCGCTGTTGCACTAAAGGCTAACTGATTTGGATGTAAATTTTAAAAAATAATAATAAAATTAAAAATTAGAAAAAGAATTATTTGTTTATTCAACATATAACTCCTTTATTAGGTATATGTGTTGCAAATATTTTCTGCCAATCTATGCTTTGCCTTTTCATTTTCTTAACAGTGGTTTTTGAAAAGCAAAAGGTTTTAGTGTTTTTTTTTTAAGTTTATTTATTTATTTTGAGAGAAAGAGAGTGCAAGCTTGAGTAGGGGAGGGGCAGAGAGGGGTAGAGAAAGAATCCCAAGCAGGCTCCGCACTCTCAGCACAGAACCCAGTGCGGGGCTTGAACCCACCAACTGAGAGATCATGACCTGAGCTGAAATCAAGAGTCGGATGCTTAACTGACTGAGCCACCCAGGTGCTCCAAAATGTTTTAGTTTTGTTTTTTGTGTTTTTTGTGTGTTTTTTTTAAATTTACATCCAAATTAGTTAGCATATAGTACAACAATGATTTCAGAAGTAGATTCCTTATTGTCCCTTACCCATTTAGCCCATCCCCCCTCCTACACCCCCTCCAGTAACCCTCAGTTTGTTCTCCATATTTATGAGTCTCTTATGTTTTGTCCCCCTCCCTGTTTTTATATTATTTTTGTTTCCCTTCCCTTATGTTCATCTGTTTTGTCTCTTAAAGTCGTCATAGGAGTGAAGTCATGTGATTTTTGTCTTTCTCTGACTAATTTCACTTAGCATAATACCCTCCAGTTCCATGCATGTAGTTGCAAATGGCAAGATTTCATTCTTTTTGATTGCCGAGTGATACTCCATTGTATATATATACCACATCTTCTTTATCCGTTCATCCATCGATGGACATTTGGGCTGTTTCCACACTTTGGCTATTGTTGATAGTGCTGCTATAAACATTGGGGTGCATGTGCCCCTTCGAAACAGCATATCTGTATCCCTTGGATAAATACCTAGTAGTGCAATTGCTGGGTCGTAGGGTAGTTCTATTTTTAGTTTTTTGAGGAGCCTCCATACTGTTTTCCAGAGTGGCTGCACCAGCTTGCATTCCCACCAACAATGCAAAAGAGATCCTCTTTGTCCACATCCTCGCCAACATCTGTTTTTGCCTGAGTTGTTAATGTTAGCCATTCTGACAGGTGTGAGGTGGTATCTCATTGTGGTTTTGATTTGTTGTTTTTTTTTTAAGTTTTTTTTTTTATGTTTATTTGTTTTTTGAGAGAGAGAGAGACAGACAGAGTGTGAGCAGGGGAGGGGCAGAGAGAGAGAGGGAGACACAGAATCCGAAGCAGGCTCCAGGCTCCGAGCTGTCAGCACAGAACCCGATGCGGGGCTCGAACTCACAAGCTGTGAGATCATGACCTGAGCTGAAGTCAGATGCTTAACTGACTGAGCCACCCAGGCACTCCTCATTGTGGTTTTGATTTGTATTTCCCTGATGATGAGTGAAGTTGAACATTTTTTCATGTGTCGGTTGGCCATCTGGATCAAAATGTTTTAGTTTTGATAAAATCCAAATTATTTTCCTTCTTTCACAGTTCATGCTTTTTGCATCCTGCCTGAAAAAATATTTCCTAAATCAGGGTCACAAAATTTTATCTCTTTGGTTTTTAAATGAATGGAAAGAGGGGCACCTGGGTGGCTCAGTAGGCTGAGCGTCCAACTTCGGCTCAGGTCATGATCTCGTGGTTTGTGAGTTCGAGCCCCACGTCAGGCTCTGGGCTGACAACTCAGAGCCTGGAGCCTGCTTCGGATTCTGTGTCTCGCTCTCTCTCTGTCCCACCCCTGCTCACACTCTGTCTCTCTCTGTCTCAAAAATGAATAAAACATTTTTAAAAAATGAATGGAAAGAATTCAGGGTTGAGCTGTGAATAAAAAAGATGCTCGGGTGCCTGGGTGGCTCAGTCAGTTGAGCATCCAACTCTTGATTTTGGTTCAGATCATAACCTAACACTTGTGAGATCAAACCCTGCATCAATCTCTGTGCTGACAGTACGAAACTTGCTTAGGATTCTCTCTCCCTCTCTCTCTGCTCTTCCCTCATTGGTGTTCTTTCTGTCTCTCTCAAAATAAATAAACTTAAAAAAAAGTGGGGGACTTCTGAGGGGCCCAGTAGGTTAAGCATCTGACTCTTGATTTCAGCTCAGGTAGTGATCTCAGGGGTTCATGAGTTTGAGCCCTGCATGAGGCCCCTCACACTAACAGTGCAAAGCCTGCTTGGGATTCTCTGTTTCCTTCTCTGCCCTTCCCCCACTTGGATTATCTCTGTCTCTAAAAAATAAATAAATAAGTAGGGGTGCCTGGGTGGCTCAGTTGGTTAAGTGTCCAACTCTTGCTTTTGGCCTCAGGTCACGATCTCAGTTTGTGAGTTTGAGCCTCACATCAGGCTCTGTGCTGACAGCATGGGGCCTGCTTGGGATTCTCTCTCTCTCTCTCTCTCTCTGCCCTTCCCCTGCTCACTATCTCTGTCTCTCTCTCAAAAATAAATAAATAAACTTTAAAAAAATTTTAAATAAACATTTTTTGAAAAGTAGTTTATATATATATAAAACCATCTCAGAGGTAAGAGTAAATTAAATTTTATTTGCTTCTTCCATAGATTGTGATATTTGAGATACACATACTACTATTTTAATGAATATTTCTTTTGGTCATGGTCAAAATTTATAATCTCATTAAGCATCACTATCCCAGGTTGGCTTCAAACTACCTCACGTCAAAATTTAGGGAGAAAAATTAACATTAAAAGTGAAATAGACTATTTTCATAAACTTTCTAACTTTTAACATGGTCACATAAGTAGAATTGTAAAGAATCCATAATAAGGAATACAAGGAACTTAATTCTGTTGTTGCATACTATCATGCAGTTTAAATTTCCTTTGGAAAAAGATATCCATTTAGCTCAGGTTCTTATAGTATAATCAGTTGTATATGGAATCTACAGTGATAAATCATATTCCCTTATAATCCATAAAGTTTAAATTATTAAAATTCCTTATTTTAGAAGAATTTATGATTTGGGAACTTAAGAACTCTAGGATAAGATTACTTTAATCTATTTTTATTTTCTTGTTAAATTTCACTTTATGAAATGGGTTTCATGTTCCATAGAACCTTAAGGAATATAAATTTTTTTCTTTTAACATTAGATTGCCAGGGTTCATCCATATTATTGTTCAATACAGTCCATTCATTTTGACTATTCTATGATAAAGTAGTCCCCCCCCCCCCGCCCCTTATCCACAGTTTTGCTTTCCATGGTTTCAGTCATCTGTGGTCAACTGTGGTCCAGAAGTAGATGATCCTCCTCCTGACATATGGTCAGAAGGTCAGTGTTAGCCAGACACTGCATCATAATGCCTATGTCAGTCACCTTACTGCATCTCCTCATGTAGAGATTTTATCATTTCACATCATCACAAGAAGGGTGAGTACAGTATAATAGATATTTTGAGAGAGACCACATTCATACAACTTTTATTAGAATATATTGTTCTAATTGTTCTATTTTATTATTAGTTATTGTTAATCTCTTACTGAGTCTAATGTATAAATTACATTTTATCATACTATATTTATCATAGTATTTATCATACTACTATATTTATACCATATTTACTACTGTATTCTGTGTTTACACCTACCTTTTTTTTGAGACTTCAAAGACAGTTCTTTAACTACTTGGGATTGTTTTCCCCATACCTTCCAACACTAGGCAACCATTTACCTATTTTCTGTCTTTATGAATTCGCCTGTTCTATACATTTAATATAAATGTAATTATATAATATGTTGTCTTTTGTGTCTGGTTTCTTTCACATAGCATGTTTTCAAGGCTCATCCCTTGCATGTGTCAGTACTTCATCCTTTTTATGGCTGAATAATAAATACCCTGTTGTATGGATATACCATGCTTAATTTATCCACACATTTGTTGCTGGACATCTAGGTCATTTCCACTTTTTGGCTATGGTTATTAATGTTGCTCTGAACATTCATGAAATGTTTCTGTGGACATATATTTCTCTTTCTCTTGGGCATATATAGCTAAGAGTGAAATTGCTGGGTTATACGTTGTTGTTTTTTTTTTTTAATTTTTTTTCAACGTTTATTTATTTTTGGGACAGAGAGAGACAGAGCATGAACGGGGGAAGGGCAGAGAGAGAGGGAGACACAGAATCGGAAACAGGCTCCAGGCTCTGAGCCATCAGCCCAGAGCCCGACGCGGGGCTCGAACTCACGGACCGCGAGATCGCGACCTGGTTGAAGTCGGACACTCAACCAACTGCGCCACCCAGGCGCCCCTGGGTTATACGTTTTATACCTTTAACAGTGTGGGGGACTTCCAGACTGTTTTTTAAAGTGGCTGCAGGGCGCCTAGGTGGCACAGTCAGTTAAGCATCTGACTTCAGCTCAGGTCATGATTTTGTTGTTCATGAGTTCGAGTCCCACGTAGTAGGGCTCTGTGCTGTCAGCTCAGAGCCTGGAGCCTGCTTTGGATCTGTGTCTCCCTCTGTCTCTGCCCTGCTCACGCCCTGTCTCTCCCTCCTTCAAAAATAAATAAACATTAAAAATATTTTTTTAATAAAAAAAATGAATAAACACAAGCTCAGTGTTTCCAAACTAATAAAAAACACCTTTGCACATAGGGATAGATCTTTCATAAACATTAAATGTTTGATAATGAATGCAAACCAACGGGAGCTAAACGACAAAGGACTGCTACCAGCCCTCTTCCCTCATGTAGATTATGACATTAAAAAAAAAAAAAATCCTTTTCTGTGTTATCTTCTTTCAATGCCCAGTTCAGAATTTCTGAATTTGTATAGATTGTGACAAGGAGAACCCCAAATTATTATCACAGAAGAGTAACAGGAGGAAAGATGGAATTTAGCAATACCACATTTCTGAAATCTGTCTATGTGACATTCCTATAAAGTTTCTTTTGAGTGGCTTTAAGTGTTTTCTATTCCACCAAGTTACAATGCATAAGTACCTCTTCAAAGCTATCATTTTAACAAAGGAGGCACTCCACAAAGAATTAAATACAGAGGATAGAAAGAAAATGTGCAGAAGTGTTCTAAGAGAATAAAAACAAAAAACAGTGAATTTGAAGGCTTGCTTTAGGGTTTCCTAAGCCAAGTTGTTGTTTTTTTAAAATATATGTTTCAACCAAAATCTATTGATAATTTAGTTATAAAGAAGACAGAGACTGTACCCATCACACACACCTCATTATGTTCCTGAATGTGGCTCTTTCAGTCTTGATTGGGTACCTGCACCTCTTGGAGGGACACAGGAATTTTGATCACAAACCTCATCTATAAGATAAGAAATGTGGTTTGTTTCTCTTAGTATTAAAATATATGGGAAGCAGAGTGGTAACAATATTTATGATTGAACACAAAGTATGGCCAGTTGTCAGCCCTCTCCAGTGAATCTCCAAAGAAGGATGATTTAAATAGCTCTAAATGGACAGTATGCTATGTTAGCTCAGAAATCAATTGCTGAAATCCACCACCATCAACCTAAAATCCCCAGTCCCAAGCTAAAGAATTTTCTATCTTCCTCAGTGACATCATACCACCCAAGCCTGATTACATATATACAGAACTTTACTCTGCACTCATATTCCTGAGTAGATTGAGATTACGTGTTTGTTTATGAATCACTTGGCCAGGAATGGTACTTAGGCTGAGAAATCAGTTTTATCAGAGGAAAAATAGCTGGTCCTTATAAGAGCAGAGGTATCAAATTATTTTTTATTCATATTGGTATACCTCCATCAGAGGAGAAACACAGGTAAGAAAGCAGCTGGTTTCCTAGGGGCACCTGGGTGGCTCAGTCAGTTAAGCATCTTATTTCGGCTCAGGTCATGATCTCACAGTTCGTGGGTTTGAGGCCCTGCGTTGGGCTCTGTGCTGACAGCTCAGAACCTGGAGTCTGCTTTGGATTTTGTGTCTCCCTCTCTCTCTGCCTGTACCTCACTTGTGCTCTCTCTCTCTCTCTGTGTCTCAAAAAAAAAATAAATAAATGTTAAAGAAAAAAAAAAGCAGCTGGTTTCCTGAACAGAAAAATAGGAAAATTCTTTCATAAGGTAAGTTGGATTTATCTTCTAGGCTCACAAGAAAACACAAATTTTCTATTTATGTGTTGAAGCACATAAAACAAGGTATGTATTGGTTGGTTGAAGAAAATGTCATCTGATACTTGCAGGAAACCCCATATTTCCTTTAGGAGAAATGGTTTGCTAATTCAGTGTTTGCAATAACTTTATAGAACTACTGTGAATAATGGGAATTGACTGTATTTTAAGCTCTGCAAGCCATTCAGTCTGCATAACTAGTCAATCCTGCCCTTGTAGCTTAAATGCAGCCATAGACAATGAATAACATGAACATGGCTATGTTCCAGTAAAACTATTTATAGACACTGAAGTTTGAAACGCATGATTTTTTAGACGTCACAAAATATTCTTCTTTTTCCGATTTTTTAAAACCATTTTAAAAAGATATTATTCTTTACTCACTAGCCATATACGTGGCAGGCCAGATTTGTAATTTGTCAACCCCTGCTTTAGAATAACTACAATCTAAAATTTTATTTACTAGTTATATTTTTAGTAATAATAATATTGGCATCACAATTTTAAACTATTTTATGGCCATTCTAGACTACTGCAACTATATAAATATGTTAATATTACTAGGAACCAGGATTTCTAGAGAGAGATTATTAGAGGAAAAAAACAAATATAAAAGGTAATAAAACCTTGTAACATTACATTTGAATTAGTAATGTCAGCACGAATGAATGCTTGAGTCTTAAGTTTCTTGCCTTCCTTTAACAAAGAGAAGAGTGTCTGATCTAGAACCCAAGATATTTGACTCCCTAATCCTGGGTTGTCTGCTCTAGCCATAGTGCTTCTCTTTTAGGTAAAGATGTTTTTTTCTTTTAACATTTATTTTTGAGAGAGATCAAGCATGAGCAGGGGAGGGGCAGAGAGAGAGAGAGAGAGGAAGAGACAGAATCCCAAGCAGGCTCAGCACTGTCAGCACAGAGCCCAATGTGGGGCTCCATCTCACAAACCGAGAGATCATGACCTGCGTCAAGAGTCAGATGCTTAACTGAGCCACTCAGGGGCCCCAAGATGTTTTTTCTTAGTCTGGGCCTTCTTAAATCCTCCCAACAAAGTCCCCTTAACATTAAGAGGAACAGCCTATTCTGGAAATCTGGGGAAGGAGCAAATAAACTATTCCAGGACAGGATTTTCCTTTGAAATCTTATGTTTAAATCTATGTTTATTTACATTCTCCATAATAAACCTGTGATTAAATGTAAATACACAATTTTCCAGAAAAATCAGTTTTTGTCACCAAATGCTTCAGTAAAGATGATGCTTCTTGAAAATGCAACATTCCTTTCTCATTTCAAAATTGAGGCGAGTGAGGCTTTTGGTCTCATCCAATCATTCCACATCGTCACAGTCCCGCAGGAACACACCAGAAGCGCGCGCGCGCGCGCGCGCGCACACACACACACACACACACACACACACACACGCCACAATCAGGCACACACTGAGGGACTCCCATCCAAGGTCTGCAGGGAAGGCCTGGGGAAAACGTATCTATCAGAACCGTGCCACCTAAATGTTCAGAGTCAATTACAGACACGTTCACAGACCCATTACCTCGCAGGCCAACACAACATTCTTAGTCCTGTACAGTCTGCCACACAATCCAGTCAAGATCTCCCTCACAAACCACATTCCGGTCCTCGAAGTAGCACTTCACAAACACAAACCAGCCACACCCAATGAGAAAGTCGTACCCAGAACCACCCCAAAGATAGACACACAGTGCCATCGAGTAGGCGGTAGGGAGAGTCACATTTATGCATATCCCCCCTTTAATACGCCGGTTGTTGGTGCCCGCCGCGCTCCAGGACCTGCCGGGACTTTCTTGGGACAAAGAGCCGGGAACGCCGCCCGCTCAGGAGCCCGCCTAGATCTCCGCCTCACGCGGCGAGCGGGCGGGGTGGAAGCTCCGCTCCCCTAGGCTGGCGGCGCCGGCGCACTCAGTGCCTACAGAGCGAGCTCCCAGCAGCCTCCGCGCGCGGCCCGTTAAGCCCCGGGGGCTGTGTACTTGCAGGTTCCGTCCCATCCTCGCTTACACTGAGCATCACCGTGAGGCAGGTGCGACACCCAAGGTGAGCAGTCCCGGTTCAGAGGGTCGGAAAGACGTTGCCGCCTGGCCTGGAGATTAGGAGACAGAAGGGAGGCGCTGCAGTACCGCAGAGTGTGGCGAGCCTCTCACCTCAGGCCCGAGTGTGCGTGAGAACGGCAGTGGTGTGCGTGGTTGTGTGTCTGGGTGACCGTGGGCGTGACGGGGCCCGAGTGTGGCATCAGGACTGTGTGTGGCTGTGAGGTCGGAACTAGTGGGTGATGGCATTTGTGTGGCTGAATTGGACGCAGATCCTCTTGTGTGACCGAAGGTTGCGTGACCGTGGACTATGTGACTCCGACCCTGGCGTCGCAGCTGATCTTCTGCCCTCTAGCCGCACGCGCCCAGCGGCAGAGAAAAAGCTCCCAGACAGACAGCTGAGCGCCAGCGAAAAGGCTCATACCCGATCTTGGGATAAGAATGTTAGAAAAGAACGTGCCTCGCAGGCAGGTTCCTGGGGGTACCCCCACCCACTACATCTTCGGATGCGCGCGCGGACACACACACACACACACACACACACACACACACACACACACACACACACAGCTCTGAGGGGTCCAGCTGCAGGTTTCAGAACCACCGAGTTTCTTCCGGGAAACTGCCCAGAAGTCCGATTCCCGCCGCCCGCCTCCCACAACCGTGACCCTGGCCTTTTTCTAATACTAGGAAGGGTCAACAATATTCTCCCTCTTTACTCGGTTTATGTGTGGGTGGTGGGTGGGGACAGATGGGGTCGTGGTGTGCCCTAATTTAGCTGGGCTGGGCTCCAAGAAAGGCCTGTTGTCCTAAGATTCCCTTCTTCCTCAATCTTGTCAAACCCTAAGGAAAGGGCTCTGAGGAGGAGGAGGAGAAGGAATGCTCTTGTCCATTTTAAAAAGTTAAGGTCAAGGTGAGTGGGTATTTCCTCATATAATATGAAATGCATTTTTATTTTTTAGGGCATGGGAACATTTGCTTCCTTTTTAAATTTCCTGTCGATTGAGTTAATACTTAGGCTACCTACCTAGTGCCTATATGCACTTGTCCATTTGACAGATACTTCCCATTACTTCTATGAGCTTTCTTTTTAAGTGTAAAGCTCTTAGAACAGCTCCTGACACTTGATAAGTATTTAATAAACATTAGCTATTTGTTAATGTGATTTTGGGCAATTCCCCACCCACCTCCAATAGATCAGGAAAAATGAAAATACCAAGCTAACTGTGATGGGGATTTCCTAGTTTAAAAAAAAAAAAATGAGATGCTCAAATGGTCTAGAACAGAAATTCTTTTTTTTTTTTTTAACGTTTATTTATTTTTGAGATAGAGACAGAGCATGAACGGAGGAGGGGCAGAGAGAGAGGGAGACACAGAATCTGAAACAGGCTCCAGGCTCTGAGCTGTCAGCACAGAGCCCGACGCGGGGCTCGAACTCACGGACTGCGAGATCATGACCTGAGCCAAAGTCGGACCCTTAACCGACTGAGCCACCCAGGTGCCCCTAGAACAGAAATTCTTAACCAGAGGTAATTTAAATCCATTTGGAGCTTTCAGGGAACCAGAAACTCCTTGAAGTTGTATTTAAGTTGTTGTAGATATTTGTTAATATGTCATTTCTATGGGGAGGAAGTCCATAATTTAATGAGATTTTCAAACATGATGCTAAAAAGATTTAGATCTACTGGCCTAGAGTCAAAGACTAATATCTGAGAATGTACTTTGAGATAACAAATAAAATTAGTGTCTAACAATAGAAAATTCTTAAGTCACACTCCATCCCTGTGATGCAATTTTATGTCATTAAACATGTGAATCATGAGAAGGAAAAAATTGAAAAAAAATTTTAAAGTCTATTTATTTATTTTTGAAAGAGAGAGATAATGGAGAGAGAGAATCCCAAGCAGTGGAGCCTGACACGGTGCTTCCGAACCATGAGATCATGACCTGAGCTGAAGTCAAGAGTTGGATGCTCAACTTACTGAGCCACCCAGGTGCCCTGTAAATGATAAATTTTAAGCAATAGTCATAGTTTTGAACAAGATGACTCAGGAAAATTTTAATTACAGATGAATCCCTTTTAGTAAACTAGGGGCTTGTAGAAATTTTGCAAGGATTATATCTAATGTGAAACTATAATTAGTTACACAGTGGAGAAAGGCAGAGAGAAAGCCTCTATCGTGTACCAAATACTTCTGCTTTGGTGTATTTTTACTGAATTTAAGAATGCTGCTTACTGTGGGGTGCCTGGGTGGCTCAGTTGGTTAAGCTTCTGACTTCTGCTCAGGTCATGATCTTGAGGTTTGTGAGTTTGAGCCCCGTGTCCGGCTCTGTGCTGACAGCTTGGAGCTTGCAGCCTGCTTCGAATTCTGTGTCTCCCTCTCTCTCTGTCCCTCCCCTGCTCATACTCTGTCTCTCTCTGTCTCTCAAAAATAAATAAATGTTAAAAAAAATAAAAAAGAATGCTGCTTACCTTGATTGTGTTCAGTCACAGAATAAGGTGAAGGCAGCACCTTGTTTTGGTGAAGAACAGTAAAAAAACTGATGAGTGTTATTTATTTCTGCCATACTGATTTTTTTTTTTTTTGAGGAACTCACTCATTTCACAGTCCTATAGACTCCTTTCTCTTAACAACTAAAAGGTAGTTCCTCTCCTCAACTCTTTTTTATTTTGTTTGAAAATAGTTTTTGTTTCTGATGATAGAATTAATGCAGGTTTATTATAAACAAGAAAAATATGCAGACCTAAGGAAATTATAAAGAAGAACATTTAATTTGTTCATAGTCCCATCATACAGAGTTAATGAATATTAGTACTTTGATGTTTGTTTTTCCAAATCTTTTTTCTGTGCGCTTGTGTACATATGTTTATTTCGTAAAATAGAATTACAAAAATTGATTATTTAAGGAGATACTCTCCAACATTTTGAAAAGAAATCCAGCGCAGTCATAAGATTTATTATATTGCTGTTTGTACAGAGTAAAGGAGAGTACAGTGGTTTCCCTCTAATCTGAAATTTTTTTCAAGACTTTATACCTTTTAGGATTATGGAAACATTTATCAGGGCAACAAATATCAAGTAAGATATCTTTTCAGAATTGAGGTGGTGTTTTTTTTTTTTTTTTTTTTTTGTGGTTCAAGGTTGCTCCTAAGTAGAGATTTGTAATAACAGTGGAACGTGGTAGTAATGATAAATAATTCAGGCATGTTATACAGAAGAACTTGATCAAATGTTTTTAATGTGTTAATGTGTTCAGTATGATACCTTATCAAATTTCTTGAGTTTTATGATGCCAAGTGGTGTTTCTTTGGAACTGCTAGGAATAGAGAGCAAAAGGGACTTTGTTCTACTTCTTGATTTTTATGAATCTTTTTTGCTAATATTATTTATTAAGAAGAATTACATTCTCAAACAGTTCTAAAATTTACTAATGTTGTAAGAAAGAGGAGTCCAGAAAATCTCACTATAAGAGAAAGGAGAAAGGGCATCCTAGTATTAAAATTATTAAAGGGACGCTTGGGTGGTTCAGTTGGTTAAGCATCCAACTCTCAATTTCGGCTCAGGTCATGATCTCATGGTTCATGGGTTCAAGCCCTGCATCAGGCTCTGCGCTCACAGTGTGGAGCCTGCTTGGGATTCTCTGTCTCCCTCTCTCTCTGCCCCTCCCTTGTTCATGCTCACTCTCAAAAATAAAATTAAATTAAAAGTAAAATTATTAAAGATAATTTACCAAATAATTAAAATGCTTTTACTAAAGATACTTTTTTAAACACATGGAATAACGGGCATGTAATTTTTTCATTTTATTTATTGCTTGTAATAAGGTATTTTAAGTGCTTTATATGTATTATATTATTTAACCTTCACAATAACCTTATAAGATATATACTGTTACTATTCTCCAGTTTATCTAAGAGGAAGCAGTGGCACTGAAAACTAACATGACTGAAGTCTCCCAGTTGATAACATCAAACCTCAGATTCATATTCTGGATCCTGACAACAAAGCCTGTGTTCTTCATATGTGAGAGTCAGTCACCTCCCACCATTGTGGATATTCTTTTTGGTCTGCCTATTGCACTTGGAAGTTTATCATGGATATCTTTCTTCATGAATTAATATGAACCAGTACCATTATTATTAATAATTACCATAATATGCCATCATATTGTAGAACCTAATTTATTTAGCTGGTTGCCTTACTGTTAGGTTTTCTGACTTTTGGTTAGAAAGTATTCCTTGATGAACTTCCTTGTATATATCTCCTTGTATACTTCTATAAAAATTTTCCAGGGATAAATTCCTAGAAATGGAATTTCTAGGTTGAATTATTAGACATTTTATAAAGTACTCACAATATGCCTGATCCTATGCTAGTACTCTGAGGGTGAAAGAGTGACTAAAATGACAAGTTGATTTTTTTTTAATATGAAATTTATTGTCAAATTGGTTTCCATACAACACCCAGTGCTCATCCCAACAGGTGTCCACCTCAGTACCCATCACCCACCCTCCCCTCCCTCCCATCCCCCATCAACCTTCAGTTTGTTCTCAGTTTTTAATTGTCTCTTATGTTTTGGCTCCCTCCCTCTCTAACCTTTTTTTTTTTTTCCCCTTCCCCTCCCTCATGGTCTTCTGTTAAGTTTCTCAGGATCCACATAACAGGGTTGATTCTTAAATTATTATCTATCAACATAGATAAAACTGTATAGGAATTAGACTAAGTGTGATAAAGGTCACTGAAGAAGTTAGCTTGGGAATTCCTGGGAAGAAGATACATTATCTGATTATAGCAAGCTTTATCAGGTTGTAACCAAAAAATGCCAAATCCAGAGGATTTCTGTATAGGTAAATGGACTGTATGTAAGAGGTGTTATGCCTTATGGTTTTTATTCTCATGATGTTGATGCAAAGTGAGACCAACAGGGCAAAAGATTCAGCACCTCTTTGGAGGGCATCATGGCTAAAATGACTGGTTCAGAAGCAAGATCAATGCATTAGTACAGAAGTTAAGAAAGGCAGCAGCAGAGAAACAAGGCATTAGATGGGGGGGTGTTTAACCATTTTTTTCTAGGCAAAACTTCAACATACATGAACAAACTTACAAATCATAGAGTTGGGTCAGCTATTGGGAGCTAGAAGAAAAATATATAGTAGCTTTTTTCCTCCAAGTTCAAGAGGTGACTGCTTCAGAAGTGAGTCTTTTTCACCTATTTGAAGAAAAGCTTCCCATTTACAAAATTTCAAAAATATCTTTCCAGAGTATATATTGCCATATAAAATTATGAAGTAAATATAAGCAAAAAGAAGAAAACTAAGATCAAAATGGGGAAATTAGCAATCTTTGCAGATCTTTTTTTTTTTTTTTTTAATTTTAGAGAGAGAGTGTGTGAACACAAGCAGGGGAGAGGGAGGCAAAGGGAAAAAAAGAGAATCTTAAGCAGGCTCCATGCTCAGCACGGAGTCCAACAGGATTGATCTCACGACCCTTGGATCATGACCTGACCTGAAATCAAGAGTCAGATGCTTAATTATACTTTACTAATGTATTCATAATGTCCATTTTATTTTATTTTATTGAAGAATATTTTATCTTGAATATTTTGTATGTCCTTATATATTTTTAAAAGCTTAGATTTTGTGATTATCATGCACATGCACAAATATATATATCTTTTTTGCCCTGCTATAACAGGATCACAGTACTCACAACTGTTGTCACCTGCATTCTTCACTCAGCAAATAGTAAACATATTTCCATCTTTCCAATTAAAAGTCTGTATTATCATTTTTTAAGTGACAAGCTTTTTCATTCTGTGGATGCTTTATAATTTATTTAATCTACTTTCTACTGAAGGATTTTTAGATTCTTTCCAGCTTTTTTCCATTATAAATAATGTCTGTCACTACATTCTTACATCTTGTACATATATACAATTATTTTCTTTAATCCCCAGAGTAGAATTTCTGAGTCAGAAGATTTGCATGGTTTAAATGCTGCTTGGACATAATTTTTTTTTAATGAATGTTTATTTTTAAGAGAGATAGAGCATGAGTTGGGGAGGGACAGAGAGAGAGGGAGACACAGAATCTGAAGCAGGCTCCAGGCTCTGAGCTGCCAGCACAGAGCCAGACGCGGGACTCGAACTCACAAACCACAAGATCATGACCTGAGCTGAAGTCAGATGCTTAACCTACTGAGCCACCCAGGTGCTCCCTGCTTGGACATAATTTTAAATTTACACAATCTGCAGGTTAGAGTATTCATTTCCTTACAAACTTGCTAATATGGGCATAAGTACTCCCAAAGTGAGATTTAATGTCTTTTGGTGGTTTCACATGTTATTTCTATTTTTTTAGGTTTATTTATTTATTTTGAGAGAGAAGGAAAGAGAGAGAAAAAGCATGAGTGGGGGAGAGGCAGAGAGAGAGGGAAAGAGAAGGAATCTCAAGCAGGCTCGGCACTGTCAGCGCAGAGCCCAACTTGGGGCTGGAACTCACAAACCGTGAGATCATGGCCTGAACCAAACAAAATCAAGAGCTGGATGCTTAACCCACTGAGCCACCCAGGAGCCCCGTTATTTCTATTTTTTAATGAGTCCTGCATGCTCATGTTTCTCCCATTGGAACAAGAAATTCTGGGTTTCAGAGACCAGAACTAGAGTTGATTAAGAGCTGACTTTGGTTAGAAAAATGAGGAATCCAAATTCAGCTTTGCTACTTAACTGAATTTCTGCAAGTGGTTTTACTTTTATTGTAAATATTCTGGTCCATCGCATAGATAATTATTATACTACATAGCAATCCTAAGGATCCACTTAATGTATATAAAATGCCTGTCCTATGGAAGTCTTTGAAATAGTTATGTGTTGTCTACCTGTTGAGCGCATGTATCCACACCTTTTCAGCCTAGGTTGTAAGAAAGAGAATGGTAAATAAAGACATGTAGGAAAGCAGTGTGGTTGATTCTGATTGAAAAAAGTGATGAGCCCAGAAGATTCTGGAAGTTATTGTACAGGCTGGCAGGCTGGTAGGGTTGCCAGTGCAGCAGTTTAACAGTGGTTAATGACTGCCAGGGTTGGGACTTAGGAATTTCTCTCTTTGTATCTGATGAATCCAAGCAAGCCTGCAAAGCTTTGAAAGATATTCTTGTTTAGATGATGTGGCCCTTTATCAGCCCTGGAATTTTCGAGGAGGGATTAGATTTTCCAGATGCCCTCAAATTTCCCTCAGTGTGTGTGTGTGTGTGTGTGTGAGAGAGAGAGAGAGAGAGAGAGAGAGAGAGAGAGAAGTTCAAGGGAGGGGAAAAGGACATTAAAGGGTGAGAGAGAGAGAGAGAGAGAGAGAGAGAGAAGTTCAAGGGAGGGGAAAAGGACATTAACTCCAGCCATTTAGTGAGTTCTGAGGACTATCTCATCTCATGGCTTTCTTTTCTTCCCCCTAGCTCTGGCCTCTGTGAACCCTCCAGGCAAGTAAACTCCAAGGAAGACTGACCAGTTCTTGAGTTTCTAAACCATGGCCCATGTAAGTTACTGTTTCTTTCTCCTGAAAATACAGTCATGTTAATGTCCTATGAACATTTCTTTATCCTGAAACTTCCTACCTATCAGAGTCCCATCTAGGAATCTTCTCCCAGTCCTCCAAATCCAGTGAGGGATGAGGCTATTTAGCACAACACCTGTCCTATGAGTCCTCTTTTCGCCAGTCATTATTCGTGTATTCATTGAAAAAAAAAAATCATTTAGCATCTCCTATGTGTGCTCAATCTTTTGCTAAGAGCTGCAGTGGGGCAGAAATGAAATCGCTTGAGGGGGATGTTTGACCATCTTTGTGAGTTGATGAAAGAGGATGAGCCCATTTGACTACTCATGGGGAAACTGAATGTTTCTGGATTTGAGTTTTCCAAGTATGTAAGATAAGATTTGCTGTTGGTTGGCCTCAACCTCAACATATGGTGAGCTCACTTGCTTTGTGAGGCTTTTAGGATGGGGTACAGATATAATTGGGTCTTGCATGCAAAGAGATCAAGGACCTTCCCTAGGAATCCCTAAGAGTTGTATACTAGGATCAGGGTTCCATTTGTAGTTGAACAGGATATGCTGGTCTAGAATGACATCTCTGTGATTCTGGATCACCAGTATCCAGAATCTACATCCATATCCTCTAAGTCAGGAACAAGGAATGTATACAGTGAGTGATGGAAAATGATAAGTAGGAAAATCATGCAGATACATAGTTTATAGGCCTTAACAACTGAGGAGAACCTTAAATATTTTGTATAGACCAAAATGGAAGAATGATTAAGTCTCATATAGCCCTCACATAGACTATTATACAATTTTTTAGACTTCATTAAAGAATCTGTCATAAATGGAAAAATGCTTATGATATGATCTGATTCAATGATGAACTTGGAATAAATTATTCATATCCTTTTCTAACATAGAAATATTATAAGGAAACTTTTTAAAAATCTGTTCTTTAAAGGGAAAGGGTGGAAGAACTACATTTCTTGAGACTTTATGAGGGAGACATGTAACAGGCACAGGCTTATATACAATATTTCATTTAATTGGAAAACTGATTTTTTTCTTTCCCAGACATGTTTGGATGATCAAGATACGCCAGAGTATTCAAGAGGCTGCACCTATAGCAACAGGATTCTTCAAGAGCACATAGGCATGCTGCTTCAGGCACACTCATTTCCTAACTCACTATATTAAAGGCTTCCAGCCCAAGCCTTTTTGTTTGCCATATGGTCCATTTCCTGCAGTATCTCTTCCATCTTAAAACAAATTTTCTTTAATTTCAATTGTATTATATGGTTTGTCATTGCAGAGATCACTGATGTTCAGTGATGTGTCCATAGTCTTCTCTCAGGAGGAGTGGGAATACCTGGACCTGGAACAGAGGGACTTGTACAGAGATGTAATGTTGGAGAATTACAGCAACTTGGTCTCACTGGGTAAGGTCATCCGCCTGTAGACATGTTTTCTGTAATTTCTGCTTTTTTCTCTGGAAATTTCAGTAATATCTTTCAAGAAGCTATCTAAATTTCTGCTCCCTGTTCTCAGGTAAATGGTTTGAACTTTATTTGTTTGAAAGTGAACACCTCTGTTAGACATATTCATCTTCCTTATTCTTTTTTTTTTTTTTTTAATGTGCCATCTTCCTCATTCTTAAGTGGCCTTTAGGCCTTCCTTATTGATGAAAAAAGGGTGGATTTGAATACAGTCTTACTAGTGTCAAAGAAATCAGGTTTCCAGGGTACCTGGGTGGCTGAGTCATTCAAGTGTCTTACTCTTGATTTCTGCTCAGGTCATGATATCACGGTTCGTGAGTTCAAGCCCCATGCTGTTATTGCGGAGCCTGCTTGGGATTCTCTCTCTCCCTTTCTCTCTCTGCCCCCCACCCCCACCCCGCTTGTGTATTAAAAAAAAAAAATCAGGTTTCACTTTGTATGTGAACTCAGAATTGCTATAGGTGTTTTGTTATTTGTTGGTATACCTGTTAGGAAAATAGCTAGACCATGTATCTTGGTTTTAATCTACCAAAAGAACAGATAATATTTGTAGTGTTAAGTTGGATCAACAGGATTTATTTACAATTCAAGACAACTCATTCCTTTTGTTAATAAACATATTCACTTTTACCTACTTTCATGATGAAAAATTAAAAATCCAAGAACTTTGCATTTAACATTATATTAATATCATAAGAAATAACAATAAATGCTTCTGGAAACTTCTTGTTTTCCCCTCAGCAAAATAACAATGACAATAAATAATAATAGCTAATAAAATACATTCGACCCTTGAACAACATAGGAGTTAGGGATGCCAATCCCCTATGCAGTCAAAAATCTGCATGTAACTTTTGACTCCCCAAAGCTTAACTAATAGCCTACTATTGATCACAAGTTTTACTGATAACATAAAGTTGATTAACACATATTTTGTATGTTATATGTATTGTATACTGTATTCTTAAAGTAAGCTAGAGGAAAAAAATGTTAAGAAAAGCATAAAGAAGAGAAAATACATTTACAGTACTTATTTATCAAAAAAAATCCACATATATGTGGACTGTTGCAGTTCAAACCTGCATTGTTCAAGGGACAACTGTGTATATAGTGCTTAGTACATAGCCTAGGCAGTGTTTAGATATAGGTATATGTTAATATAACTGTCACAACAATTGTGTATGAAGGGTACAATTACTATTCTTAAAACTCGGATGTGGCAGAGACAGGATTTGAACTCGGGCAGTCTGTGCTCTCAACCACTTGCCTCAAGAAGGATTACTTGTATGAATATAAATTAATCTATTTATTATGTAACCTTAATATGAATGTTTTCTAGCTATCTTGCCCTTCTTTGTTCTAAAGGCTTTATCAATTACCATCTGACCTGTAGTTTATTAAGAAGGTAGCCAAGATTGAATCAAAGTAACTTTGAATTTATTTTTTATTTCCATATCACCTTACATTTCATTTCTTCTAATCAGGATGCTTCATTTCTAAGCCAGATGTGATTTCCTTGTTGGAGCAAGGAAAAGAGCCCTGGAAAGTTGTGAGGAAAGGAAGGAGACGATATGCAGGTGAGTGAGCCCCAATTAAGCAGGGGGAAGCCATCACCAGAGGAAACCACACAACTAGTTAGGGAAGAGGCACACTCTACTGCTGTTGTTTAGAAAGTCCTCTTTAAAGATCCAAGGCCTGGGGTGCCTGGCTGACTTAGTCGGTAGAGCATATGACTCTTGATCTTGCAGTTGTAAGTTTGAGCCCCACGTTGGGTGTAGAGATTACTTAAAAATAAAGTCTTTAAAAAAATTAAAAAATTAAGGTCTAGGGCCTGAAAGAAAAAGGTCTAAGACCTGAGGAGCAAGTTAAGGTCTTAGCAGGGGATACATATAGAACTATTTATTTATCCATTTACCACTCTTTTGTTGTTGTTGCTGTTGTTCTTCAAATTTTCCTCCTCTTTGAAGGGGGCATGGGTGGAGAGGTGCTCTCTTTGTTCCCTGTTGACAACCATTCTATCTATATTTTGATTCAGCTGCTTTCTTCTTTTGTATTTATAAATAGTAGATAGTTAGACTAACTGACTGATTGACTTATCTGCCTACCTCTGAGCTGGGCACTGTGCTAGACACTATCAATATAGTAGTAAATAAAGCCAATAGAGTCTCTGTCCCCCATGGAATTTACCTTGTAATAGAGACACATAGTAACTATAAATAAATAGGAAATACAATTTTAGGGGGCACCAGGGCGGCTCAGTTAAGTGTCCGACTCTTGATTTCAGCCTCAGGTCATGATCTCACGGTTCATGGGTTTGAGCCCCGTATCTGCCAACACAGAGCCTGCTTGGGATTCTTTCTGCCCCTCCCCCACTTGCATACACATGTCCAGTCTCTCTCAAAATAAATAAATAAACTTTAAAAAAATAATAAAGATAGATAACTTCAGGTAATAAGAGAGTACTATGAAGTAAAGTAAGCAAAGTAAGAGAATAGAAAATGGTGTAGGATGGAAAGCTACTTTAGGAATGGTCTGAGAAAACTTTTTTGGGGAAATAAAAGACTATAAAAAGAATATACTTGACATTCTAAGAATATATATATGTTTTATCAGCAATCACAGTTTTATATGAATTACTCGAAGATAGATCCTTAGATCGTAGAATTTCATTCTCTGCTTTTTTCCCTGTGTATATATATATATCTACCTTCATATCAGGAAGAAACATGAATGTGATAGACTATAGGAAGAATGATCCCTTGGTTTAGCTTCCACCTCTGTGCTATTTTAATCTCTCTTTGAATGTCTTTAAAAAAGATCCTCAACATTCTTTATATAGAGAGGTATATGTTGTCATTCTGTATTTTGCTGTCTGTACATTCAGGTCTGGCTGAGGAGACTCATTTTAGGCTAAAAGTTCTTGTTGTAACAGGGCCATTTCAGTGCCTACACTATCTATAATGTTATATCTTCTGACTCACTCTCCACCACAGGAAGGAAAAACATGCTTTTTGTCCCAATCCTAACTTATTTTCTTTTTCATATTTAGGTAATTAAATGACATTTACAGTTATTAATGCTGAAAAAAAAAACAATGAAATGCAGAGTTTCCAAATGAGTAAGATAATGTAAGTTTAATCAGGAAGTATTCAGCCAAAATGACAACTCTTGACTCAAAATTAGACATCTTAAACAAGATCATTTTTTTCTTTCATTTTCTTTTCTTGCTTTGTTTCTTTCTTCCTTCAAGTAACTTTTATTGAAGTATAACTTGCATACAGAAGAGCAGATAAATGAGAGAAGGCTTTTTTGAGGAGGTGATATTTGAGGAGAGATGTGAGGCTCAAGCCATGTGATTCTCTAGGGCAAGAGCATTCTGAGCCAACAGAAAAGGCCTAAGGAGGAAGATAGCTTTGCATGTTTGAGGAGTAAAAAGAAGGCCATTATGGCTAGAGGAGGAGGAAGGGAAAAGAAAGTAACAAAAGATGAGATCAGAGTTAGGCAAAGGTCAAGTAATATAATCATTAAGAGAAACTGGAAGCTATAGCCTGCTATATAATCTAAAATGTTCCCTCTGGAATGCAAACTGGTGCAGCCGCTCTGGAAAACAGTGTGGAGGTTCCTCAAAAAATTAAAAATAGACCTACCCTATGACCCAGCAGTAGCACTGCTAGGAATTTACCCAAGGGATACAGGAGTACTGATGCCTAGGGGCACTTGTACCCCAATGTTTATAGCAGCACTCTCAACAATAGCCAAATTATGGAAAGAGCCTAAATGTCCATCAACTAATGAATGGATAAAGAAATTGTGGTTTATATACACAATGCAGTACTACATGGCAATGAGAAAGAATGAAATATGGCCCTTTGTAGCAACATGGATAGAACTGGAGAGTGTTATGCTAAGTGAAATAAGCCATACAGAGAAAGACAGATACCATATGTTTTCACTCTTATGTGGATCCTGAGAAACTTAACAGGAATCCATGGGGGAGGGGAAGGAAAAAAAAAAAAGAGAGAGAGAGAGAGGTTAGAGTGGGAGAGAGCCAAAGCATAAGAGACTCTTAAAAACTGAGAACAAACTGAGGGCTGATGGGGGGTGGGAAGGAGGGGGGGAGGTGGGTGATGGGTATTGAAGAGGGCATCTTTTGGGATGAGCACTGGGTGTTGTATGGAAACCAATTTGACAATAAATTTAATATATTTAAATTAAAAATAAAATAAAATAAAATAATCCCTCTGGTTGAGTATGTAAGCAGGAAGGACCAGTATGGAGGCAATTTCAGCTGTTTGGACTAGAAGTAATGGTGGTTTGGATAAGAATGGCAACAGTAAGAAAAAACAAAAAAAGAATGGCAACAGTAGGAGGTAATAAGCTCTTAGACTTGTGATATGTTTGAAGGTAATGCCAAAAAGAACATGCTGATAGGATCATAAGTGGATTAAGTGGGAAAGATCTATCAAAGGAAGAGATAAGGGTGTTAGCTGGGTAAATAGAAGCACAATTTACTGAAGTGGGGAAGATAAGAAGAGCAGGTTGGAAGATGGACATTGAATTCTGTTTTGGATATTTTTAACTCTGAGATATGTTTCTCTTTGAGATGTTGATTAGGCAGCTGAATAACCTGGAGCTCAGGGAGAGATTATGGCCTATTGTACATCTGGGAGTCTGTGGTTCAAATTTAAATCCATGGGTCTGAACTGGATCATTTAAGGAAGACATGCTTGAAGGAAGAAAGCAGACAAGGGAAACTGGCCTGAGGACTGATTCATGGGGCACTTCACCATTTAGACCTTTGAAAGAGGGATAGCAAAGGAGATAGAGAAGGAACAGCCACTGACATAAAAACAAAATGTTTCAAAATGAGAGTAGACAGTGGAGATGGAGAATTCATCCCAGGTTCTGGCAAGTGATTTCAGTGAAGTCTGGGTGAAAACATGATTGAAATGACATAACGAGAGAAGGGTAGGTGAGGCAGTGATGAGAATCAGTATAAGAATTCTTGGGAGGAATTGTGTATGAAAGGAAGTTGGGAAATGACATTCATAGTTACACTGGGGATATGAGTTATAAGCAGTGTATTTTGTGATATATTAGAACATGTTTGTGTGTTCATGAGAATGATTCTGTAGGTGGGGGAAACTGATGCAATAGAGAAAGAAGATAATTGTGGAAGCTGTGTCCTTGAGGTGGGAGTGGAGGAAAGGGCATAAGATCCAGAGAATAAGGTATAAAAAAGAAAACAATGTAGTTATGAAGGCAGGTTGGTCAGAGGTGGTGGAGAGAAGATAGCATATTCTGTTGTTGCTATTTTCTCAGTGAAGTAAGAAGATAGTCATGAATAGAATGTGAAGATTATTCAATATTAGCATTCAGTGTGGACTTATTCAGAATGTGTTTAAAATTGATTCTCAGAAGTACAGTTTCTTGGATGTCAGGCTTTTATTAAACTTAAATGTAATTATTATATATAGAGAGAGAAAGTTCTTATAGTTTTCTGTATTCTCATTAGCAGTCTTTAATATATTGAATAGAAATCCTTTGGTTGAATAGAATTGGGACTGGTATTTGGTTTGTTAATTCATAAAAATGGGTTAGATATTTTATTTTTTTAATGTTTATTTATTTTTGAGAGAGAAAGAGAGAAAGTGCAGGGTAAGGAGGGACAGAGAGAGATAGGGACAGAGGATCTGAAGCAGGCTCTGTGCTGACAGCAGAGAGCACGATGTGGTGCTTAAACTCTTGAACCGTGAGATCTTGACCTAAGCTGGTCAGATAGATCCTCAACCAAATGATCTGCTCAGACACCCCTAGAGATTTTATATATATATATATCATAAAAGTATTTTAACTCTCAACATGAAAATGTATCTTTATTTATTAATTCAGTTGAGATATGTCTAAGCCTGCCTTTCTAATGTGTCTCATCATATTTAATTTTTCATCTAAACCACATACATAATGCATAGTTTATTATTTCTAGTTAAAAAGAATTTTTTTAAACAAATCTAATATATTGTAATTGAAATTAAATCAGTGGTCACTTCAAGAGTGTGGGGTGGGATCAACTAGGGAAGAGTACAAAAGAGCTTTCTGGAGGATAGACTTTTTTTTTAACTTTATTTATTTTGAGAGAGAAAGCATGAGTAGGGGAGGAGCAGAGAGACAGTAAGAGACTCTCAAGGCAGAGCCCGATGTAAGGCTCAAACTCACAAACCCTGAGATCATGACCTGAGCTGAAGTTGGACGCTTAACTGACTGAGCCTCCAGGTGTCCTAGTTTTAATTTTTTTTAAATAGAACAAGAGCCAGACTTGAAGTGTGAGTGCGGACTATTTCTTGATTGTCATGTTTTCCCCCATCTTTTACTCTAACTCCTCCAACGATTTTTGAAAGCTGTGATTTTTTAACAATATGTATTTACGATCAGTTTTTCCAAAGTGTTGGAAGAGACTATGAGAAGAGACTGATAGTTGTTCATGAGTTTATTATTTAATTAAATTAGATACCTTAAGGGAAAAAGTGAAATTGGCCTAAACTTGTTTGGAATAAACACTCCCTTGTAAAGCAGAAGTACTTTGTCACCTAGACCTAGGGATGTGACTGTATCCCCAGGACATGACTAGCCACTATTTTCTCTCTCATGCCCTAGCCCCCATGTCCATTGCCTGCTGTGGAGGCAGACAGGAGTAGTTGCTATCTGGCCTGAGAAAATCTGCAGGATTCAATATACATGGCCACTTTGAAGATAGTATTTATCCTGTTGTCACCCATTGTCATCCATACCTGCTCAGCTTCTCAGCATGAACATACACTTGGTAGGCCATTCTCACCTTGTACAGAGTAATCTCCATCTTGTGATTTTGCATGTCATTTCTTTAGAAAATCTAATGCCAAATGCTTCGTATTTCAGAGTTTTCCTTCATAAAGGTTATGTATATATTTTCAGTTTACTACCTGACTAGAATCTTCTTTTCTGCATTATATTTTATTGTTAAACATATATATTAAAGCTATTAGTTTTTGTATTTTGATTTTATATCCCACTACCCTACCTAAATTCTGTTACCATTTATATCATTTAAACCTTCTAAGTGTTCCAATTATGTAATCATATCATCTGGAAATACAATTTTACCTCCTCTTAAATTTTTCTACTTCTAGCTTTTTTCTGATATTTAAGTGTATTGGCTAATAACTCAAAAGCTGCCTTTAATATATATTTTATCATTTTAGGGAAGTAATCATTTCTATTTTATTGTGCTGTTCCTTTAAATCAGGAATGGTTCCTATTTTAGTTGCCTTTCAGAATCTCTGAAGTTGATCTTGTGGTTCCCCCCAAACCCTGCAGCCCTATTTATTTATTTATTTTTTAAGTTTATTTTGAGAGAGAGAGAGAAAGAGAGAGCATGCACGCAGGAAGGGGAGAGAGGGAGAGAGAATCCCAAGCCAACTCTGCGCTGTCAGCGCAGAGGCTGACCCCACAAGCCTGACCCCAGGGCCTGAGATCAGGACCTGAGCCAAAATCAAGAGTTGGATGCTTAACCTACTGAGCCATTCAGGCACCCCGGTGTGTTGATTTGTCTTAATAGATTTCTTCATATTGGACCACTCTAACATTCTTTGAATAAATAACACTACGTTTTCAATATGCTGTTTTATTAGATGTTTTAGAATTTTTATATCAGTTTTCAAAAAATTGGTATGTAGTTTTCTTTTTATGAGTGATCTTTAGTACAGTATTACTCTATGAAAATAGTTTGGAAGTCCTCCTTTTTCTTAGTTCTCAGTCTTAATAGAATTTAGATAGTCTACTCTTAATAGAATTTAGATGGTCTATTCTTTAAAGCTTCTTTCCTAGGAGAAGGAGATGGTAAGTCTCACCCCATTCTCTATTTGCTCTATGAAAATTAATGTTTAAATTTTTTTTTTAACATTTATTTATTTTTGAGACAGAGAGACAGCATGAATGGGGGAGGGTCATAGAGAGAGGGAGACACAGAATCTGAAACAGGCTCCAGGCTCTGAGCTGTCAGCACAGAGCCTGAGGCGGGGCTCGAACTCACGGACCGTGAGATCATGACCTGAGCCGAAGTCGGATGCTTAACTGACTGAGCCCCCAGGCCCCCTGGAAATTCATGTTTAAACATTGTATCTCTTCTGTGGTCAGTTTTGGTAAATTATATTTTCCTAGAAAATTATTCATTTTAGGTATGTTTTAAAATTTATTAGCAAAATAATCTTTTTTCAGCTGGCCTCTGTATTCGTGGTTATTTTCACTTTGCCATTTCTTATTTCTATGTGCTTTATTGCTGTTTTTTTTTTTAATTTGTTTAATGTTTATTTTTGAGAGAGAGAGAGCAAGCATGAGCAGGGGAGGAGCAGAGAGAGAGACACACACAGACTCTGAAGCAGGCTCCAGACTTTGAGCTGTCAGCACAGAGCCCAACTTGGGGCTCTAATCCACGAGCCTTGAGATCTTGACCTGAGCTGAAGTCTGACACTTAACTGACTTGAGCCACACAGGCATCCCCTTGCTGTTTTCTTTATATTAACTAACGCTTTAGCTGTTTTGCTGATTTTTTTTAAGTTTATTTATTTATTTTGAGAGAGAGAGAAACAGAGCATGCAAGTGGAGAAGGGACAGAGAGAGAGAGAATCCCAAGCAGGCTCCATACTGTCAGCACAGAGTCTGACACAGAGCTCAAACCCATAAACCATGAGATCATGACCTAAGCCTAAATCAAGAATCAGTCACTTAACTAACTGAGCCAAGCTGACACCCCTGATTTGTTTTTTTAAAGAATGCTTTTGCTTTATGTATTAGTTCTTTTTTTCTGTTTTCTAGTTATGCATTTATACTGATTAATTTTGCTTTTGCTTTATGTATTAGTTCTTTTTTTCTGTTTTCTAGTTATGCATTTATACTGATTAATTTATTCCTTCTGCTTTGCTTCAGTTTACTTTATTCTTCTTCCAATTTCTTTGATTTTTAATTAATTTTTTCTCTCATGTTTATTGTTGTAAATATTTAAAGTTTTCAAATTTTTTTCTAAGCGCTGTGCTTATATTTTATAGATACTAATTTAATGTTGATTTTTAAATTATTACCATTTTCTAAAATACAAAAATACTGTTTTGGAGCTTATTTCCCTATTGATCTAAAAGTTATTTAATATAGACTTCTAAAATTTCAAGTGGGTTTATTTTTGGCTTTTTAAAATTTTATTATTTCTAGCTTCAATAGAAAATGTTGATATGATTTCAGCTTTTTTACACAGACCATATTATAATAACTGAAACATCCTCCTTTTTCTCTCTCATACATAACTCATTCAGCACTTAAATATTTCTCTGGCTATTTTTCCCACTGGTTTACCATCTGCTCTCTATATCCAACATGAACTTTGTTAGCAAATTTTTCATACTCAAGTGACTACAAGACCCATTGTCCCTTTTAGTGAGTTTCTTACATATCACATCTTTTTCTTTGCTAAGTATTTCATAAGAACTTCAGTAAGGTATAAGCATGTTTTCCTGTGTGGAAAATCACTGGTACACATTTCTAGGAAATAAAGGAATAGCTTTGCCTCTGAAGGAACGGAAAGGAGACTTGAGTAAGGGGATGAAGGAACAAAACTAGTTGAGCATTTATAAAATGGATGAATAACAGAATAAGCTTAAAGAGAAATCAAGTGAATAGAACTCTTCAGCACTTTTATTGTGTTGTGGAGACAGAAAATAACTCACAGCTACATGAAGTAAGGAATGGACATAGATAAGGGGTTTAAGCAATAAAAGGATATATAGGAATATATAACCATCATTTTCCATTTATATGTTTAACTAGACTAGCTTGGATTAATAAAGGGAATATTTAATCATTGTTATAATATGTGAGAGATTAGAGACAGAAATATGTTCCAAATGAGTATATAACCATGGGAATTGAAAGAGTAAAACTCATTATGTGCTATGCACGTATTATTTAACAGAGAGTAGAAATTGTTTCTGCCGTTGAAGAAGTTTAGGGGTAAGAAAAGCAGAGAAACAATTGTAAAAATTTATAAATATATAATTTCAACCCAGATATATGTTGATATGTAATACACATATATTATATGTCAGTGCATAGCCCGATGCGGGGCTCGAACTCATGAACTGGGAGATCATGACCCGAGCCAAAATCAAGAGTCAGATGCTTAACTGACTGAGCGACCTGGGTGCCCCAACGACATAGGTTTAGAGTCAGCCTTAAAGGAATAACTTTTAAACTAAGACCTCAGGATGAGAAGTAACCAGCTATTCAAAGAGCCCAAGCAGATTTGTGGAAAATAGAGCAGACTGAGATGATGTGTTATAGGTAAGTGGAGGTCTTTTAACCACAGCAAGTTTGATTTTATTCTAAGAATAAAGAGAAGTTGTTGAAAAAAGTTAAGGATGAATTCTTAACCTTTCATTTCCATCAGAACTGTGTGGAGAATATTAAATATTGGACTGACCAGGACTGTAGAATCTGATCCAGGTGGTTTAGGTAGTGTCTAAACCTCAATATTTATAACAAGTTCCTGTGACTTCTACTCCACATCTCAGCTTGATACCCACTGACTTAGTAATCACCAGCCTCACTTTGTTTCTTCTTTTTTAGTTTATTTATTTGTTTATTTTGAGAGAGAGAGAGAGAGAGAGAGAGAATGAATCCCAAGCAGGCTCCACTGTCAGCACAGAGCCCCATGCAGGGCTCAATCTCACAAACCATGAGATCACGACCTGAGCCAAAACCAAGAGTCGAACGCTTAATCGACAGAGCCACCCATGCACCCCACCAGTCTTACTTTCTTAACATGAACTTTCATTTTCCCTGGTGTTACTGTATGCTTTTTTTTCAACTTGCATATTTTCAGAATTTCATTGAGTATTACTTTAGCTGTCTATTATTTCTACTGTAGAAATTTTACTTCTTTTAAAAAAGGAAACTATATGTTTGCTCTCTTATTTTCTTTCAGATTTAGAGACCAGGTATGAGACCAAGAAGTTATCCTCAGAAAATGACATTTATGAAATAAACTTACCTCAGTGGAAGATAATGGAAAGAATTAAAAATCATGGCCTTAAGGGTCTAATTTTAAAAAGTGACTGGGAGTCTAAAAGAAAATTTGAAGGACAGGAGGAATATTTCAGTCAAGTGAAAATTACATCTCAAAAAGTGTCCTCTTATCAAAAACGTACATCTCTAACTCCACATCAGAGAATTCATTTTGTGGAGAAACCCTATGAATGCAAAGAATGTGGAAAGGCCTTTAGAGTACGCCAACAGCTTACTTTTCATCACAGAATTCATACTGGTGAAAAACCCTATGAATGTAAGGAGTGTGGAATGGCCTTTAGACAGACTGCACACCTTACTCGACATCAGAGACTTCATTCTGGTGAAAAACTCTATGAATGTAAAGAATGTGGAGAATCTTTTATATGTGGCCCAGACCTTAGAGTACATCAGAAAATTCATATTGGCGAAAAGCCCTATGAATGTAAAGAATGCGGGAAAGCCTTCAGAGTGCGAGGACAACTTACTCTCCATCAGAGGATTCATACTGGTGAGAAACCCTATGTATGTACAGAATGTGGAAAGGCCTTTAGACAGTATGCACATCTCACTCGACATCAGAAGCTTAATATTGCTGACAAACTCTATGAATGTAAAGAATGTGGGAAGGCCTTTTTGTGTGGCTCTGGCCTTAGAGTACATCACAAACTTCATACTGGTGAGAAACCCTATGAATGTAAGGAATGTGGGAAAGCTTTCAGAGTGAGACAGCAACTAACACTGCACCAGAGAATTCATACTGGTGAGAAACCCTATGAATGTAAGGAATGTGGAAAGACCTTCAGTCGTGGTTATCATCTTATTCTTCATCACAGAATTCATACTGGTGAGAAACCTTATGAATGTAAGGAATGTTGGAAGGCCTTTAGTCGTTACTCACAACTTATTTCACACCAAAGTATCCATATTGGTGTTAAACCTTATGACTGCAAGGAATGTGGGAAGGCTTTTAGATTGCTCTCACAACTTACACAACATCAGAGTATTCATATTGGTGAGAAACCCTATAAATGTAAGGAATGTGGGAAGGCCTTTAGATTGCGCCAAAAACTTACTTTACATCAGAGCATTCATACTGGTGAAAAACCCTTTGAGTGTAAGGAATGTAGGAAGGCCTTTAGACTTAATTCATCCCTTATTCAGCATCTGAGAATTCATTCTGGTGAGAAACCTTATGAATGTAAGGAATGTAAGAAGGCCTTTAGACAACATTCACACCTTACCCATCATCTAAAAATTCATAATGTAAAAATATAAGATAGTTTTTCAATCCTGTATTGTAGAATACTCTATGAATATAGTAATTAATCCTTTTTGCTTCCTTCATACAGGCAATTGACTTAAGAGGTTTTATATCATTACAAGAATATGTTAATTTAATGTATTCCACCATCACTTAAACCTGATAAACTTTACACTTACTCTAAAAACTAATCCTAATCAGTGTGACAAATGTGGGAGACACTTATCTCTGTCCCATCACTTTCCTACTTGTATTATATTGACAAGATGCTTAACTGCTCTGTGCTATAATTTTTTCATTTGTAAAATGGTAATACAATACTGTGGCAGAATAAAAATTGTTGCAAATTGTTTGACATTCCCCCTTTCCCCCCATCAAAATCTGGAATCCACATCCGTTCTCCTTGAGGATGGGCAGACCAAGACTACTTTGACTAGTAATAGTACTGCTGTGCCAGTTTCCAGGCTTTACTGGTAGATTTTACTTCATCTCTTGGAGTGCTCCTTTAAGCTTAGGCTCTGAATTCTGTTAAAAAGTCTGTCTGCTCTGCTGAAGAGACCACATGGAGAAGCCCTAAGACCACAAAGAAAGGAAGAGGCACCCTTCTGAGCCCAGTCTTCCACACATGCCTACCAAGACACCAGACATTTAAGTGAAATAGTGTTGGATCCTCCAGACCACCCAGCAGCTGAGTACCCACTGAGTGACTTCAGTTGATACCATATAAAACAGATGAATCTATCAACTGAGTCCCTGCCCAAATTCCTGACCCACAAGATCATGAGATATAATAAAATGATTGTTGTTTTAAGCCACTAAATTTTGTTTTATTATTATCATTAGTATTACTCCTTTGAAAATTCATATGAAAGACTATGGGCACAAAGAATATAGAAATGCCTTCCACCAACACTCACCCTTATTTAACTTCAGATAACTTACTCTTTTTAAAATAGTGAAAGTGAGAAATTGTTTTTCAATTTGTTCATAAAAAAGCAGATATTCTACAGTCTACATTCTCTGGCCCAAGTCTAAATTTAACTTAAAATTAACAAAGAATAATGTAAAAAGAAACTTTGGAAATTAAAAATTACTTGTATTATAACTTCTGTATTGATTTTTAAAAATACATTGTAGCCTTTTTTTGTGCTCTGGTTGTCCTGTCTTTCATTAGTGAGAATCCCCTCAAATTGGTTCCTATGTCCTTTTGTCATGACAAAAGCTTTTAATAGCTTCCTTTTTTCCTGACCAAATGCACTGGTCAGTTATGAAGCATATTAGGGTACTTATTGATAAATAAAGGGGAAAAGTGGAGCATTTATTTTGTCTTTCCTTTATGACCTATATAAGACAACCAAAAGTTGGTGAAGCACAGTTCTTTATTATTATTAGAGAACTCTAGTTAATAAAGATCAAAGGAATGACAGAATTTGAAAAATCACTCTTTAATTTCTGAAATACTGGATCTTGGTGGTGATATCAATGGAAGCAAAGATCATTAGTGAAAAAGATTGATAAGAAGTTTTTAATGGATCAGAATGACAGAACCTACATTTACATTACATTACATCAACATCTCAATTAGATCAGCCCCACTATGTGCCTCTTGCTTGTGCAGTGGCTATATGTAGTATCATTTAAGTGTTCTTACCCCAAATGTTAACTCAGAAGTAAAAGTGGGTCTCTAAATCTAATTACCAGGTTACAGGAAACTTGGGGAATAAAGGAACAAATTAATGACACAAAGAAGCAAACAACCAAACCCAGAATGTACAAAATTCCACAGAATAAATGGTCTTGGTTCTTAACCAATATAGGTGAAGACAAAAGAATGCTGCAAATTAAAAGAGACTTAAGAGACATATCAATTAAATACAGTGTGTGGAATGTATTGGAATCCTTGTTTTAAAATGTACCCAGGATTTGTTTTAATCAATTATGGTACAACATGCAGATACAGAAATGATTGTCATGAAGGAAGAAGTTTAGACTCAAAGATCTCTAAAAACAGGAGGCAACAGCATGCCCACAGGGCCACATGGGGAAATACCCAGTTATGTTGGAAGGCAGAAGTGGGGAAAGGGCAGAGCATGGCACAGAGCCTTTGCTGAGGTTTTCTCCAAAGAATGGGTGACACTGGGTAAGTACACTGAGGAAGTTTGGGAATGGAATGGATAGTGGTTTTTTTTTTTAATATTTCTTTTTTTTTTCAAGTTTATTTATTTTGAGAGGGTGTGTGTGTGCAGGAGGGAGAGAGGGAGAATCCTAAGCTGGCTCCACAATATTAGTGTGAGGAGCCTGATGGCAGGGCTCGAACTCATGAACCTGTGAGATCATGACCTGAGCCAAAATCAAGAGTCAGAT
This sequence comes from Felis catus, assembly GCF_018350175.1. Taxonomy (NCBI): domain Eukaryota; kingdom Metazoa; phylum Chordata; class Mammalia; order Carnivora; family Felidae; genus Felis; species Felis catus. The sequence continues at coordinate 16,920,456 of NC_058382.1, read as the reverse complement.
GCTTCACAGACTGAACCATCCAGGTGCCCCTGGATAGTCTTTTTTTTTTTTTAATTTAAAAAAAAATTTTTTTTTTTCAACGTTTATTTTTGGGACAGAGAGAGACAGAGCATGAACGGGGGAGGGGCAGAGAGAGAGGGAGTCACAGAATCCGAAACAGGCTCCAGGCTCCGAGCCATCAGCCCAGAGCCCGATGCGGGGCTCGAACTCACGGACCGCGAGATCGTGACCTGGCTGAAGTCGGACGCTTAACCGACTGTGCCAGCCAGGCGCCCCATCCCCTGGATAGTCTTAATAATTTCGGAGGTTCTGAGGTATATGAGTGGTCCCTAGTTGTCTGGTACCTGGCCCTGGGGTGATTTGTGCAGGAGGAATATTGGCTTGGTGTGTGAGAGTTTGATGAAACAGTTGGGGCTTTGGCTTGGTGGGTTTGATCAAAAGAGTTGTTTGCTATCTCTAGGAATTTGCTACCCCTGGGAAGGGCAGTCTCTCCAGGACCAAGTCTCCAAATGCCAGAGCATAATTACAGAAAATAAAATACATTAAATACAATCCTGATTTGGACAAATGAAAACATTGTTTACATTGTTTTGAAAATGTAAATCTAAGTGGATATTAAGTTATATTAAGCAATTATTCATTTTTTAGGCATAATGATGGCATCATCACCAATTATTATGTGTAAGTCCTTATACATTAGAAATTCATACTGAAGTATTCAAGGGTGAAATCACATAATGTCTATGCCTTGCTTTAAAATACTTCAGGAAAAGGGTGCCTTGATGGCTTAGTCAGATGTCTCTTGAGTTTGACTTGAGCCTGCTTAGGATTCTGTCCCTCCACCCCTGCTCACTCACTCTCATAAATAAATAACTAAATAAGTAAATGGAGGGAGGGAGGGTGGCAGGAACAGATGAAATAAGATGGGCAACTGCTAAATGTTGAAGCTGGATAATGGGTACATTGAGTCATTGTGCTATTCTTACTACCTTTGCATATATTTGAAAATATCCATAATAAAGCTTTCCCTAAGTAGAAAATCAAATCTGAAATTTTATACCACTTAGTGATAAATGATAATGATGCCTACAAATAAAAGTTTGTGGGAAATCACCAAAAGTCTACTTGTTAAGAAATAACCTTAATGCATTTAGAAAACTTGGACTGAGGGAACCCTTTTGCACTGTTGGTGGGAATGCAAACTGGTGCAGCCACTCTGGAAAACAGTGTGGAGGTTCCTCAAAAAATTAAAAATAGACCTACCCTATGACCCAGCAGTAGCACTGCTAGGAATTTACCCAAGGGATACAGGAGTACTGATGCCTAGGGGCACTTGTACCCCAATGTTTATAGCAGCACTCTCAACAATAGCCAAATTGTGGAAAGAGCCTAAATGTCCATCAACTGATGAATGGATAAAGAAATTGTGGTTTATATACACAATGCAGTACTACATGGCAATGAGAAAGAATGAAATATGGCCCTTTGTAGCAACGTGGATGGGACTGGAGAGTGTGATGCTAAGTGAAATAAGCCATACAGAGAAAGACAGATACCATATGTTTTCACTCTTATGTGGATCCTGAGAAACTTAACAGAATCCCATGGGGGAGGGGAAGGAAAAAAAAAAAAAAGAGGTTAGAGTGGGAGAGAGCCAAAGCATAAGAGACTCTTAAAAACTGAGAACAGGGGTGCCTGGGTGGCTCAGTCGGTTAAGCGTCCGACTTCGGCTCAGGTCATGATCTCACGGTCCATGAGTTCAAGCCCCGCGTCGGGCTCTGTGCTGACAGCTCGGAGTCTGGAGCCCACTTCAGATTCTGTGTGTCTCCCTCTCTCTCTGCTCCTCCCCCGTCCATGCTCTGTCTCTCTCTGTCTCAAAAATAAATAAACATTAAAAAACAAAAACAAAAACAAAAACAAAAACTGAGGGTTGATGGGGGGTGGGAGGGAGGGGAGGGTAGGTGATGGGTATTGAAGAGGGCATCTTTTGGGATGAGCACTGGGTGTTGTATAGAAACCAATTTGACAATAAATTTCATATATTAAAAAAAAAGAAAAAGAAAACTTGGACTGAGGAACTAGTGTTTGTCTTCTTTACCATTCTGTCCCCACACTTATAGTACCTGTTGTATAACAGGCAGTTGATTTTTGTTTATTTTTGAGAGAGGGGGGAGAGGGGCAGTGGGAGAGAGAGAGAATCCCAAGCAGGCTGCACAGTGTCAGTGCAGAGCCCCATGTGGGGCTTGAACTCACAACCCGTGAGATCATGAGACGGATGCTTATTAACCAACTGAGCCACCTAGGTGCCCCTAACAGATAGTTGATTTTTAAAATTGGGGGGAAAAACACATTAGCTTGAACCATAAAATAGTTTTTTAATAATTTTTTTAAAAACTAAGTACCACAAAGTAATTCATACATTAAAGTAGCAATTAATGAAATAGCTAATAAAATCCTTATCCAAGGATGTTCTTTGAAAAGGCCATTAATACAGAATTGGCAGTTATTGAGGAAAAAAAGACTCCGTTTCAACTTTATATATGAGAAAGGTTAAACAGCTATATATATCAAGGAGAATTAAAAATTTTAAAGTTATATGTGTTACCATATACATATATTTCAATATCTATAAAAATACAGAGAATGAATTATCTGGAGAAAACGAAATCATCAAAGTTGACTCAAGATACTATAGAAAACCTGAACAGATATATAAGCAAAGAAAAATATTGTAGTTATGATTGTTTTAAAAAACTAGAATCAACAGTTTTGCAGGCATTAAAAAGTTTTAAAGAATAGACAGCCTCTAACAAAATTTTGCTAGATCATTCTATAAGGCTAACATCCCAATAATAAAATGCGAATAGCCCCTAGAAAGCAAAATCTGGACCAGTATCACTTAAGATACATACAAACATCCCAAATAAAGTTCAGCGAACTTAATGGTCTGTTAAAACAATTATAGGAGCACCTGGGTGGCTTAGTCAGTTAGGCGTCCGACTTCAGCTCAGGTCATGATCTCACAGTTTGTGAGTTCAAGCCCCGTGTCGGGCTTTGCTGACAGCTCAGAGCCTGGAGCCTTCTTCAGATTCTCTGTCTCCCTCTCTCTCTTCCCCTCCCCTGCTCGCACTCTGTCTCTCTCTCTCAAAAATAAAAAAATAAACTTTTTTTTAATTAAAAAAATTATAAAACATAAAACAATTTACCAGGAATATCCAGGGACCTGACCTGTTGTGATTTGATTAAGTATCCAGATTTTAGGTTTTTAACTTGAGCAATGTAACAATGTTGGAAAAAATGGCATTATTTACCTCAATATCTTTTAGGTTGTTTCTCATATTCTAATTCATCTTAGCTTCATCAGCTTTAAAAAAGGAGTGAACAACAGATATGAAAAATGAGGATTCAACACAAAAATTATTACCTTCCACAAAACAAAAATGAATATTATTACACTTTATTTTCTACCAAACCTCTGTAATGTCACTATAGTTATACATTAAGACTTGTACTTCCCGGTCCATTTTGTTCAGATTGGGCAGATATCATTGGATAATCACTCACCTAGAATAGACCCACTCATGATTTCAAACAATACACACAATATTTTAACACAAAAAGTATTTTAAGTGCTATAACAAAATTAGTTTTTGCTAATGGGTCAGTATGTTTCTCCTGCCTGGTATCGTTTTCATGCTAACAGAGGTCTTCTGGAGACTGTACTTAATTCAAAATTTCTGAAAGTATGTTCCACGAAACACTAGTACTTTAATCATAGTGGGGAAATTACTGTATAGCCAAACAAGGCCGGGAACTCTGTATACTATATTTCTTGAGGGGGAAAAAAAATTCACATTAAGTGCCTAACAAAAGACTATCCAAAAAAGTTTCATTTTATCTGACCAGTGTATCTCAGACTTTACTATACAGAACTCCCATTCCGAATACCTACTGCGGATGTAATTCCACTTTGGCAGATGCTGCTTTAACCAGAAGGAGTGGCTCAAGGATGGAAATGTCAGCATTATGACAGGTGTACAGTTATCTGTTTGGCAAGGAAAGCAATTCAAATTAGGTTATCCAGTCAGCTGCTCGCTCTTTTTTTTTAATTTGAAATGATACTTTTCAATAGAATAGAAAATCCCTCCCCCTATTCTTTCTATAAATATATGTATAGACTATAATTTCTTGCTGAAAAATCCTACTGACTTAACCTGTGTGTTTCTTGCTATCCATAAACAAGAATTTCTCTGAGGTATTTATCAAAAAGTGGGACTGATCAAAGGTTATATTCATTTTCAACTTCACTAGATAGTGCCATAGAAGTGGAGAACATGGGAAGGGGCACCTGGGTGGCTCAGTTGGTTGAGTGTCTGACTTCAGCTCAGGTCATGATCTTGCGGTGCATGAGTTCCAGCCCCATGTCAGGCTCTGTGCTGACAGCTCAGAGCCTGGAGCCTGCTTCAGATTCTGTGTCTCCCTGTCTCTCTGCCCCTCCCCTACTCATGCTCTCTCTCTCTCAAAAACATTAAAAAACATTGTTTTAAAGAAGTGGAGAACATGGGACACCTGAGTGGCTCAGTGGGTTGAGCATCTGACTCGATTTCGGCTCAGGTTATGATTCCAAGGTTGTGGGATTGAGCCCCATGTCAGGCTCCATCTGCTTAAGATTCTCTCCCTCTGCCCCTCTCCCCTGTTCACGCATGCTCTCTCTCTCTCTCTCTTTCTAAAAAAAAGAAGTGAGAACATCACTGTCTTGCCAATTTACAACCCCTTCACCCAATAAAGTATTATTTCCTTGTAATCCTACTTCTGGCATGTGCTTTATAGTGAGTTGAGCATCTTTTCACATCTGTTTATTGTTAAACATTATAACTTACCAATTCATGCCATGTTCCTTTGTTAAAAAAATATAAAAGAATTGTGGGATTCTTAAAAATAATATTCTAGATAATAATCCTTTACCTAGTATTATAAATAACGAACCTTAGCCTCCCCAGATTGTGGCTGTATGTGTATTTATGGTGATACTATCATATAAAAATTTAAAAAATTTAAATGTGGATGCAATCATAGCTTTCATTATTACCCAATATTCTTAATTTTTTACAAGACCCTTGGTTTTCTAGGCTATCAGTTATGTCAACTGCAAATAGATATAATTTTGGATTTTTTCTGAATATTTATAGCGATTATTTTATTAATCTAATAGAAAGAATCTCCAAAATAGGACTTAGGATTAGTGGTGATAGGGATATAGTTGTTTTCACCTATTTAATGGAAATCTCTTAGTATAATATTTGTTTTAGTTTGGAGGTAAACAGACTTTATTGTGGCTCAATTGTTTCCTTCAGTTCCTTATTAACTTCTTTATTAGAAATGCCTGCTGAGGGGGGTGCCTTGGTGGCTCAGTCAGTTGAGCGTCCAACTTTGGCTCAGGTCATGATCTCACAGTTCGTGGGTTCGAGCCCCGCACTGGGCTCTGTGCTGACAGCTCAGATCCTGCAGCCTGCCTTGGATTCTATGTCTCCCTCTCTCTCTGCCCCTCCTCTACTCATGCTTTCTCTCTCTCTCAAAAAATAAAGATTAAAAAAAAATTTTTTTTTTAAATAAGTGGAGAACATGGAACACCTGAGTGGCTCAGTAGGTTGAGCGTCTGGTTCTTGATTTCGGCTCAAGTCATGATCTCATGGTTCGTGAGTTCAAGCCCCACAAAGAGCTCTGCGCTGCTTGGAATTCTCTCCTCTCTCTCTCCCCCTCCCCTACTCGCTGTTTCTCAAAATAAATAAAAAAACATTTTTAAAAAGTTTAGAAATTCCTGCTGAATATTATCAGATGCTATTTTGACACATTGATATAATATTTTTGTCCTTGAATTCGTTAATGTGAAAGTAGTACTTTGGTCATTAAGGCAGTATGGTTTTGGCACAAGAATGAACAAACAGACCAATGGAACAAAATAAATGGCCTTGAAATACACCTACATATATGTGGTCATCTGATTTACAACAAAGGTTCCTCTGCATTATGGTTGGGACATAGTGGTCTTTTCAATAAGTAGCACTGGGTCAACTGCATAGCTATATTCATAAAAAATGAATCTTGGCCCTTACATCACACTATAAACATAAATTCCAGATACATTAGTGACCTAATTATAAAAGGTAAAGCAAAAGAAATATAAAATATCTTTCTGGGCTTGAGGTAGCAAAGATTTCTTTCTTTTTTTTTTTTTAATTTAAATTCTAGTCAGTTAACATACAGTGCAATATTGGCTTCAGGAGTAGAATTGAGTAGAACTGAGTAATTGGTGAATTACTCAGTTCACCAGGGCTCATCACAACTAGTGTCCTCCTTATTACCCATCACCCATCTAGCCCATCCCCTACCCACCTTCCTCCATCAAACCCTCAGTTTGTTCTCTGTCATTAAGAGTCTCCTGTGGCTTGTTCCCCTATCTTTCTCTTTTTTCTTCTTTTCCCCTTTCCATATGTTCATCTGTTTTGTTTCTTAAATTCCACATATGAATGAAATCATATGGTATTTGTCTTTTTCTGACTGAATTATTTCTCTTGGCATAATATACTCTAGCTCCATCCACATTGTTGCAATGGCAAGATTTCATTCTTGTTGATGACTGAGTAATATTCCACCGCGTATAAATACCACATCTTCCTCATCCATTCATCAGTCAATGGGCATTTAGGCTCTCTCCATAATTTGGCTATTGTTGATAATGTTGAGATAGCAAAGAGTTCTTAAACAGAATACAAAAAGCATTAACCATATGGGGAAAAATGATAAATTTTACTGTATTAAATTTAAGAATCTATTTCATCAAAAAACACAATTAAGAAAGTGAAAAAAGTCACAGAGAATGTATTATATATATATAATATACAATATAGTATATGTTAATATATGTTAATATGAATATATACATTTATGTAATAAATGTAAAATATTTAATCATACATAGACAAAATGTTAATAAAATATTAAATAAATATATATAATATATTTGACTCATCCACAATATATAAAGAATCCCTATAGATCAATAAACGACAGAAAATAAAATAGTAAATGGGAAAAAAAAACTCATATAAGCACTTCAAAAAAAGTGTGTATCCAAATGGCCAATAAAGATATCAAAAGTTGCTCAAGTTCATTATTAAGAAAGTGGAAAAACTAAAACCACAATGTGATAAGTATACACCCTCCAGAATAGCTAAATGGAAAAAATATGTACAAAGTGCTTGTGTATAATGCCATGGAGTGCTCAAGCCTTTGACAATATGCTAGTGGATACTGAAGACAAGATCCCCAATCTTCAGGAAAATCTGGGAAGCAGACAACCAGTAAGTACCTAACTAAGAAAACTTCAGATTCTGATAAGGGCCATGAAGAGAAAAGATATTGGGAAGGAGAATTACTAGAGGGAGACAATTCAGTTGGTCATTTCATCTGACGTATATACAGTATCCCTAGTGGTAGCAGTACAGATTTTATGCAAGAATAGCCAGGTTAAGACTGAGAAAGAAAAGCTACCAAGGTGTCCTAGTCCTACCAGATATTTAAAAGTACTAAAAAGTCCCTAAATAATCAAAATGATGTGGTACTCATGCAGGAACAGACCAGTGGAATAGAACAGAAAGTCTATAAGGGACCCAAAAATATAGGAAATTTTAATACATGAAGGTATGAGGAAGTAACACTTCTCTAAGTATACCTTTCTGTATATTTTTCACTTTGGGAACCATGTTAATGTTATATATGTTTACATAAAGAGAAGAAAGACCCTACATTGGAATATAAGCAGAAACAAATATTTCCCCACACTACAGGGGAAAAAGCTAACCCAAGAAACTTTTTTTAAAGCTTTATTTTTTAATGTTTATTTTTGAGAGAGAGAACATGAGCGGGGGGAGGAAGAGAAAAGGGGGGAGGACAGAGGATCCAAAGCGGGCTTTGCCCTGACAGCGGCGAGCCTCATGCAGGGCTCAAACTCATGAATTGAGATCATGACGTGAGCCAAAGTCTGACACTCAACCGAGCCACCCAGGTGCCCAAAGTAGCTTTTTTAAAAAGTAAGCTCTTTTTTTTAAAAGTAAGCCCCAACATGGGGCTTGAACTAATGACCCGAAGATCAAGAGCCACATGCTCTACCAAATGAGCCAGTCAGGTGCTCCTAACCCAAGCAATTTTTGAACGACAACTTGACCCTATTCGCTCAGCCCAAAACAGAAACAAAACAAAACAAAAAACAACCATAAACAAATAACTAGCTAGTAGGATTGATTTGCACAATGATATAGATTAGCAATTCTGAAACTACTACTTCATATATTCTAGAATCAAGCAAAAAAGTAAATATATTATGGGATTAAGCTAATATAATGGGAGAAAAGCTTATCACTGCTGGAGAAGGTAATTGCAATATGGAGAGAAGGAGGCTAGATGAACCCTGTGGTGTTGGGTTGAAATTGGAGGTATTACTATAAAGTCATATTTTTGTGCATTTTTTAAGTAATCCCTACACCCAAGATGGGACTCCAACTTACCACCCCAAGATCAATGTAGAGTCAGATGTTCTACCAACTGAGCCAGCCAGGTTGCCCCCATGATATTTTTAAATAGATAAATATAGAAATACATATAGAGGTGTGTGTGTGTGTGTGTGTGTGTGTGTGTGTGTGTGTGTGTGTGTGTGTTTTCTAGCAGAGAGGACAAAAAAGAAACGACATCCCAGTACCAGTAAGAATATCCAGCACCCAGATCCAAGGAACTTGGAGAAATAGCATATACAAGCACTGAGCAGAGAAAACACAAGATGGTTTTGGAACATTGTGTGGAGGCAGAAAGTAGGGAAGTGCTCGAAAAGTGACTGCAATGTCAAAAGATCACAGTGACAGTCTGAAGGAGTTCCCACTGGCCAAATATGGGATAATCTGAGTATAACAATATGTCATAATAGTAACAGATTAAGTAAAACCATTTAATAACCCAGTGGCTAAAATAGGAACCCATGAAACATGCTTTATAGTAGAACACCAAATTACTAATGTGGAAGGAATGGCGGAATTAGATTATCACCAATAATCAACCATCACAATAATAATTGATCTGGTAAGAATCATCAACGGATGCTAAAAGTAGCAGGTGAAAGTCTGATGAAAAACAGACGTTTACAGCATCTTAAAAACATCTCTCCACAGGTGTTCCTGGGTGGCTCAGTCTGTTCAGTATCCAACTGTGACTCAGGTCATGATCTCATGTTTGTGGGTTCAAGCCCTATGTTGGGCTCCATGCTGATAGCTTGCTCAGAGCCTGGAGCCTGCCTTGGATTCTGTATCTCCTTCTTTCCCTGCCCCTCCCCCGTCTCTGTCTCTCAAAAATAAATAAATGTTAAAAAACTCTCTTTCTTAGAGATTCTAAAAGATTTGTTCATTTTGAGTCAACAACTGGAACCTCAGCAGAAAATCAGTATGTATAAAATAGAACTGAAAATGCAAGTTTTATAACTGAAAAAAACTGAAATGAAAATTTCACTGAATAAGCATAAGAACAGATGGGAGGCATCAGAAGAAACAGTCAGTGATCACCATGATAGGTCAATAATAATCCAATCTGAAATACAAAAAAGTAAAAACATTGAAAAAATACAGAGGTACCTATGGAACAATACTCATAACTAGAGTTCTAGAATGAGAGTACTGACAGAGTGTGGTAGAACAAAACTATGACCAAAACCACCAAAATTCAATAAATAGAAAATCTTATAATCAGACAGAGAAAAATAATACATAAAATATTGGGGACCAAAAACATGAATAATGCTGACTTAATAAGAAACAATAGTAGCCAGCAATCCCTATCAAAATAACACCAGCATTCTTCGCTGAGCTAGAAGAAACAATCCTAAAATATGTATGGAACCACAAAAGACCATGAGTAGCCAAAGCAATCCTGAAAAAGAAAACCAAAGATGGAGGCATCACAATTCTGGACTTCAAGCTGTATTACAAAGCTGTAATCATCAAGACATTGTGGTACTGGCACAAGAACAGACATATAGATCAATGAAACAAAATAGAGAACCCAGAAATGGACTCAGAAATGTATGGTCAACTAATCTTTGACAAAGCAGGAAAGAATATCCAATGGAAAAAGACAGTCTCTTTCACAAATGGTGTTTGGAAAACTGGACAGTGAGATGCAGAAGAATGAACCTGGGCCACTTTCTTACACCATACGCAAAAATAAACTCAAAATGGATAAAAGACCTAAACATATGACGGGAAGCCATTAAAATCCTAGAGGAGAGGGGCACGTGCGTGGCTCAGTCAGTTAAGTATCTGACTTTGCCTCAGGTCATGATCTCATATTTCGTGGGTTGTAGCTAACAGCTCAGAGCCTGGAGCCTGCTTTGGATTCTGTGTCTCCCTCTCTCTCTGCCCCTCCCCTGCTTGCGCTTTGTCTCTCTCTCTCTCTCAAAAATAAATAAACATTAAAAAAAATTTTTTTAAATCCTAGAGGAGAAAATAGGCAACAACCTCCTTGATCTTGGCTGCAGCAACTTCTTACTTGACATGTCTCCAGAGGCAAGGGAAACAGAAGCAAAAATGAACTACTGAGACTTCATCAAAATAAAAATCTTCTGCACAGTGAAGGAAACAATCAGCAAAACTAAAAGGCAAACAACAGAATGGGAGAAGATATCTGCAAAGGACATATCAGATACAGGGTTAGTATCCAAAATCTATAAAGAACGTATCAAACTCAACACACAAAAAACAAATAATCCAGTGAAGAAATGGGCAAAAGACATGAATAGACACTTTTCCAAAGAAGACATCCAGATGGCTAACAGACACAAGAAAAAATGCCCAGCACCACTCATAATCAGAGAAATACTAATGAAAACCACAATGAGATACCACTGCACACTTGTCAGAATGGCTAACATTAACAACTCAGGCAACAACAGATGTTGGCAAGGATGTGGAGAAAAAAGGAATCCTTTTGCATTGCTGGTAGGAATGCAAACTGGTGCATCCACTTTGGAAAAAAGTATGCAGGTTCCTCAAAAAATTAAAAATAGAACTACCCTATGACCCAGCAATTGCACTACTAAGTATTTTAGGTATTTATCCAAAGGATACACAAATGCTGATTTGAAGGGGCACATAGCACCCCAATGTTTATAGAAGCTCTATTGACAATAGCCAAAGTATGGAAAGAGCCCAAATATCCATTGACTGATGAATGGATAAAGAAGATGTGGTGTGTGTGCATGTGTGCATGCGTGTGTGTGTGTGTGTGTGTGTATGTGTAATGGAATATCACTCTGCTATCAAAAAGAATGAAATCTTGCCATTTGCAACAATGTGGCTGGAACTAGAGTGTATTATGTTGAGCAAAATAAGTCAGTCAGAGAAAGACAAATTGACCATATGATTTCACTCATATGTGGAATTTAAGACAAAACAAATGAAGATAAGGGAAAGGAAACAAAAATAGTATAAAAACAGGGGGAGACAAACCATAAGATACTCTTAAATACAGAGAACAAACAGGGTTGCTGACAGGATGTTGGGTTGGGTAAAGGCTAAAGAGGTGAGGGACATTAAGGAGGACACTTGTTGGGATGTACACTGGGTGTTATATGTAAGTCATGAATCATTACACTCTATGCCTGAAATTAAAAAATAAAATAAAATTCTGATAATGTAAAAAAAAGACGAAACAATAGTAGCCAAAAGACAATAGAATAACATCTGGAAAAACTAAAGAAAAATAGGTCAACTCAGAATTCTATTTCCAGAGAAAATATGCTTTTATAATGAAGATGAAATAAAGACATTTTCAGATAAATGAATATTTAGATTTTAACTAGCAGAACTGCAGTTCTGGTAAAGGAAACTCTTCAGGTTAAAGAGAACTGATGACTTCAGATGAAAATACAGTCTCAACAGGAAGGAAGAACATCAGATATAGTCAGTATGTGGATAAATATAACATCTGCTTCCTTCTTTATAAGTTATTAAAATATATAACTGTTTAAACCAAAATAATGGAATGTATGTAGCTGAAATATGTATGCCAACAGTAGGACAAAGAATAAGAAGTATAAATGAAATGATATTGTTTACAAGGTTCTCGTATTTTACATGGAGTGGTACAATATTAATTCTAGGTAAACTATGTTTAAACAAGAATGCATATTTTAATCCCTAGAGCAACCTCTAACAAGATGCATAAAGGTATAGCTGAGTGCCAACAGAAGAATTCAAATCTATCAGGAAAAATGATCAATTCTCCAAAAAAGACAGGAAAGTAGTTAATAAAAAATGTGGTAAATAGGTATCAACCAAATAGTAAACATAAATCCAACCAAGTTAATAATAACATAAATATAAATGGACTAAGTATTTCAATGAAAATCCAAGAGACTGTCATACTGGGTTAACAAATGTAAAACCCAAATTACATGATATCTATCAGAAATGTATATTAAATATAAAATCACAGGTAGGTTCAAGAAAAAAAATGGAAAAAGATATATTAGCCAAACAGTAAGCATAAGAAAACTATAGTGACTGTACTGATACTAGACAAAATAGACGTTAAGACAAGAGATACACAGAGACACCTGGGTGGCTCAGTCAGTACAATGTCTGACTGAGGCTCAGGTCATGATCTCACAGCTTCTGGGTTTAAGACCTGCGCCGGACTCTGTGCTGACAGCTCAGGGCCTGGAGCCTGCTTCAGATTCTGTGTCTCCCTCTGTCTGATCCTCCCGCCACTCATGCTATGTCTCTGTCTCTCAAAAAGGAATAAACGTTAAAAAAAATTTTTTTAAAGACAAGAGACATAGAGAAATATTTCATAATAGAAGGGTCAATTCATTGGGAACACACACAATCATAAATGTGTATACACTATTTAACAGGCTTAAAAATACATGATAAAAACTGAATGAACTAAAGGGAGAAATAGAATTTGTATTTTCATGTATCTTCTACTTCACATATATTTTCCTATTTGCAAAGTGGGACTTAATAAGATTGGCCTTGACATTGTCAAATAATTTGTAAAGTCTTATATTCTTTTTTTTTTTTAACATTTATTTATTTTTGAGAGAGACAGAGATAGAGCACGAGCGGGAGAGACAGAGAAGAGAGGGAGACACAGAATCAGAAGCAGGTTCCAGGCTCTGAGCTATCAGCACAAAGCCCAATGAGGAGCTTGAACCCATGGACCATGAGATCATGACCTGAGCTGAAGTTGGACACAACCAACTGAGCCACCCAGGTGCCCCAAGTCTTATATTCTTGAGAGAACTACTGTATCAAAACATTTGAAATGGGAGGATGCTACAATGATGGATAAATCCTGGTGGGCTTATTCCATTTATTTCCTGAACCAAACCCAGGACATAACAAATTCAATTATTAGTCACCTGAGAAACACTTCTGAAGATACTTTTCCTAATGTTCACTTTTCAATCTTCATCAGGAAGACTATATATATATATGTATATATGTATATGTATATATATGTATATGTATATATATATGTATTATATATACATATATATGTACATATATGTGTATATATATATATACACACACACATATACATAGCTCAAAAATACTTGAAGCAAAACTTGATAGAACTAAAGGGAAAACAGTAATAGACACACCTTATAGTCCCCCCACCCTTATCCTCAGAGGACACATTTCAAGACCCTCAGGTGATGACCAAAAGGGTGGACAGTAAGCCCCATATAGACTGCTTTTTTTCTATACATACATACCTATAATAAAGTTTAATTTGTAATTTAGGCACAGCAAGAGATTAACAACAATAATGAAATAGAACAATTATAACAATATGGTGTAATAAAAGTTACGTGAATGTGTCATTTTCTCTTAAACTATCTTATTGTACTGTACTCACCCATCTTCTTATGATCTGATTTGATAAAATGCCTAGTAATGAAATGAAGTGAGGTGAATGATTTACACATTCTGACACAGCATTAGACTACTACTGACCTCACCAAAGAAGGATTGTCTGCTTCGGGAAGGCAACTGATGGCTGGCAACTGAAGCTGGAGAAAAAGAAACGGCCGATAAGGTGGGGAACAATTTTATCAACCATCTTAACCTAACAATTTATAGAACAACATCTTCACAACTGCAAGAAGGCGAAAAACCGAGAGGAGGAAGGAATGGAAGGCGGGAGAGCGAGCTAGCACGGGGGACCATTCCATGTCGTCCTGCTCCCGGTTCTGTTATATCCTGGTTCTGTTTTAGTTCCGGGATATTTTTATTGAGTACTTGATGCATATATATTTGAGCATATATACTAAGCATCTGCTGCGCCCCTAGTACATACATTATGTGCTTGTTGGTGCCAAGTGCATTCTAAGCCATACTAGGGCTTCCTCAGCTACAAACACAAAACGGGCTCACAGAACTCGCTTCGTCCATTCCTGGGCAGCCTTGAAGCCCCTCCCCTAGTAGCCCACCGTCAAACCCTAAATGCCGCCCGGCGATCTAGCTCTCTCCCGCAGGCATTCGCGCTTGCGCACTCCGAGCAACAAGTTGGGGCGGGGGCGGGCCCTCCCTACCGAAGACTACATTTCCCACAGGCCTCTGCTCGTAGTTTCCTTCCGGCTTTCTTGCTGGTGTCGGCTCCGAGAGGTGAGTTGGTCGCGTGCATTGAGGAAATGGGCGCGGGGGCGGCGCGGGGGTGGCGCGGGCTTCTGTGTGAACTGGGTTGCAGTGACTGTGGAATTTGTGACGCTACTGGGCATTGGGTGCCCTGAGGCGTCCTTTCCCTTTCCGCTTAAGGGCCGCACAGATTTCTCGGCCCAGAATGGCTTCGAGTTAGATGCATGAACCCCAGAGTGAAGGCCCCCAACAAAAAGACGGTTTCGAGAACTGCTGCTCTCAGAACCACGGCATAATCAGAGCTCCCTCGTAAAGGAAATTCGGAGACGGATTCCAGACGTGGCCTTTGTACTCGGCCTTTCTCTGAAGGCTGAGCTTTACCTCCCGGCTCCCTCTTTAATTTCCATCGGGTTATGTGCGTGGTGATGGTGGGAGCCAAGTGTGATAGCGGGGGTGTGTTCTGAGTTAGCCAGGTCGGGCTGAGTTCCAAGAAAGGCTCAGTGTCTCAAGATTCCCGTCTTTTTTCCCCCAATCCTGCTGATCTTTAGGAAGGAGAGAAAGAGGAAATAACCATTTTTATGTCTATATCTATTTGTCTATCTAAAGTATATGAGGACGAATTTGTATTTCTTTGTTCCGTGAAATGTAACTTTTATTTTTCTGTGCATGGTTTAAAACCTTTGAGTCTCCTGAGAAAGAATAAAAATCAGTGCGGACTGAAAAGAGAAAAAGCATTTGCATTAATCAGGCTGGGAGACAGGAGACAGATAAAGCCAGCTGCAAAATAGAAATTATTATTTCATGCAGCAACTGTACAATGCGATCACAACTCGCTCTTTGAGAGATTACAGCTGTTTTACCAGTGAAGCTCCACACTTGCTTTGCTGTTTTTTATTTTTATTACTGGAGATACCCAATTGCTAAACTACCCTCCCTTCAAGATAGCACTTAGTCTCCAATTAATCCTAGCCTTTCCTAGTCTTACCTCAGAAACCAACCATTCTAGAATTGTTCCCCGCTTCCCATACATTCTCTCCAAAGTCCTTCAGTTGGAACTCAACCCTTTACAAAAGAGCTTTTCTTCTCCTCCTCCATTGCATTCCAACCCATCCTGTGGAATTTCCTCCCTCTCTTAAATCAATAAATCTGATTTTGTTGGACTCTACAGGCTTGTTCCAGGTAGTCTTTAACTGGTTAGGCTTTAACACGGGAAATATCCTATCCGTAGACCTGGAGCTTTGCTCTTCTTTCCCAGTGAATGATAGGGGTGATGAGGTTACTTCCTGCCTCCTCTCCTGTGGGTATTCACATGAACATTTGGCAGTCATTTAATTCCTCCTGTGAGCTGTTGCTTTCTAATCATTTAAATGGCTTGCAAGTAAACCTCCTGAAGGGAGGCCAACTGCAGAGCTTTATTTTAGGCTTTGATTTGTTGAGAGGATTACAGTTCGGTTGGAATCATATGCTAGGTGTCTTTGATCTTCACCTCTGCCCTGAATTCACAAGCAGGGAAAGTTTGGAGATGGTTTAATTGGTGACAGGGTTTTCTGCTTTTGAGGCTTGTAAGGAGTTGCAATGTGACAGGGTTTTTAAGGGAGAGTACTGTGTTAACAAGGGAAGGGAACAGAAGATGGTGGTAGAAATTTGAGAAATGGTTTGAAGTTTTTGACAACATGAGTTGTTTCAGGCCATATATTTATGTGGTTTTATGAGAGGCAGTTTAGTTATGGTACTAAATTACCAGTGTTCTAGTCCTAAAACTGTCAGAGCTGGGTGAATCAGAGTAATTTATTTCATTTCTTTGTGCTACAGTTCTTTCATCTTTAAGAGGATAATGACAGAACCTACTGTATAGGATTGCTTTGAATAGGTGAATTAATATATATAAAGTCCTAAGGGGGCACCTGGGTGGCTCAGTTTTTGGGCATCCAACTTCGGCTCAGGTCATCATCAGTTCGTGAGTTCCAGCCCCTTATCAGGGTCTGTGCTGACAGCTCGGATGAGACGTTTAAAAAAAATTCTGTGTCTCTGTCTCTCTCTCTCTCTCTCTCTCTCTCTCTGCCCCTCCCCCGCTCGCACTCCGTCTCTCTCTCTCTCAAAAATAAATAAAAATTACAAAAATAAAAAATAAAGTCCTCAGATAATGCTTGACACATAAAAAGTTTTCAGTAGATTTAATAGTTACTATTATGTTGTAATTCCATTTTTTTTCACATTTGCTTCATCCATCCACATACTCCCTTTTGTAAATTGTTGTTAATCAAGAGGAATTGCTTATCAATATGAAGTTTGAAATTTATTAGCTAGCATTGTAAGAAAGAGCAAGGCTGAGAAGCTCAAATTTTTTATGGAAGAAGAAAAGAGAAGATAATTTTCTTTAATAATTAGGGAAAGAAGAGTATATAGTATTCTTCATCTTCAGTGCTATAGCTGACTTTTATTTAATGTTTATTTGCTACTTTAAGTGCTTTCTTATATGTAGTGTCTTATTTAATTCTTATAATAACCCTTTGAGATAGAATTTATAATTATCAACTTTTTTTTTTATAGGAGGCGACTAAGGCTGAAAAGTTAAGTAACATGCCCAAGATCACACAGTTAATAACTATCAGAGCTGAGATTTATATCCTGGAAGTGTCACACCAAAGCCCATTTTAGTAATTATAACAGTATACCAAGTCTCATCATTATGCATACTTAAAAAAATTCTTCCTGCCTTACTCAGTAACCTTTCATGATTGAAGGAAGAGGTATTAATCTGATGACAGCAAGAATCATCAAGTTTTGTCCAGATTATACTGAAGCTATGAGGTCTGGAGGTAATGGATTTCCTACAGTAAGATTTATGCTGGGGCGCCTGGGTGGCTCATTTGGTTGAGTGTCTGACTTTGGTTCAGGTCATGGTCTCATGGTGTGTGGCTTTCAGCCCCGAGTTGGGCTCAGTGCTAACAGCTCAGAGCCTGGAGTCTGCTTCGAATTCTGTGTCTCTCCTGCTTGTGCTGTCTCTCTCTCTCTCTCTCTCTCTCTCTCTCTCTCTCTCTCTCTCTCTCTCTCCCCACTTCTTCCTCAAAAATAAACGAACTTAAAAAAAAACCTGAAACATGAAAAAAAAGAATTTATAAAAAAAAGATTTGTCACATAGGTTTTTTTTAAATTTTATTTTAATTCCAGTATAGTTAATGTCTCACAGTTTTTATTTTAATGATGGTTTATGCAAAGTCAGACTAGTAGGGCAAGGAAATACAATAGTTGTTGGAGGCTTCATAGGCATCTTAGCCTAGTGGATTGGCTCAGAAGCAAAATGAAGTCATTTCTAAGATATGAAAGGAAGCAGTGATGAGACAGCTGTCAGTACTTAAAATACATCAGTCAGGGACTTCTTACCATTGATTTCTAGATAGTACTCCAGCATACATGGGCAAATTCAGTCATAGACTTGGTTCATGAATTAAAAGGTGAAGTAAAAAAGAAGTCAATCAGGAAAAACAGCTGTTCTTAGAATATCCTGAGTTTTTTTTTTCCTCAGGTCAACAGAAGACTGAAAGAAAACCTTGAAATGAAAAAATCTTTTCCTTATTTGGAGTATTTATGTGCTTTAATATGTTTAATGTGGTGGTGTGTGTTGCTGGCTCTTACTGTAAACATTTTAACTGTTTCTCCTAGGCATACATGTGATTTTTTCTGTCAAAATAGTGTAATACTACAGATGTTGGAATTTTTTTTGTAAACACACTGGTTTCACCCATTTCATCAAAATTAGGGCAACATTATCACTTTAAAAAAAATTTTTTTTAAGGTTTATTTTTGACAGAGAGAGAGACAGAGCATGAGTGGGGGAAGGGCAGAGAGAGAGGGAGACAGAATCTGAAGGAGGCTCCAGGCTGTCAGCACAGAGCCCGACGCAGGGCTCGAACTCACAGACCGCGAGATCATGACCTGAGCCAAAGTCGGACGCTTAACCGACTGAGCCACCCAGGCACCCAACATCATCACTTTTTAATATTTGCCTAGTTTTCAGTGGTGTAGATGCACTACTGTTTAATAATTTTCCCAGTTAGATTCTTTTCAGCTTTTATTCATTGTAAACCTTATCTGTCAGCATATCTCTGCAGACATCTTCATGTACATGTGTGAGTAGTTCCTTTATTTTTTGGGTAATGTCTATTTATATTTGAGAGAGAGAGAGTGCAAGCAGGGGAGGAGCAGAGAGTTAGGGATACGCAGAATTCGAAGCAGGCTCCAGGCTCCACGCTGTCAGCACAAAGCCCAACGTGGGGCTTGAATTCACGAAACTGTGAGATAATGACCTGTGCCGAAGTTGAACGCTTAACTGATTGAGCCACCCAGGTGCCCAATCCTAGGCAGGCTCCACACTGCCAGCGCAGAGCCCGATGTGGGACTCAAACTCATGAACCATGAGATCATGACCTGATCCGAAGTCAGACGCTCAACCAACTGAGCCACCCAGGCACTCTAGGAGTAGTTCCTGTAGTCTCAAGTGAAGCTCTGGGAACTGGTTCACAGGGTTTATAGAGTTATAACATTTAAATGCTGCCTCACATAGTTCTAAATTTGGGCCAAGGTAGTGTCCATTTTCTCATGACCTTGCTAATAAGGGACATCATCAGTCTTCTAGACCTTCCAGTCATGTCACTGTAAAAATAAATTGTTTTTTGTTTTATATACATCTTCGTAATTAGCAGTGAGGTTTAATATCTTTTGAAAGGTTATTTCTATTTTTTATTGAATTGCCCTTGGTCAGGTTCCTCTCAATGAAATAGAAATCTAGTCTTGAGAGGCAAAAACCTAGAGTTGAAAGGTAGTGTTTTAGTTAGAGAAATGTGGACTCAAAACAAAGCTTTGCCACTTGATAGCTGTGACTTTGGGCAAACGATTTCCCCCCTGAGCATTAGTTTCCTGATCTCTTGAGAGATGAGAATACACTGCAGAGCAGTGCTGAGGGTCATCAGGTGACGTATATGAAGCACCCAGCACGTAATAGTTCTCAATGAATGGTGGTGGTTGACTGACTGCAGTGATCAGGGATCCCCTTGTCTCCACCTTGGATACTGAAAGAGAGGGGGAACGTGCACAGGCTGTCATGGTATGAGAGGTCCTGATTGGGAAACAGAGTAGTGAGTGGTCTTGGCTGGGGAAAGGCCAGTGCAGTTTTACAGTGGTAGCAGCTGCCAGGCTCAGTCTGTGGTTTTCAGTCTTCGTATTTAGGAAGTTCAGACAGGATCCTGGAGGGCTCAAGAGGCTGTATATGGATGGTATCGCGTTTTCTCAGCCCTGAAAATTTGTACTGGAGGGAGGAGGAGTCCGATGTCAGGACCAGATCCACATTACTAGATAGGAAACTGGTCACAAGTCCTCAGAAGTGTTTGGGCTTTTACATCAAATCCATTATTGTTCAGCTGGGTTCCTTCAAGGCTTGGATTTCTTCAGACTCCTACTCTCCTCCAGGTTTTGTGGGTATGGGATCAGGGTGAGTAGAGTAGTGGGGAGTAGTTAAGAAGTAGGAATGGAAAAGAAAAAAGCTCACATTAACATTAAGTCCTTTTGGAATCTCTGAGGTACATTTGGTTTCATAGCCTCTTTTTCTTCCAGATCTGGCTTATCTGGACTCTGCGGTTCTCCAAAGAGAAATCTTGAAAAGGACTGACCAGTTCTTGCATTTTGAAACCATGGCCCATGTAAGTTATGTTTTTTTTTTTCCTTTTTGAAATATTGTTGATCTCTAGGTCATGTGTACATACTTGTTCCTTATCTTGAAGCTTCTTATTTAACAGAACTCCATCCAAGAACATGCTGTCATTCCTGTGAGGATTGGGGACCGACAGCCCAGTGTCCTTTCTATATGCCCTTCCATTTTTTCCACTGATGTGAACTGTCTCCTTGCTACTACAAAATCTGTCAAGAGCCATGAGCAAGCAAAAGTGAAATGCCTTGAGAAAAATGCAGGCATTCTCTGCAGAATGTCCCCTTGTTAACATTTCCCAATAAACAGCTTTTGATTTTAATATTTAAACTTCAGAGTAAGTTTATTTCTCTGAATACAATGATTTTTAGTCTGGTTTTATGTAGGAAAAATTTGTGTCCCCAATACACAATTTGACATCTTTTCAAAGTTTTTTGAACTTTTTATTGGCATATAACATACATAGAGGAAAGTGCATGAATCATAAGTGTGTAGCTGAATGAATTATCATAAATTGAGCACATCTATGCTGTCAGCACTCAGGTTGAGAAAGAGAAAATTACAAGTACCTCAGATGCCCCCTCTTTCAGTCACTCCCTACCCACCCAGCCCAGATACAACCAGTGTCCTGACTTCTAACACCGTAAATGAATTTGCCGTTTTTAGAACTTTGTGTAAGTGAAATTATATAGTTCAGTGCCGCCTTTTTTTTTAACGAAAAATAATGTGTGGGAGAGTCTTGTTATATTTCAAACATAGTTGCTAGACTGTTAGAACCATCTGCAGATGTTTTGAGATGCATACAGATATCATTAAAGAGGATGTGTGTATCTGGTGCTGCTGGTGATAAAGGAGGTGTCAGAACAGCATACTGAGTGTGAGACATCCCGTTGTTATGTTCTTGTTAGAAATGCATTTTTCATAGTGCACTTAACATGTAGCCCCTGTGTAGTATAAAATGAGTTTCTAAAAAGTTGGGAAAGTATTGAAGAAATTGTGGAGAAAGAAACAAAGCAAGTGAGAAAAGTGAATTCAGTAAAAGAGACAAAATACAAAAGATGTGTGCTCAGTAACCCATGTGTACTATAATTCTATACTGGAGGGAAATGGAGGCTAGTTGGAGACTTGGAATTGATTTGTAATGCAGTGTAATTCTTTGCTTCTAAGTGATGGGAAAATAGGCACCTGTTTGATGATGTAGTATTAGAATGTCTGATATTCAGGGATGGGTTATTGATATTAAGTGAGAGATCCTTGTTTTGAATTTTCTCTGAAGATCTGTGGTTTGATGAAAGAGAATCTGGTCCTATTTGTTTACAGGGAAAACTCCAGATTTCTCCACAGAGTTGTTTTCCAAGTACATATGATGAGGCTTAGTATTGATTGGTCTCAGTCTCTGTATGTGTTGAGATCTTATGGTATGAAAGGCTTTTCGGATTGGGTGGATTAGGTAAGGGCTGTAATTGGGGCCTTGTATTGTAAGGCATAAAATTTCATGTGCCGACCTGATACCTTTATCAGGGCTCCAGAGGCCTAAATGTGAGTTCCCTGCTCTTGTCAGCAGAAAAGACTCCCCACAGCTAGTTTTCCTATCAGGCAGATGACCTAAACCCTTCCTGGTTCTCATTGTAAAGGGTTTCACCTTCCTGCCAGCACACAGAATTATTCAGACAAGCCAATCACATTCTGTGGGAATCAGGGACACCTTACCCTCTTTTTACTACAAAGCCTGCCTCCCACAGACCCTGCTTGTTCACTCCATTCCTGAGTGCAACCCCTGTGTGGCCCTGCATGATGTGTGGTGCCCTCCTACCCCGGGCTGTGAGTATACATGTCTAATAAATGCTGTCAATCTCATCTGTCCAGCATCCGGTATTGAGCCACCTCATACTGATTAGGGCAAGGGATCTGTCCCTCGCCAGTGCCTGTGATTCGGAAGTAATCAGCAGAACTGCGAATAGAGAGATCAAGAATCATCTCCTGTAAACCCTGAGAGAAGAATACCAGGAGCAAAGTTCCTTGTGTAGTTTTATAGGATGTACTGGTTTAGAGCAAGGTTTCTCAACCTTGGGACTATTAATATTTTGAGCCAGAGAATCTTTTAATGTGGGGGCTGTCTTTTACATTGTGGGATGTCTCAGAGTATCCCTGGCCTTTACCAACTAGATGCCTGTAACACTCACACCCTTTCCCCCCAGTTGTGACGACCAAAACTGTCTCCATACATGGTCAGTTGTCTTCTGGAGAGTAAAATCATGCCTTAGTGAAAACACTGGTCCAGGGTGATATCATCATGGTTCAGTGTCCTCTAACTAGGAATGAGGAAGGGTGTTCGGTGAGGGGTGGTAGATGATCAAGAGTAAGGTCATCTAGGTGCATAAGTAATAGACAATGCAGGCTGTGAGAGCTGAGGAAGATTTTTGAAATTGTATTGAAATAAAATATCTGAATAGGAAAAGAGAATGGTTGAGTCTGATATATTAAAAATGTGGACTGGCGGGGCGCCTGGGTGGCGCAGTCGGTTAAGCGTCCGACTTCAGCCAGGTCACGATCTCACGGTCCGTGAGTTCCAGCCCCACGTTGGGCTCTGGGCTGATGGCTCAGAGCCTGGAGCCTGTTTCTGATTCTGTGTCTCCCTCTCTCTCTGCCCCTCCCCCGTTCATGCTTTGTCTCTCTCTGTCCCAAAAATAAATAAACGTTGAAAAAAAAAAAAAATGTGGACTGGCATGTAGCAATTATTTTAAAGTTTACTAAAGAATTGGTCCTTAGGGCGCCTGGGTGGCTCAGTCGGTTGAGCGTCCAGCTTTAGCTCAGGTCATGATCTCACACTCCATGAGTTCGAGCCCCACGTTGGGCTCTGTGCTGACAGCTCAGAGCCTGGAGCCTGCTTCAGATTCTGTGTCTCCCTCTCTCTCTGCCCCTTCGCTGCTCATGCTCTGTCTCTGTCTCAAAAATAAATAGAAACAGTTAAAAAAAAAAAGAATTGGTCCTTATAGGGAAAATCTGACTTTATGATTAACTTGAGTCTGTTTTCTTAGAAGAGGTATTGTTACGTTTGGGAGCAGTTTTTATCAATTTTTTTTCATGATCATTAAAGGGCAAAAAGGTGGAAGACATATTTTCCATGAATTTGTGGTGGAGACACAGCTTGCTGAAGGCTTGTGTATACTGTTTCATTTAATTGGGACTTTTTTGGGTCATTTTATTCATTTCCAGATATTTTGGGGTAGAAAATCTTATCTTCAACCACAGGACTATTCAAGACACGTAGCACTGTGCTTCAGTGATACCAATTTTCTTACTGTTCCCTATACATACATTTTTAGCCCTACCCTATTTGCTTGTTATGTGGCCCCTTCTCTGCATTGCAGTCCTCGATCTTTTAAGTCCTCTTTTCTTTTAAGAAATATTTCATTTATTTTCACAGGTAATACATGAGGTGTTTTTTGTTTCTGTTTGTTTTTTTTTTCAGGGTTCAGTGACATTCAGGGATGTGGCCATAGACTTCTCACAGGAAGAATGGGAATTCCTGGACTCGGCTCAAAGAGACTTATATAGGGATGTGATGTGGGAGAATTATAGTAATTTCATCTCACTTGGTAAGGCTATTTATCCCAAATTACATTGGCTTTCTCTTCTGCCAATTTCAGGACTATGATTTGAGAAACAAGATATTTTTTTTCTCTGTGTTCCAAAGGAATGGTTTCAGCTTTGTTAGTTTGGAAATAGGCCACTTCATCACTTTCATCCTGCTATATCCTTCATATTTTCTCCAGTCTCTGTAATTTCCTTGTTTCCCTGATATCCAAGGGACTGGGTTTGAATTCTGGATTGCTTACAACAGAAGCATTGTCCAAGAAATCAGATTTTATATTATATTTGAGCCCAGATTTGATACAAATGCTCAACACTCTTTCCTAATCCACCTGCAAGAAGAATACCTAAACACAGGGGTTTTGAGTCTGTCTAAAAACCAGGGGAGCCTGTAGAACTTACACAGCACGAAATGGATTCACAAACTTCAAGTAAATGCATTCTGTTTCTTATAACAGAGATATTCAGTTCTACATGCTTTGAGGTTGAAATTTAAAATCTAAGAACTTTGCACTTAACATTGAATGGATAATCCTATAAAGGATCAGAAGATGTGTCAGGAAGATACTCTTTTCAGCAAATTGATAATGATAAAAAAGTTAATACTCACATATTATATGTATATATACATATAACTGCATATACTTGTGCTTAGATACTATTCTTAGTATTGTGCATTATTAATTATCACAACTCTGTAAGAAATATACTATCATTATCCTCATTTCAGATGAGAAAACTTAGGCATAAGAGATTAATAATTTGCTGAGGTAACACAGCAACAAAGGCAGGATTTGAATTCAGGCAGTCTGGATCCAGATTCTTACTGCCTCTCAAGAGAGTTTGTATGAGTTTAAATTATATTAAGGCCTGTTCGTAACCATCTATTCCTAAGGTTACCCTAATATGAGTGTTCTTCAACTCCCTTGCATTTCTTCACTCTTAGGCTCTATAAAGTACCATTTTGATCTGTAATTAATGACAAATTTAACCAAATTTGAACCTGACTTTTGGACTTACAGTTTCATGTCACATTACCTTTTAAGCAGAACCTTCCATTTCTAAACCAGATGTGATTACCTTATTGGATGAAGGGAAGGAGCCCTGGATGGTTATAAGGGAAGGGACCAGAAGACACTACCCTGGTGAGTGAGGGCTGAGCAGGATGGGGAATTAATTACTACAGGTAATAGCTAAACCTGTTAGCCTTGAGAGGTTGTTGGAAATCTCTCTTTGAGAGCCCATGGCCTATGGAGAAAAGGCCTGAGACCTGGGAAACAAATTAAAATCTTTTTTTTTTTTTATGTTTATTTATTTTTGAGAGAGAAAGAGAGAGACAGAGTGCAAGCAGGGGAGGGCAGAGAGAGAGGGAGACACAAAATCCAAAGCAAGCTCCAGGCTCTGAGCTGTCAGCACAGAGCCCAACATGGAGCTCAAACTCATGAACCATGAGATCATGACCTGAGCTGAAGTCGGACGCTTAACGAACTGAGCCATCCAGGCGCTCCCAAATGAAAATCTTTTAAGACTAGACTCCAAAGGAGCTGCCTGTTGACCTGTATTACAACTCTTCTCATCTCTCATATTTTTCTCCTCCTACAAAGAGAGCAGCTATTCTCAATGGAAGATAAAAAGATGATAATAAAT
Organism: Felis catus; assembly: GCF_018350175.1. NCBI lineage: Eukaryota > Metazoa > Chordata > Mammalia > Carnivora > Felidae > Felis > Felis catus. The sequence continues at coordinate 16,894,830 of NC_058382.1, read as the reverse complement.
ATGAGGTGAAATCAACAAGATAGAAAAAGTAGAAGAAAATTAATAAAGCCAAAAGTTGATTTCTTGAAAAGATCAACAAAATTGGTAAATACCTAGCTTGACTCATTTAGAAAAAAAGTGCTCACTTTGGCAACACATGTTCTAAAAAAAAGAAAAAAAGAAACACAACATCAGTTTTTAACACTAGGAATGAAAGAGTAACAGAGTTATTGCTTCACATCCTATAGCCATTAAAAGAATAATAAAAGAATACCATGAATAATTTTATGCCAATAAAATGGACATCTTAAGTGAAATGGAAAAATTCCTTGAAAAACGTAATTACCAGAACTGACACAAGAAAAAAAATACAAGTAACTTTATATCTATTAAAATAATTTAATTCATAATCAGAAATCTTTCCACAAAGAAAACACCAGGCTCACATGGCTTCACTGGTGAATTCTATTAAATATTTAAGGAAGAAATACCAGCAATGTTAACAAATTCCTTCATAAGAGGAAAGAGCTCTCAACTCATTTTCTGAGAATAGCATAAATGTTACAGTGTGTCCTGACAAGGAAATCACTAAAGGGGGGGAAAATTGCAGACTTATTATCCTTCATGAACATAGATGTAAAATCATAAGAAAATGTTAGTAAATCATATTCAGTAATATATAAAAATGATCAAGTACGGTTTATTCCAGGAATGCAAGCTTGGTTTAACATTCTAGAATTAATGTAAAAAAAATTATGTGTAATTCGCTGTATTAACAGAAATGAGGGAAACCATGTGATCGTGTCCATAGATGTAAAAATAGTATATAACAAAATTCAACATCCATTCATGATAAAAATTTTCAGGAAACCAAAAACTGAAGGGAGCTTCCTCAAAAAATACTGCTAAAAAAAATTACTACATTATAAACTTCATCATACTTGATTAAAGAATTCCCCCCTAAGATTGGGAGCAAGGCAAGAGTGCCTACATTTCCCATATCTGCTTAACACTGTATTGAAGGTCCTAGCATTGCAATACAACAAGAAAAACAAGAGACATAAAATAAAAAAGAAGTTAAACTCTCTTTGGAGATTGCATGATTATGTACATAGAAAATCCTAATGAATCAAAACAAGTACTCAATAAATGATCACAGTAAGATCACAGAATGCAAGGTTAATATACAAAATCAATTATATTTTTATATACTGGTAGTGAAAAAATTAGGAAAGTAAGGTAAATTAAGTCAATTAAAAAATTGCAAGCAAATTAAGTCAGTTTACAATAGTGTCAACAAAAATACTAAGGAATAAATTTGATAAAACATGTAAGACCTCTATGCTAAAAGTCATGGAACATTCCTAAGAGAAAGACCTGAAATGAAGAGAGACCTTTTTGGGGATGAGAAAACTCAGTATTGTTAAAATGTCAATTTTATAGATTTTAAGAATCTGATTCCAAAATCTATATGGCAAAACAATGGACTTAGCATTTCTAAAGTAATCTTGGAAAAGGAAGAATATGTTATAGGACTTAGACTACATGACTTCAAGATACTTCAAGATTTATTATATAACCATGGTAACCAAGACATTGAGTATTAGATAAGGTATAAGTAGAAGATAAGTATTAGATCAACAAACAGGACAGAACAGAGATCCTAGAGGTGGAACTTACACATACTTAAAAGACCATTTATTTTTTTCCTTTTGAGGAAAGGAAATTTTTTTTCAACAAATGGTGCTGGAATAACCGGGAAAACAAGTCTTGACCCCTACGTCATTCGAAAATTAATTTAAGATGGGGGTGCCTGGGTGGCTCAGTCTATTAAGCATCTGACTCTTGATTTCAGTTCAGGTCATGATCTCACAGTTTTGAGTTTGAGCCCTGCATCAGGCTGTGTGCTGACAGCACAGGGCCTGCTTGTGTTTCTCTGTCTCCATCTCTCTCTGTCCCTTCCCAGCTCATGCACTCTCTTTCTCTCAAAATAAAGAAATAAACTTAAAAAAATTAATTTAGGATGCATTTTAGACTTAAATATAAAAACTAAACATAAAAAATATAAAAAGCCAGATATAGGGGTGCCTGGGTGGCTCCGTCGGTTAAGCGTCCAACTTCAGCTCAGGACTTCAGCTCAGGTCATGATCTCATGGTTTGTGGGTTTGAGCCCCATGTCGGGCTCTGTGCTGACAGCTTGGAGCCTGGAACCTGCTTTGGATTCTGTGTCTCCCTCTCTCTCTGCCCCTCCCCCGTTCATGCTCTGTCTCTGTCCCAAAAATAAATAAACGTTGAAAAGGGGCGCCTGGGTGGCGCAGTCGGTTAAGCGTCCGACTTCAGCCAGGTCACGTTCTCGTGGTCCGTGAGTTCGAGCCCCGCGTCAGGCTCTGGGCTGATGGCTCAGAGCCTGGAGCCTGTTTCCCATTCTGTGTCTCCCTCTCTCTCTGCCCCTCCTCCGTTCATGCTTTGTCTCTCTCTGTTCCAAAATAAATTAAAAAAAAAAAAAAGTTGAAAAAAAAATAAATGTTGAAAAAAATTTAAAAAAAAAAAAATAAAAAAAAAAATAAATAAATGTTAAAAAAATTTTTTTAAAAGAAAAGCCAGATATAGAAGTTAACTATATGGGTGCCAGGTGGCTCAGTCAGTTGAGCATCTGACCATTGATTTCAGCTCAGGTCATGATCCCAGGGTCATGGGATTGAACCCCGCATCATTGTTTGTGCTGAGCGTGGAGCCTGCTTGAAATTCTCTTTCTCTCTCCCTCTGCTCCTCTCCCCAAATTTCACATGCTCGCTCACTGTCTCTCTCAAAAAAAGTTAAATATAAAAAATAAAAAGTTTTAAAACTAAATATAAATTTTATATAAAAAATATGAAAGCTAGGGGTGCCTGGCTAGTTCAGTTGGAGAAGCATGTGACTCTTGATCTTGGGGTTTGAGCTCCATGTTGGGTGTAGGAATTAGTAGAAAAAATTAAAAATCACCTTTAAAAAATATATGAAAGCTAAATATAAAGCTTTTAGGGGAAAACTTTTAGAGGAAAACTAGGAGAATGACAGTAGTAAGCAAAGGCTTCTTAGGTAAAGGCAATAACCATAAAAATAAAAAATTGACAAATCAGACTTTATCCAAATTGAAAACTTTAATATACCAGTAAAAAAATTATACCAATAAAAATAGATAAGTCACAGACTGAGAGAAAATAGCAAGAAAACATATCCAACAAAGGAACAACATATACTACAATTCAACACCATAATGATAACCCAAATAAGAATGGGTAAAATTACATCTATACCATGGAATAATGCTCAGCAATAAAAAGAAAGAAACTATTGATAGACGCGATAGCTTAAGTGAACCTCAAGGTAATTGTGAATCTCAAGGTAATTATGCTGAGTGAGAAAAACCAATCACAAAAAGTTATATACCACATGACCTTAATTTTGTAACATTTATGAAATATCAAAATTGTAGAGGGGCGCCTGGGTGGCTCAGTCGGTTGAGCGTCCAACTTCGGCTCAGGTCATGATCTCGTGTTCTGTGAGTTCAAGCCCCATGTCAGGCTCTGTGCTGACAGCTCAGAGTCTGGAGCCTGCTTCTGATTCTGTGTCTTCCTCTCTCTCTGCCCCTCCCCCACTCATGCTTTGTCTCTCTCTCTCTCTGTCAAAAATAAATATGAATAAACATTTAAAAAAATTTTTTTTTAATTGTAGAGATGAAAATGAATTAATCATTGCCAAGGGTTAGGATATAGAAAAGTGAAGGGGTGTTTAGGGCCATAAAGGAGTAACACAAGGGAGTCTTGTGGTTATGGTACAGTGAGTATCTTGTTTGTGATGGTGATTATTCAAGTTTATGATAAATTTTTTAAGTTTTTTTTTTTTTTTTTTTTTTTATTGGTGGGTGGTGGGGAAGGGGCAAAAAGAGAGGGGGACAAAGGATCTGAAGCAGACTCTCCGAGGACAGCAGAGAACCCGACACGGGGCTCCAACTCACAAACTGTGAGGTCATGACCTGAGTTGAAGGCAGACATTTAACTGACTGTGCCACCCAGGCACCCACCCTACATGATAAAATTTTTAAATTGCATAGGACCATATACAGTTGAGCCTTGAACAATATGCATTTGAACTGTGTGGGTCCACTTATACATGAATTTTTTCCAATAAATATGGTACAATACTATAAATGGATTTTCTCTTCCATGTTTTTCTTCCTTATGTTTCTCTTAATATTTTCTAGCTCACTTTATCATAAGAATACAGTATATACTATCACATATAAAATATGTGTTAATTAAATGTTTACTGTGTCAGTAAGGCTTCTGGTCAACACTAGGCTATTAGTTTTTTCTGGGGAGTCAAAAGTTGACTCAGATTTTCAATTGCATGGGGAGTTGGCATCCCTAACCCTGCATTATTCAGGGGTCAACTCTACATACACACAAGGGTGTGTATAATTGGTGAAATCTAAATGAGCTCTATGGATTATACCAGTGTTAATTCTTGGTTTGACTATTATTCTATAGTTATGTAAGATGTTAACATTGAGAGAGGCTGGGTGAAGGTTGCGTGAGACTTTGCTGTTATTTCTTTGTAGCCTCCTAAGAATCTACAGTTATTTTAAACTAAGAAGTGAACAAAAATGTCCCATTAGGGATGATGAGTAAAAGATTTAAACAAAGAGAAGGGTTACTCTTTTTTATGATCAGTGATTATAATTCATTTATATCTGAATCTGTTGTATTAACTTGAGCTGCCATAACAAAATACAATAGATGGGGTGATTTAAACAACAGAAACTTGCTTTCCTATAGTTGTGGAGGCTGGAAATCTGAGATTAGCATTTAGGTGCTCCAGTAAGGGCTGTCTTCCCAGCTTGCAGATCATCCCTTCTCATACCTCATATGCCAGAGAGAGAGAGAGAGAGAGAGAGAGAGAGACAGATCTCTTAACAAGGCCACCAGTCCTATTGGATTAGGAGCCTGATGACTTCATTTAACCTTAATTACCTCTAAAAGCACTATTGCCGAATACAGTCACATTGGCTGGTTAGGGCTTTAGTGTATAACTTTGGAAGGACACAATTCAGTCCATAGCAATATCTATCTATATAGGATCCAGTTTCTTTCCAGGTTCTGTTTTGGTTAGTTTAAATGTCTTTGGTTGCCTAAAAATGTATTCGTTCATTGAGTACCCAATCTAGCACTGTGCTGGACACCAGTGGAACAATTGTGAACAAGAATGATAGGTTCCAGCAGTCAGTTTATGTTTTAACAGGAGTAGGACATTAAGTAAACAAGTAAATGAATAAATAATATTAGGTGGTGACAAGTATTATTAAGAAAAGTGAGGGACTCTTGGGAGACTCAGTTGGTTAAGTGTCTCACTCTAGAGATGGAGTCGTGCATCAGGCTCTGCACTGACAGCACAGAGCCTGCTTAGGATTCTCTCTCTCCCCTCCCCTCCACCGCCTGTGTGCATGTGCTCTCTCTCAAGCTTAAAAAAGTGAGAAGAGTAAGGGAATAGAAATTAGCAGGTGTAGACAGGTTTATTTTAGGCTGGTTAGGCTTTTTGAGGAGGCAATAGTTGAGTGGAGACATGAAAAAGAACTCAGGTTATAGGAATATCTAAAGCAAAAGCAGATCTAGGGGCATCTGGGTGGCTCAGTCAGTTCGGCGTCTGACTTTGGTTCAGGTCATGATCTCACAGTTGTGAGTTCGAGCCCCACGTCATGTCAGGCTCTGTGCTAACAACTCAGAGCCTAGAGCCTGCTTCGGATTCCGACTCTTCCTCTCTCTCTTTGCCCCTCCACCACTTACGCTCTGTCTCTCTTTCACCCTCTCTCAAAAATAAACAAACATTAAAAAAAAAAAAAGTTCTGATAGAATAGCAAATGTAACAGCCTTGGGTTGGGAGTTGGAAGTTTTGTGTTTGAGGAAAAGCAAGAAGGCCAGGATGGTTAGGATGATTATCCAAAGTTAAGGCACATGACTTTTTTTTTAATTTTTAATTTTTAATTGTATTTATTTATTTATTTATCTGTTTATCTATTTATTTATTTTAAATATGAAATTTGTCAAATTGGTTTCCATACAACACCCAGGGCTCATCCCAACAGGTGCCCTCCTCAATACCCATCACCAACCCCCACCCCCCACCCCCCATCAACCCTCAGTTCTCAGTTTTTAAGAGTCTCTTACGTTTTGGCTCCCTCCCTCTCTAACCGTTTTTTTTTTTTCCTTCCCCTCCCCCATGGTCTTCTGTTAAGTTTCTCAGGATCCACATAAGAGTGAAAACATATGGTGTCTGTCTTTCTCCGTATGACTTATTTCACTTAGCCTAACACTCTCCAGTTCCATCCACGTTGCTACAAAAGGCCATATTTCATTCTTTCTCATTGCCACGTAGTATTCCATTGTGTATATAAACCACAATTTCTTTATCCATTCAACAATAGCCAAATTATGGAAACCTACTTTAACAAAAAAAAAAAGAATAGTTTCAAAGTCTCTTCATGTCCCCAGTGTTTCCTCACTAAGCTAAATCTAGATTTCTGGTTAAGAAATATATTTTTTCATGTTAAGGAAGTAACTATACATTCCTGTTATTTTGAGTGCTTTAAAAATAAGGAATGAGTGCTGAATTATGTGAGATACCTTTCCAGTGTCTGTAGAAACAATTACATGATTTTTTATCCTTAGAATAATTAATATGATAAATTATTTTAGATTTCCTAGTATTGAACTGCCCTTGAATTCCTAAAATAAGCCACAATTAGTTCTGTATTTTCTTTCATGTGCTGTAGGTGTTTTTGAATGCATTTTTGTAAGTGATATGACATATAGTTTACTAGGTTTTTGTTTCATTTTTAAACTCACTTTAAAATAACTTGGAATTTATTCTTTTTTGTAATGTTCTGGGCCATTTTATAATTGGGCTCTGTGCTTTCTAAAGTTTTTATAATCTTCAGAGTAGTTTTTAGGTCTTTGATTGCTTTATATTTCCTTAGAAAATTATCCTTTAGGGGCACCTGAGTGACTCAGTTGGTTGAGTGTTGAGCTCTTGATTTTGGCTCAGGTCATGATCTCACAGTTTGTGGGTTTGAGCCCCGTGTCAAGCTCTGCGCTGGGCAGAGCCTGCTTGATATTCTTTCTCTCCCTCTCTCTGCTCCTCCCCTGTTCATGCTCTCTCTCTCTCTCAAATAAATAAATAAAAACTTAAAAAAATTTTAAAAGAAAATTACCCTTTATTGGCATGGTAGTTCCTTATGATTTTCAAAATATTCTGTTTTGTTAATTATTTGTTAGTGTCAAGAACTGTGAAGCATCTGCAATTTTACCCTACATGCAAGCTAACAAGTTAGCCTGCTGCAGTGTCATGGATGCTGGCAAAAGATACAAGAGTCCTAAACCAAAGATGAGGATTTTATTGCTCAACAATAAAACAGCACAACAAATGGCATGAACATCAACATATTTGCATCATTCCTTTTTTGCCCACAAACCCCATGGGAGTGATGTGCATGGGTCTAGAAGGATACTTGAACATGCAGTGAGCTGCATAATAAGAGAAGAACCCTGAAGGTAGAGAACCCAAATCTTTAATAATGGGCAATAAGCACAAGTGACCTTTGCTCTGAGGGAGACACTACCTTTATTATATTGAACAGTTAGCAAACCTGCCTATTGATCCAGAGAGAAATACTATCCCTACCTTCCGAGGTTGTTGGTTATACAAACATTCTTTAAAAGATAGTCCAGAACAAAGGCAGTTAATACTTCTTGCACGATGTGCAAAAATGAGAGACGCCCATGGTGAGTTGTTCCTGAATACCTAGTTGCTATTTTTTACTTTGTTTGAGTGGCTTCATTATTTTTATTTTTTTTAGCAAATGGTTAATAGGTTTCACTGACTTTTTTCAAACAACCTAGGTTTTTAATTTGTGTTAATTTCATTTTTTTTTCTGTTATCAATGAAATTTTGCTTTTATTGTATTTCCTCCTCTGAGTTCCTTCATATACTTTTTTGTTCTTTTTCTAACTTTTGACTGGGATACAAATATTTCTTTTCTTTATTCTAAGAATTTAAATGCATTGATGAATTCTTCTAAGATCTATAGTATATTTTGTAGATTCTTGGTAATCTAGTATTTTCAATATTATTTTCTAGATAGTCTACAATTTACTTGGTAAAGGGTTTTGTTTTGTTTTTTTAACTTGAAGTGTGAAGATGACTTTTGGTTTTATGATTGTATTATTTCTTATTTTGGTTCACAGTGATCAGACTTTTGTTTGAGCCATTCCAGCAGTTTTATAGATTTGTACTGTAGTCACAGAAAAAAAGTTTCTTATCTCTCCTATCCCACATCTCCCCATATCTTTGCTTACTTCATTCAACATTTAGATTTTCTCATGCAAGTCCCCCATCTGGATCACTATCTTTGGACCTTTATCCAACATAGCCTTTATTTTTTACTCTTTTGCACTCAGGTGATCCCAGGTACCATTCCATATTTGACCGTCATTCTGCTATACTCAATATCTGCCCATGCCTTTTTGTTCAGGAATTCATAAGCCTTTCACTGTTAGTGTGATTAAAAAATATTTGAGGGACGCCTGGGTGGCTCAGTCAGTTGAGCCCTGACCCTGATTTCAGCTCAGGTCATTATCTCACGGTTTGTGAGTTTGAGCCCCGCATTGTGCTCTGTGCTGACAACTCAGAGCCTGGAGCCTGCTTCAGATTCTGTGTCTTCCTCTCTGTCTGCCCCTCCCCCACTCATGCTCTGTCTCTCTCTGTCTCAGAAATAAATAAACATTAAAAATTCTTTTTTTTAATATTTGAGATAGTTTTCTAGGAAGTACAAAAATTGCTTTGGGTATGTAGGAATGGGAAGGAGCACCTAGAAGTATGAAGAAACAAAAATTTGAGCAAATGTAAACTCTAGCAGAGATAAGTAAATCATTGTACTTTTTTTTTTTTAAGTAAACTCTATTCCCAACATGGGTCTCAAATTCACAACTCTGAGATCAAGAGTCACATGCTCCACCAACTGAGCCAGCCAGGCACCCCTATTGTGGTACATTTTAAAAGATTAGAGGGGCGCCTGTGTGGCTTAGTAGGTTAAGTGTCCGACTCTTGATTTCTGCTCAGGTCATCATCTTATAGTTCGTGGGTTCGAGCCCTGCATCTGTCAGTGCAGAGCCTGCTTGGAATTCTCTGTTTCCCTCTCTCTCTGCCCCTCCCTTGCTCACCCTTTCCCTCTACCAAAATAAATAAACATCAAAAAGATAATACATAAATAAAAGATTAGAAACAGATACACATATCTGTTAGTGATTATGTAGTTATGGGAATTAAATAAGTAACATTTACTGTGTATTTGGGGTTATTTATTTATATATCTTTTACTTTTTATTTAAATTTTAGTTAACATACAGTGCAATATTGGTTTTGGAAGTAGAATTCAGTGTGATTCATCACTTGCATACTACACCCAGTTCTCATCATAACAAGTACCCTCTTTAATACCTATCACCCATCTAGTCCATCCCCCACCCAGCTCCCTCCATCACCCCTCAGTTTGTTCTCTGTCCTTAAGAGTCTCTCGCGGTTTGTTTCCCTCTCCTCTTTTTTTCTCCCTTCCCATATGTTCATCTGTTTTGTTTCTTGAATGGGGTTTGTTATTTAATGGTAAATGAACTTAGAGATTACTTCTGCCGCTAAGGAAGCTTAGGGGTAAGAAACTAATGGAATAACAAATGAGAAAATTAATAAATATTCCAAAATTGGGAAAAAGAAGAGCAACGCTTTGCTGGGATAGAGTGTAAAATGCATAGTTTTAAACAGGATCGGCAGGAATAGCTTTTCTGAAGTGATTGTTGATTGAGATCTGATGATGAAGGGAAGCCAGCCATGCAGTTGGGAACAACCTGTGAATGGTCCTATTTAATGGGGACAGTGGTAGTACCTTTTGTGAGCTGAAAAGAGGCTTGTGGCATGAACAGCCAAATGAGAGAGGAGTTTTGATAGCAGAAGTCTTATTATCTCTGCTCAGGTATTTATATTTGATTCTAAAGAGAAGTCATTAAAAACATTTAAGTAGAGAGACTCAAATATTGATGAGCATTTGAATCATGTGCTGGAGAATATAAATAAGTACAAAGCAAAACATGCCCAGGACTCAATCCTGCAGATTAGGTTTCATTCCTTTAAAAATACCTGTGAGGGGTGCCTGGGTGGCTCAATCAGTTAGGCATCCGACATCAGCTCAGGTCATAATCTCACAGTTTGTGAATTTGAGCCCCGTGTCAGGCTCTGTGCTGCCAGCTCAGAGCCTGGAGCCTGCTTCAGATTCTGTGTCTCCCTCTTTCTGCCCCTCCCCTACTCAGGCTCTGTCTCTGTCTCTCAAAAATAAATAAATGTTAAAAATATATATATTAAAAAAATACCTCTGTATGTATAGTTTTAAGAAATCTTCAGGTGATTCTTACTCTGATTTAACTTGTGTCCCTAATCACCAGGCTTACCTCCAATCCTGGCCTCTGTTCTCTGTGTTTCCTTTACCATTTTTTTTTTAAATGTAGGAGAATACGGTCTGTTCCATAGTATAATTAATAACGCACAATACAAATTAGCTTAATAGTGATATGAAATAGGGAATAACAGTATAATATGAAAGTTAGTTGGTTCACAGGCAATTTTCCTACTTGAATAAAGCCAGAATAGAAGTAGACTTACAGCATTCAGCAGGAAAGGCAAAAGCCTTCAACTTGATGCTTTATTGTTGGATGCCCTTTCATCTCTACATGAAGAATATTAGTAAGTGTCTGCACCAAGGGCTGTCTCCCCAGAGATATATACCATCAATCTTGCATGGCTTCTAGCTGAAGACAGGTTACATTTTACTTTATTCCCACCTTAATGGTAGCCTCATTGGCTCAGGGCTTCCCGCCCCCCCCCCCCCCCCCCGCAATGTCTCAGCACTTGAAATCCAGCATTTCCACTTTATTTTGGGGCATTTTAGTATCCATGAAGTGGCCTTCAGCCATGTTGAGCTGCCTTTTATCTCTTAAGATATCAATTATTATATTTGTTAGTGCTCTGCCAATAAAGTTGCATAGGTTTGAGTGGTCTTCTCCAGCCCTGTTTTCTTCATAAGCTCTTTTTTGGTGTGTAATTTTGCAGAAGATAAGGGGTTTTTTCAGTACACATATGTGGTATTGTAGCAGAAATGCCTGTTTTAGAGATATCTAATCCATTCACTTGTAATAGGCATTATTTTAGGTGCCTTTTATTTCTCTATAGAAGCTTGCTTTCTTCTGTCACAAGAAAACAGTGTATGTTTGCCTTCTTGTTTTCTTTCAGATTTGGAGTCCAGATACATGACCAATACTTTATCTCCAGAAAAGGACATTTATGAAATATATTCATTCCAGTGGGAGATAATGGAAAGAATTAAAAGTTACAGTCTTCAGGACTCCCTTTTTAGAAATGATTGGGAATGCAAAGGCAAGATTGAGGGGCGAAAGGAACCACAAGAGGGATATTTTGGGCAAGTGAAAATTACTTCTGAAAAAATGACCACTTACAAAAAGCATAATTTTCTTGCTGAATATCAGAGAATTCAAAATGGAGAAAAGTTGTATGAATGTAAGGAATGCAGGAAGACCTTTATTCGCCGCTCAACACTTAGTCAACACCTGAGAATTCATACTGGTGAGAAACCTTATAAATGTAAGGAATGCGGGCAGGCATTTAGACAGCGTGCACACCTTATCCGACATCACAAACTTCATACTGGTGAGAAGCCCTATGAATGTAAGGAATGTGGGAAGGCCTTTACAGTGCTCCAAGAACTTACTCAACATCAGAGGCTTCACACTGGTGAAAAGCCCTATGAATGTAAGGAGTGTGGAAAAGCCTTCAGAGTGCATCAGCAACTTGCTCGACATCAGAGAATTCACACTGGTGAGAAACCCTATGAATGTAAGGCATGTGGGAAGACCTTTAGGCAGTGTACACATCTTACTCGACATCAGAGACTTCATACTGCTGAGAAGCTCTATGAGTGTAAGGAATGTGGGAAAGCCTTTGTATGTGGTCCAGACCTTAGAGTACATCAGAAAATTCATTTTGGTGAGAAACCTTATGAATGTAAGGAATGTGGAAAGGCTTTTAGAATATGCCAACAACTTACTGTCCATCAGAGTATTCATACTGGTGAGAAACCCTATGAATGTAAGGAATGTGGAAAGACTTTTAGACTAAGGCAGCAACTTGTTCGCCATCAGAGAATCCACACTCGTGAGAAACCCTATGAATGTATGGAATGCTGGAAGACCTTTAGTAGTTACTCACAACTTATTTCACATCAGAGCATTCATATTGGTGAGAGACCATATGAATGTGAAGAGTGTGGGAAGGCCTTTAGATTGCTCTCACAACTTACCCAACATCAGAGTATTCATACCGGTGAGAAACCCTATGAATGTAAGGAATGTAGAAAACCTTTTAGACTGCTCTCACAACTTACTCAGCATCAGAGTATTCATACGGGTGAGAAACCTTATGAATGTAAGGAATGTGGTAAGGCTTTTAGACTTTATTCATTCCTTACTCAACACCAGAGAATTCATACTGGGGAGAAACCCTACAAATGTAAGGAATGTAAGAAGGCCTTTAGACAACATTCACACCTTACTCAACATCAGAAAATTCATAATGGAGTTTAAAACAAGAAGGCCTTCAATTGTACATTATGTAACAATATCAGTAAATTCATTTTTGAGAAATTTGTTTCATGCTTCAACTAAGTGTAAGAAATTTTATATTATTGGGAAAAAAATGTTGCTTTAAAAGCCTTCCATCACCTTTCAGATGTTTATCTTTGGCAAATTCATTTGAGGGAATAATACAATGAATGTAGGAAAAACTTTAGCCTTATCTGTCATTATCCCATTTCACCACTTTATTACCAGTGTGTTATTGGACAAGGTACTTAAACTTCTGTGCCTCATTTTGCTCACTTGTAAAATGGTGATAATAGTACCTATGTATATTAGTTATTTATTGCTGTATAATAAATTACCACAAACCTAGTAGCTTAAAATAATACTTATTATCTCACAATTTCTATAGGTCAGGTGTCTGGACATAACCTAGTTGGGGCTTCTCCTTTAGGGTCTCACAAAGCTAAACTAAAGGTTTCAGCCAGGGTTGGGTCTCATCTGAAGGTCTAACAGGGGAAGGGATCCACTTTCAGCCTCACGTGGTTGTCAGCTATTGCACTGAGGTCCACAGTTTCTAGTTGGCTGTTGGTTGAAGGCTGACCTTAGTTCCATGCTACATGGGCTTCTTCAAATGGCTGCTATTTAAGTGTGCAAGTCAAGAATGTGGTAGAGCCTGCTAGCATCACAGAAGCTATAATCGTATGTGATCTAATCACCAAAATGACACCTTTGCTGTCCTCTACTGATTAGAACCGAGTTACTGGGCTACCCCACACTCAAGGGTAGAGATCGTAGAGGATTACACAAGAGTATGAATACCACAATGTGGGAACCATTTCAGAGTCAGCCTGCCAACACTGTGTGACAGGATTGTCTTGAGGATTAATTAGTTAATGCTTGGAAAAATAGCAGCCACATAGCATGTTTTCTGTAAATACTATCTATAGTCGTTATCATTAGTATTAGTGAATTCATATGAAAAAATATAGAAGTAGTAAATGTAGAAATGCCTCATGTCACTGCTCAGCACTTAATTAAACTTAAGATAATTTATTCCAGATAAAATCTAGGACGTTGTATGGAAAGTGAGAAGTTCTTCATCATTTGAGCATTTGAGCTGCATCAGTAATTTCATGCTTAAAAGAAACCTTATGAATTTCATGAAGGTGAGGTTAAGATTACAACTGTTGAAGGATCAGAAAAAATACGGAATTAGTTTCCCATAATAATTCCAAAAAGTAAATGTTTTGCAATCCCTGTTGTTTGACCACTGTTAAAGATGAATTTGAAATTATTAAAAAGATGGCAGGAAACTCACCAGTTGGAAGTTTAATATTGTGTGTGCATGTGTGTGTGTTAAACTCTTGTATAAAAGAAAAAACATTTCCTTTGTAGTCAGTTTTCTGTTTGATCAAATTGCCCCATCTTCAACCAGTGGGAGTTGGGTCTTTTGACCTGATCCCCCTAGTAGTTTGATAGTTTACTTGGTTACAGCTACACAGTTTGGTCCGCAATGGAAGATGCTTGGGTACCAACTCATCCTGAAAATTGATAAGGAGAAAAATGAGCACTTCTTTTGCTTTTTCCATGTGGACCAAGTTTCAGGGCCACCAAAAGCTCATCAAATTAAAAGGGTTTGTTTGTTTTTTTAAATAGTCATTACAAATAAACAGAATGATAGGATTAGAAAAATCACTATTTTCTAGTTCCCTAGTAGAATAATGGGTCCAGAAAATGATCTTCAGTGGATATTAACACTATTGAGTGAAATATTTTATAGTGAGAACTTTACAATGGATTTATCAAGCTGACCACCTCTGAGCCCTTTGATCAATTTTAACCTCTATAAAAGTGGGACTATCAGACAATATCCACCTCCTGATAAAATGCAATAGGAAGTACACACCACCACCTACAAAGCCTTACTGCCAAAACAATGAACTGAAGAAAGCAAACCTTTAAATCAAATTCTTTAAAACAAGAATTTGGGGAATAGCTGAACAAAGTAAATGGCACCAGAAGGAAGCAGCCAAGCAGACCCAGAACTGTAAAATTCTACAAAATAAATGATCTGATTTCTTCAACTTAATGAGTGATATGAAAAAGAGAAGGTAAGGGCAACTGTTAATTGATTAAAAGAGACCTAAGAGACCTATCAACTAAATTCAGTACATGGGCATTACTTGGACCTAGTTTACACAAAATGTAAAAAGACATTTTGGAGACACTGGGGAAAATGTGGACACGCACTGAGTATTAGATGATATTTAGAAATACTCATTTTGTTAGAGATAATGTTATTGTGGTTATTAAAAAATAAAAGGTTCTAAGTGTTAGAGATACATACTTCTATATTTATGAAATGGTAAGATACTGCATTTGCATTAGAAGACTCCAGCAAAAGAAAAAGAATTGGCACAGAGAGTTGGGAAGTAGAGTAGTAAAATGTTAATTACTGAAGGGTAGTATGTTTTTTTTTGGGGGGGGTCATTGTTCTAATATTTTCTATTTTCTACTTCTTTAATGTGTTTGAAAGCTTCCATAATAAAATATCTAAAATCAAAACCAAAATTTATAGACTTAGAAATGATTGTTGATGAGATGTGTGTATCTAAACTTGTCAGATGTCACCAGAATTCTGTTCGGTGAGAAATTCATCCCCTTTAATGCATTAAGGAAATTTCGTTTGTGGGGCCAGTCTTCATCATCTTCACCTTATCTACGCCTGTCAGATAAATAAATGTGTTAAGGGAATGAGTAAGTATTTATGTCAAGAAACCAGAAACAGAAAAAAATAAAACCTACACAAGAGAAGTAGAGCACAACTAAAAATAGAAATTAAGGATTGGACAGTAGTAGATTTTAACCAATGTTAATAATGACTAGGTTCTGGAGGATCTAATTAAGAAAAAGAAAATGAAAGATAATACATTTAGAATATTGACAAAGGTGGCATAGCTACAGATTATCAAGAAAAATTTGTTTTAATTATAAGGTAATACTGTATATATGTGCTATATGTATTCTAGTACATAAATACAAAAGGGTTACTTATTTTTTGCTGTAGGATTCTGTTATGACAGTTGACTCAAATAGACCAACAAGCAAATGTGTGTATATGAACACCCTGTTTAAGAAAAAACTCTGGTAGTTGTATAGGTAAAAGCTTTAAAGAATAGATAATCTTTCACAAAATTCTACCAATTAATTCCGCACAGTTAATCCTGATACAAACCTAGATGAAGATCGCTCCTAAAAAGCAAAATCTAGACCAACTTCGTTTATGAAGATTCTACCCATCTTAATTCTAAATAAGGTATATTTAGAATTTATTACAAAATCTGTCTTGACTAATCCATGTGTTGCCTTTCCCAAGTATCTGATATCTCCAGGGGATCAATGTTTAACAGAGTGTAGGGTCTTAATCCAACATTCTCCATAAGCTTGTTTTGGGGAATAGTAGTCCTTGGTATTTGGGGAAAAAAACGATTTCTCGGGAAAATGTGTAAATTCAGCAAGGCATTAAAAAATCTACCTTTGGGGAAATCCAAATACACATTATCAGTTTGTCAAAAGATAAAGAGATGATTACTTAACACAGGGTATCTCAAACTTAATTCATTGTAGAATTCTCATTCCCAGTATCTCTTACCATCTTTAGAATGTGAACCACTTTGGTAGATGCTTCCATTACCACAATGAATGTCTTCAAGGACATCATTTCAGACATTATGGTGAGTGATTGTGTCGGGAGGAGGTAAGGAAGGACACTTTTCTTTGCAGCTCACATCATATTCTGAAAAGCTTCCTGCTTGAATTGAGGGTTAGTGCTTTTCTGTAGATTGTAGATTATAGCTTGGTCCTTGATATGTATATATTAAACATGATTAAATAGTCTGTTAAATAGTGATTAGGACATAAACCATTTTCAGTTGTAATAAAAATGCTATATTGAATATCATTTTGTGTATTTTCTGATTTCTTTAATGGGTGTAGGAATCTAAGGTGCATATCTAGAAGTGAAATTGTTCACGGTCAGCCATACATACATATTATTCTCCAACACTGCACTAATTTTGAATCCCTCTGATCATTGAAATGGGCATCCATATTTTCTTCTGTTATTGGTTTCAACATTTAATTCTCTGATTATAAATGAGTTGGGCACCTGGGTGGCTCAGATGGTTAAGCGTCCGACTTTGGCTCAGGTCATGATCTCATGGTCCATGAGTTCAAACCCTGTGCTGGGCTCTACTGACAGGTCAGAGCCTGGAGCTTGCTTTGGATTTTGTGTCTCCCTCTCTCTGTCCCTCCCGGCTTGTGCTCTGTCTCTCTCGCTCTCAAAAGTAAACACAAAAAAATTTTTTAAGTGAGTTGAGCATCTTTTTCGTATATGTTTATTGGCCAATCGTTTTTCTTACAGTGCTTTTTTTATTCATGCATTTTTTCTATTTCTTTGGGATTATCTCATTGATTTTTCATGATTTGTAAGATATTCCAGGTACTACACATTTACAAATATTGGAATTGTTTTCTATCAAGGTGTCTTGTGTTATAACTATGTTATGGCATTCATTATTTTGCTAACATTTTAAATTTAGATATAGTTTTATTTTCAACCTTACCAGATAATCTTACTCTTTTTATTTATATTTAGTCTTATGTTTTCTGCCATGTGGTCATGGTATTTGCAAATAGAAATAAGTCCCCTCAATATTTATATTTATTTTATTTACATTTCTCATAGCAGTAGCTGGTATTTTCAGAATAAAGTTGAGTATTAGTGGGGGATACATTGTCTTGTTTTTTCAATTTAATGGAAATCGTGTATCTATTTAAACATTTTTTTTAAATTTTTTTTTTAACGTTTATTTATTTTTGAGACAGAGAGAGACAGAGCATGAACGGGGGAGGGGCAGAGAGAGAGAGGGAGACACAGAATCAGAAGCAGGCTCCAGGCTCTGAGCCATCAGCCCAGAGCCCGACGCGGGGCTCAGACTCATGGACCGTGAGATCGTGACCTGAGCTGAAGTCGGACGCTTA
The DNA here is from genome assembly GCF_018350175.1 of Felis catus. NCBI lineage: Eukaryota > Metazoa > Chordata > Mammalia > Carnivora > Felidae > Felis > Felis catus. The sequence goes on along the minus strand of NC_058382.1, from coordinate 16,877,077 downwards.
ACCAACTGAGCCACCCAGGCGCCCCTATTTAAACATTTAATGTAATGCTTCTTGATATAAATAGTCTTTGTTATACATAACTAATTTCACTCAGTCCCTCTTTTACTTAATCCCTGCCATTGCCAGAAGCCATTGAATATCTATTGGTGTGAACATGTGTTTCTTCTTTAATTTTCTGATGTGATGAATTATACAAATTTCCTGACAGAGTCAGGGCTTCCTATGACCACTCTTAGGTTCAGTAATTCAGTAGAACAACTCACAGAACTCAGGAAAACAGTGCACTTGTGATTTTTGTTACAGTGAAAAGGTACAAATTAGAATCAGCTAATGTGATGTGCAGGGAAAACTGTGGGAGGGACCCAAATGTGGAGCTTCCAGTCATCCTCTCCCTGTGGAGTCAGAGATGGCATTACCCTGGTTATGACATGATAATTCCCACAGGAAAGCTTGCCTGAGCCTTTGGTTGCCAGAGTTTTTCCTGGGGCTCAATCACATTCTTCCCATGAGGCTAATCTTTAGTCTCCAGCTCCTTCTGAAGGTTTGAGCTCATACCTTTAGTCTCCAGTTCCTTCAGAGGTCACAACTGATGTGACGTGTCCCAAAGCCCCATCATAACTCACACTGCTAGACTATCTAGTGGCCAAAGCTCCCAAGCAAAGAAACCCCTCTCAGGCAGGACATTCCAGGGTCCCAGAGATCATCTACAAGTCTGAAAATGTGCTGTTGCTTGCAAGTCCTATACAGTCCATGCTCAAAAGCTTTTTTGTTGAGTGGGTATTTGATGTCATCACATTGGCCTGGCACCAAGAATATGGGCTTGATAAGAGCAGAGCTATAAGTCAAAATGAATTTTATGTTTTGCCTGTATTCTGTTTTACCAATATATAAGAAAGATAATGTCTAAAGCAGTTCAAAAGTATTGGAAAAGGAAACAAGTGAAAATATCCTATTACACCAAAGGATAGAAACAAACATGTCATTATTATACTGTTATGGGAAGTTTTTTGTTTGTTTCATATGGCTGTGCCCAGCTTGTCTCTCTCAACAGTTGAGCATTTTATTATCCAGTGCCCACTTCAGATTTAAGCCATCGTCCTGGGTTTTGGTGCACACACAATACACAAAATTTAAGCCAGACTTATTTGCTAAGCTACAAACTATATATCCCAGAGTATTTTGGTGGTTATCTTCTTACTCTATGTTTCATCTGAAGTAGGAGGAGCAGGAGATTTTGATAAAGACATTTGAAAAGAAATGAAAACCAACTATCTGGAAGCACTTATTAAATATTCAATATTCAGATTTTTTTTTTTTTTTTTTTTAAGAAGGAAGCTCTTGGCACAGGCAGTGGTATTTTGGTTTGTTTTTTTTTTTTTTTTTTTTAGTGTTTATTTTTGAGAGAGTACAGCGGGGGAGGGGCAGAGAGAGGTAAACAGAAGATCCAAAGTGGGCTCTGCTCTGACAGCAGAGAGCCTGATGCAGGGCTTGAACTCATGAACTATGAATCGAACTCATGAGCTGAACTCATGACCTGAGCCAAAGTTGGATGTTCAATCTACTTGAGCCACCCTGGTGCCTCCCATATTCAGGGTTTTGTTTTTTTTTTTAATTGATTCTCCTCAGTTCCCTAAGTTTTTGTGTCTCTATTGAAGCAAGTCTTAAGGTCAAATCTCAACTACAGGAAAGATGTCCCTCCTCTCTAAAAATCGTGTCTTTTAGATCATGTTTTTTAAGACAATAGGTTCTTCTACCTTTCCATTATTCAGGTGTGTAGTCTTAAGACTTCTACCTCTTCAGTATCCCAAATGTTACTATTTCTCTGCAGTAACCAATACATTCAGAACCAATACATTCTCTGGTCCCTATTTGGTTTTTTGAGGTAAATACTGACCTACAACAAAAACCTTCAGTCTTAATGGTATTTCAAAAAGAAGATACAAGAGTGGCCAATATGCACACAAAAGGATGCTCAACATCATTAGTTATCATGGAAATGCCAGTTAAAACCACAATGAGGGGTACCTGGCTCAGGCAGTAGAACATCCAACTCTTGATCTCAGTGTCATGAGTTGGGCATGTTGGGCATGGAGCTTACTTAAAAAACAAAACCAAAAACCCACAATGAGAGACTGCAACTCAAGCAATAGAATAGGTAAAATTAAAAAGATTGACAGTACAGGCTGAGGGTGGGGGAGGGGGAAAAGATTGACAATACAAAGTGTTGGTGAGAATATGGAGCAACTAGAACTCTCCAATACTGTTTGTGGGAATGTAAAATGAAATGACCTCTGTTGAGGACAGGTTAGCAATTTCTTTTTTTTTTTTTTTTAATGTTTATTTTTGAGAGAGAGAGAGAGACAGAGCATGAGCGGGGCAAGGGCAGAGAGAGAGGGAGACACAGAATCAGAAGCAGGCTCCAGGCTCAGAACTGTCAGCACAGAGCCTGATGTGGGGCTTGAACTCACAAACCATGAGAGCATGACTTGAGCTGAAGTCTGATGCTTAACCAACTGAGCCACCCAGGTGCCTCAGCAATTTCTAATAGAGTAAAATACAAACTTAACAACTAACTGAGGAATTCCACTCCTGCTAATATACCCAAAAGAAATAAAACCATATGCCAAAAGCACTCTAAGCGAAAAAGCAATACACAAATGGAGAAATACTGTATGATTCCTTTTTTTTTTGAAATTCCAGAAAATGCAAGCTAATCTACAGTGACAGAAAGCAGATCAGTGGTTGTCTGGAACAAGGTATGGTGGGAGAGGTTAACTACAGGGCCACGAAGAACTTTCTCAAGCAATGGTAATGTTCTGCATCTTAATTGTCATGGTAGTTACATGGGTATCACCTTTCAAAACTTTGCTGTATACTTAAAATGAGTGTAATTCATTGTATATAACTTAATAAAGTTGATAAAATGACATCAAGCTGTACACTTAAGATTTATGCTCTTTATGCACTTAAGAAAGAGAAAAGCTGCTGCTGATATGTGGGAGGTAGCCTGGTACTATTAACTACATCTTGGTGTTTTCCTGTTGATCATAAGTGATTTCACATAACATCGACATTAGATATGCAGTTCTGTGACCCTGATGGACCAAGACAAAAACAAAATTACTCTGTAATCATATCTAAACACAGACAAAACATGAACATTATTCAAACCACAGAATGCTAAATATATTCCTGGATAGTATGAATGACTGCCACTTCTTTTTTAAATTATTTTTTTTAATTTATTTAAATTTAAGTTAGTTAACATACGGTGTAGTATTGGTTTCAGAAGTAGAACCAGTGATTCATCACTTCCATATAATACCCAGTGTTCATCCCAAAGGTGCCTTCCTTAATGTCCATCACCCATTTAGCCCATCCCTCCCATCTACCTCCCCTCCAGCAACCTTCAGTTTGTTCCATGTATTTAAGAGTCTTTTATGGTTTGCCTCCCTCTCTGTTTTTATTTTTCCTTCCCATCCCCTATGTTTATCTGTTGTGTTCCTTAAATTCCACATATGAGTGAAATCATATAATATTTGTCTTTCTCTGATTTATTTTGCTTAGCATAATATAATACATTCTAGTTCCATCCACATTGTTGCAAATGGCAAGATTTCATTCTTTTTGATTGCTGAGTAATATTCCATTGTATACATATACCACATCTTCTTTATCCATTCATCAGTCAATGGCTCCTTCCATAATCTGGCTATTGTTGATAGCACTGCTGTAAACATTGGGGGGCATGTGCCCCTTCGAATCAGCATTTGTGTATCCTTTGGATAAATACCTAGTAGTGCAATTGCTGGGTCATAGGGTAGTTCTATTTTTAACTTTTTGAGGAACTTACATACTATTTTCCAGAGTGGCTGCACCAGTTTGCTTTCCCGCAAGAGTATAAGAGGGTTCCCCTTTCTCTGCATCCGCACCTGCATCTATTGCCTGAGTTGTTAATTTTAGCCATTCTGACAGGTATGTGAGGTGGTATCTCATTGTGGTTTTGATTTGTATTTCTCTAATGATGAGTGCTGTTGAGCATCTTTTCATGTGTCTATTAGCCATCTGGATGGTTTTGAAAAAGTGTCTATGTCTTCTGCCCATTTCTTCACTGGATTTTTTGCTTTTTGGGTGTTGAGTTTGAAAACTTTATAGAGTTTGGATACTAACCCTTTATCTGATATGAAATGCCATTTCTTTACCAACTACCATTTTAACCTTCCTTTAGTCTTCTCTCCTTATAGATAAGATTTATTAAGATATGCAGTTATGGAATTAACCTGATTCCTGACAACATCCAATCCAGAACAAAGCCCCATTTCCTTAAACCTTCTCTAAATAAACACAAACTCAATATTGTATGTTCCCGTTTGCTTCAATGAGCAGTAAACCCAGCTTGTTTGCATATAAGGAATGTTCCTGGTGGTAATCGGCTGGAGGACACTGACACATTTTAACTATATAAAACCTCAATAAAAATGTTAGCATGAAGACATGCAGGGTATTTTTAGAGTTCAAGTTTTTAACTGAGTGACCACAAGCTAACTTGGATTCAACACTAATGAAGTTGTACATTTGTTCACTTAATCAAAGCCTTAAGATCACCCATGACAATGTTTTTTTAGTTCAATCAAAAACAGAGAACTACGGGGCGCCTGGGTGGCTCAGTCAGTTGGGCGTCCAACTTCAGCTCAGGTCATGATCTCACCGTCCGTGAGTTCGAGCCTCGCGTCGGGCTCTGGGCTGATGGCTCAGAGCCTGGAGCCTGCTTCCGATTCTGTGTCTCCCTCTCTGACCCTCCCCCATTCATGCTCTGTCTCTCCCTGTCTCAAAAATAAATAAACGTTAAAAAAAAAAAAACAGAATTACTTTCCATTTTTGCTGTGAGCCATTAACAGATTGTTTCAGGCTTAATAATCAGTCCTTTATTCTCTTGAAAAAAATCACCATTTCCCTTAACATAACATTTCTGCATGCCTGAATTCTGGAAGAAGTCTAAAGATACCCCTGGCCCTCAAAAGCCACCAGGCTCTATAATAGTGAAATTGTGATTTACAAATGAAAGCAAGACCTATTGTACTAAGTAGGGAGGTAAATTAGCACAAGTGATTTTTTTTTTCTTTTGCATTCACAGAAGGGATGAATATTGAAAGAGTTATCTCAGGGAATCTCCCCAGTTCAATGAAGCATGTATTACACAGATGTCAACTGTACTTCAATTAAGAAAGAATATATTACACATTTATAATAGCCAAAAACTGGAAACAAAACAGGCAAATGGATAAATAACTGGGAGGTGAAAATCATTGTAATTATAGTATACACTTAGTTTTTTATGTTGTCACTTAAAATTTTAAGGTTGCCTGTGATGTCAATTATTTCTCTTATAGCTTCACATTAAAGATTTTTTAAAAAGTTTTAAGTAATCTTTATACCCAATGTGGGGCTTGAACTCATGACCCCAGGATCAAGAGTTGCATGTTTTTCTGACTGAGCCAGTCAGTCACCCCTTAAGATTGTACTTTCAAATAATCTCTACACATAAAGTGGGATTCAAACTTACAACCTTGAGGTCAAGAGTCACATGCTCTACTAACTGAGCTAGGGAAGTGCCCCTGTTAGGATTTCACTTTGGTTTGATTTATCCATTAGCTTACCACTTCTATTGGAGTAGGGCATTATCTTGAATTTTTCCTGGATCTTTCCCATATAACTGAATGAAAGATGAAGAGTGGGAGTTGGCGGTAGAGTAGGGAATGAACTGCAATGTAATCAGATTAGTACATCTCTTTCGAAAGGGCTGAACTGCCCTGTGATTAAAACGGTAAGAAGTTCTGGGCCATTGCATTTGTATGAGAGTAGTAGATGGGCAGAGAAAGCCCTTTCACCTTAGTACCTGTGTATTAATAATTTGTTAAGAACCAATATAAAATGACCCAATTTACCTTTATACTAAGAAACATTAATTTTTTTCTCTTACCTAACAGTTCTTTTTCTATTCCTCCATTCCCAGCCACAGTATAATGTCTTTTTTTTTTAATGTTTATTTATTTTTGAGAGAGCACGAGCAGGAGAGGGATAGAGAGGGGGGACAGAGGATCTGAAATGGGCTCTGCACTGACAGCAGTGAGCCCAATGTGGGGCTCGAACTGTGAGATCATGACCTGAGCCGAAGTCTAAGTCTCAACCAACTGAGCCATCTAGGTGCCCCGGAAAAATATCCTTTAAAAGAATATAAAGCTTATAAATACTAAGAAGGAGAAATCAATCAAATTGCAACTAAAGAACCTTCTGTTACTTTCTAATTTGGGGCCATCTTCATAAATGTCAGCCATTCACTGCAATAAAATTTTAGTTTTTCTTATCTGGTGCTGTTAAAAATAATTGCCACAATATGACACAATTTTGATTTTCCATAATTTTATAAGTGAAAATTTTAGGTTTTAAATGTTTTACTATTTAACTAAAGTGAACATCTTCAGGCAACATGATTTTCACTGGTTTCCTTTAGATAAAGAGAAAAAATAAAACCTCCCCATAGGCATATAGTTACATATATCTTTACAGCAAAACAAAACTACTTTTGAAAATGAGTGCTTTTCCTAGAAAAGGTAAAAAATACATCTATACATCTACATATGGTAAAACTTTGAAATAAGTTTTCCATAAGATATAAGGTCTGTGTTTATTTTTAAAGATGTACATCCAATTGTTTCAGCACCATTTGTTAAAAAGACTATCCTTTATTTTTCTTTAAGATTTTAAGTAATCTCTACACCCAACATGGGGCTCAAACCACAACCCCAAGATCAAGAGTCACATGCTCTACCGAGTCAGCCAGATGCCCCCAAAGACTATCCTTTTGCTATTAAATTGACTTTGCTCCTTTGTCAAAGCACTGTTGACTATATTTGTGTGGGTCCATTTCTGGACCTATTCTGTTTAATGGATGCATTCTTTCTATTCTTTCTCAAATACCTTGTGGTCTTGATTACTGTAGCTTTATAGTAAGTCTTGAAAATGTGTAATGTGAGCCTTACAAATTTGTTCTGGCTACTCTGGGGATTTTGCTTGTCCATATAAATTTTAGAATAACTTTGCTGATATCTACAAAGTAGCTTTCTGGAATTTTGATTGGGATTGTGTTAAATCTGTAGATCAAGTATGGAACAGTTGACTTCTTCACAATACTGAGTATTCTAATTCATGAACCTGGATCATCTCTCCATTTATTTAGATCTTTGATTTCTTTTTTTTTATTATTATTTTTAATGTTTATTTATTTTTGACAGAGAGACAGAGTGTGAGAGGGGAGGGGCAGAGAGAGAGGGAGACACAGAATCTGAAGCAGGCTCCAGGCTCTGAGCCATCAGCACAGAACCCCACGCAGGGCGTGAATCCACAAGCTGTAAGATCGTGACTTGAGCTGAAGTCGGATGCTTAACTGACTGAGCCACCCAGGTGCCCCCAGATCTTTGATTTCTTTTATCAGTTTTATAGTTTTCTTCATATAGATCCTGTACGTATTTTCTTAGATTTTGTTATGAATCTGTCAAATTCACATTTGCTAAGTGGAGCACAAGGGTGCTGGAGAGTGAGCCATGGTTCAATAAACAACTATAAGAGAAACTGAAATAAATTATTACTCACAGGTCCTGGAGAAAGTACAAAGCACACGTTGAGGGCCTGTGTTGGAAGTCAAGCCACAGCACAGAGAAAGAGATAGGATCTGGGACACATGCCTGTATTAGGGTCTGTGGCAGAGTGCTTCATGTTTTCTGGGCTAAGGCTGGATTGGTCAATTCAAGACAAAAGAATGAAGTTTTGGTGATCCTTTGGGATTGTACAGGCAATTGTGTCCTCTGTGAACAAAGAAAATTGTATTTTTTCTTTCCAATCTGTATACCTTTTATTTATTTTCTTGTCTTTTTGAACTACTTAAGATTTCCAGTATGATGTTGAAAAGGATTGGTAAAAGAGGATATCTTTGCTTCATTCCTGATTTGAGGGAAAAAGCGTTCAGTTTCTCCCCATTAAATATGATGTTAACTGTGGGGTTTTTGTAGATGCCTTTATCAAGTTGAAGAAATTCTCCTCTTCTAATTTTCTGGGAATGTTTTGTCATGAATGAATGTCAGATTTTGTTAAATACTCTTTCTGTATCATTGATAAAATCCCACGATCTTTCTTCTTTAGTCTGTTGATGTGATGGATTACATCAATTGATTTTTTCTTAAATTTATTCATTTATTTTGAGACAGAGAGAGAGAGAGAGAGAGAGAGAGAGAGAGAGAGAGAGAAAGAGAAAGCACATGCAAACAGGGGAGGGGCAGAGAAAGAGGGAGAGAATCTCAAGGAGGCTCCACACTGACAGCACAGAGCCTGACATGGGGTTCAATCTCATGAACCATGAGATCATGACCTGAGCTGAAATCAAGAATTGGACACTTAAGTGACAGAGCCACCCAGGCATCCCTACATCGATTAATTTCTGAATGTTGATCAGTTAGAATAAATCCCATTTGGTCATGGTATAATTTTTTAAATACATTGTTGGATTTGATTTGCTAAAATATTATTTGTGAGAATTTTTGCATCTATTATTCATGAGAGACATTGATCTGTAGTTTTCCTTTCTTATAATATTTTTATCTGGGATTGGTATTAAAATAATGTTGGCTTAAAGAATGGGTTATTAGAGTTTTCTCATGCTTTCATTTTCTGGAGGAGATTGTGGAAATTGTTATAATTTCTTCCTGATAATTTCTTTCAACTGTTTTTTCTGTTATACAGATTAGGATATTTCCATTAATCAATTTTCAAGTTCACTTGATCTTTCCTCTATCATTTTCATTCTGATATTGAGCCCATATGGTGAACTTTTGTTACTGTAATTTTCAGTTCTAAAATTTCCATTTAGATATTTTTTGTATCTTTGATTTCTTTTCAGAGTTTCTATTTTTCCATTTGTTTCAAGTGTATTTGCCCCTTGTTCTTGGAGTTTGGCTATGATAGTTGCTTTAGAGGCTTTGTCTCTTAATTCCAACACCTGTTATTATCTCAGAATTGGTGTCATTTATTATCTCTTCCTCTGTGAGATGACATGATTTTCCTCATTCTATCTATAGTAATTTTGGATTGTATCTTGGTCATTTTAACTATTATATTTCTCTGGGTCTCGTTTAAAGCATTTTTTGTTTGTGTAGCAGGCAATCAACCCAGTAAGTTTCAGGCTACAAGCTCCTGCTTACCTTCTGTAAGCTGCGGCTTCAACCTCAGTTTAATTTTTAATCTTCTTAGTTCTCTTCAGAGCTGTTCCACGTCTGTGCCACCTAGTGGCCAGTCTGAGACCTGGGTGGTGGTCTACCCTATATTTTAGTTCTCAAAGTCTTAGTATGCTATTTAGAGTCAGATTGATGAATGCACAGCTTGGGGGTGCTTCCAGTTCATACAGAATTTTATGGGATTGTTTTCTTATGCTCCATTTTCTCTGATCTTCCCAACACATTCCAATTCAGAGACCATTTCTCCCTTTCTTCTGGGTAGAAAGGTGAAGCATTGGCTTTTTTGTCTGCTGTTCATTTCCTGCCAACGTGTAGGGCCAAGCAGTAAAAGGATAGAAAAAAAAAGCAATGGGACTCCCTATATGTTCTTGGAAACACAGATCCTGTGGTCAAAGAGGATTTTCCTCCCTTGGAATTTTAGGAACTGGCCCAGCTGTCTCTGTTGTCACTATTATTGCTGCAATGGGATTGCTGGGGGCCTTTCTGGTATTTTGTGGTACAAAATATCTCACTTTCCTATGAGATTTTCTTCTTCAAGACTTCCTGTAGCTTCTTAGGTGACAACCTTCCATATGCTTTCCATCTTCCATCTTGACATTTGTTTCTACTGTTATGGCCCCTTCCATCCTCTGTTCTTTTGATTTTGTACTTTCTGTTACTGTCATTTTAACAAGACTTTAGGGAGACAGCAGAAATAAGCACATATACAGTAACTAATCTTTGTCTCTTCACTTCTCTAGTCATTCTGCTTGTTTAGTTATCCTATGTGGATCCTCCCAGTTTTATGTTGTCACACTTCCATAATAATTGTCGCAATATGTTGATTTTTGAGATGTGCCAAGTAATCTTTAAAAGCAGTCAAGATTATGGATAACTGTTATTGCCAGTTTCTACCCATACTCAGAGGAGTTTCCCTCTTGAATATTAGCAGACAAAAAATATTTCCTCTTTGGATTTCCTTCCTTATAGGAGACTATGCCTGAAAGCAAAGAGTCAATTCCACAATAGAATGTTGTTGCAATTGTATTAATATACAATAATAGGGGGTGACTGTGTGGCTTGGTTGGTTGAATGTCTGACATCAATTCAGGTCATGTTCTCACAGTTTGAGTGTGAGTCCCCCCACCCCCTACCCCAGGCTTGCTGCTGTCAGTGCAAAGCCCACTTTAGATCTTCTGTTCCCCCCTCTTTCTCTGTCTCTCCCTAGCTCCCACCCACGCTCTCACTCTCAAAAATAAAGTTAAAAATTTTTTCTTGAAGAAAAAAAATTACAAGAATGGAAAACCCATGACTCTAGATGAAAGTAGTAATAAAAACAGCAGCTAACTTTTTTTTTTTTTTTTTTACATAAGAGTATGTGTATTACCATCCTCATCAACAGTTTACAGGTCATTCAGGATCTATTCTGAACATTTTATACATATTAATTTATCAAATTGATTATTTGCACAACATTTTGAAGTAGTCCTATGAGGGGGGCACCTGGATGGTTCAGTTAAGTATCCGACTTTTGAGTTTTGGCTCAGGTCATGATCTTATGGTTTGTGAATTTGAGTCCTGAGTCACGCTCTGTACTGACAGCATGGAGCCTACTTGGGATTCTCTATTCTTCCCCTGCTCACTCTCTCTCTCTCAAAAATAAACTTTAAAGAAAAAGCAGCCTCACGAGTAGTTTGTTGATGGGTAGATATTAAAAAACATTTTTTTTCCATTTTATTTATTTTAGAGAGAGAGCATGAACAGGGAGGAGGGGCAGAGGAAGAGAGAGAGAATCAGTAAGCTCCATGCTGAGCAAGAACCCATGACCCTGGGATCATGACCTGAGCTGAAATCAAGTCGGATGCTCAATGGACTGAGCCAGATGGGTGGGCATTTTTCAAGCACACATAAGTTTTATATAAATTGAGAATATGCTGAGCCATGAAACACATTCCAAAAGGATTAGAATCATATAGGGTATGACCATCATAGTAACAATTGATTCAATGCAGAATCATCAATGGATTTAAAAAAAATTTATTTATTTTGAAAGAGCATGCAAGCACATGAGGACAGGAGGGGCAGAGAGGGAATCCCCAGCAGGCTCTGCGCTGACAATATGGGGCTGGATCCCATAAACCACGAGATCATGGCCTGAGCTGAAATCAAGAGTTGGATGCTCAACCAACTGAGCCACCCAGGTGCCCCTCATCAATGGATTTTAAACATATGATGGAGAATGGGATATCTATCTTAATCTTTTTTTTTTAATTTTTTTTTCAACGTTTATTTATTTTTGGGACAGAGAGAGACAGAGCATGAAGGGGGAGGGGCAGAGAGAGAGGGAGACACAGAATCAGAAACAGGCTCCAGGCTCTGAGCCATCAGCCCAGAGCCTGACACGGGGCTCGAACCCATGGACCGCGAGATCGTGACCTGGCTGAAGTCGGACGCTTAGCTGACTGCGCCACCCAGGCGCCCCAATCTATCTAAACACCTTCCTGCATACTACTTACTACAAAGAAAAAAATATTCTTTCCAGTGGAGAAACCTGGAAGGCACAATCTTAGGTAATTGAAGTTACCATTACTAATAAGACAGTCACATCATATACTCCCTGACATAATGCCTGGAAGAGATACAGTATTTGTTGATAATTCATAAATGCAGATATACATATTCTGAACCTAATCATGAGGAAACATTTAACTCAAATTGATGTAATTCATCACAATAAGAAAATCTTATTTTTTAAAGATAAATTAAAAAAAAAGAATACTAAAGTAGAACAAATCAGAAAAGGAGTGTGAGATTGTTGAACAGATCGTCTCTTTTATATATCAAGGGGTTCCAAAGAAATTTACAAAAGTACTCCAGCAGAGAACAGCCAAGGGTGGAGAGCAGTGTGACAGGAACATGACTTATCATGCAAGGAGGATCTAGACCTCTTTCTAATACTCAAGTTCCATCCAAGCAATCAGAAACTAGGGACAGCAAGTTGGGAGATGAGAAAGAGGACCAGAAAGGCAGAAGCCATGTCTTCTTTCCTCATCTGGCATCTCACCCACCCTGCAACATGCCTGAGCTAAAAGAGGGAAGTCCCCCATCCATAATGCTTACAGTTTTGATTTATATGGTGGACTCAGGGTATGGTCTGTCCATGATTTCATCCAGGGTCGTCAAATGTACTTGTTCCACCAGATTCAGTGGGATGATGGCAGACAAGAATGAATCTGTCATATCATCCCAAATTGTGATTTCTCATTACAATCCACATACTTCACCTGGACTCCACTGCAGGTGGGAGTTAGCATGCAATCTAGGTTCCACCAGGCACTACCTGAACCTTGGAGGTGGAGGAAGTGAGCATAATGGGGTGGTGGTGGCATAGGGATAGGATTCGCAGTGGCAGGAGTGACTGGTTTCCCCTTAAGCAGCTGTTGAAGTTTCTAGCTTCCAGTCCTTAGAACATTAGGTGATGAGCATAAAGTGGCAGTAACAGATTTTCTTGAACAGTACTACATTCAAGTACTGTTCAAGAAACCATGTATCTGAGCTTTTGTATTTGTGGTATATCTGGGCCTTTATCCTGTTATTTTCTGGATTGTACAGCCCTGAAGTCTAATTCCTTGGCCTTCTGAAAATTCTTCAAATTACAAAATATCCTTTATTCAATTCCTTGCATATAGAAATGATCTTATCTGCAATTGTTTTTTAGTTCATGAATGGACTTCAATGAATAAACTGTATAAAAACACAACACAGCATATAAAAATTAGGTATTTTTCAAGTTTTAGATCTCACATATTGTCAATAAGAAAAACTACAGAAATACGTATCATTTGTTTCCTAGAAACCCATATTATGTGCCATTTGTGTGTACATCTAAGTACTGGTTTTACAGGTAGTACGTGCACCAAGTTATTGCCTCTTCAGACACAAGGAGAAGAGCAGGACTGAAGGGAAAAGAGGACTTATTTGTGAAATGATTTACTTCTTTTATAAAATTTTAATAAAAAACAATTAGATGTCTAGTTAGTAGGCACCAGTCACACAGGTACTACTGTTTTTCTGAATTATTTTAGTCAAGAAAATTTAACATAAACAAGAAAGTTGGGAAAAATTAGGAGAATTCTGGAACAATACCAGAAAAGTAGATATCATACATCAAAAAGGATACCTAAATGTGGCCTGTTGCTTGTTGTGTAAAGTTTTATTGGAACACAGCCATGCCCATTTTCTTACATTCAGGATTTCTCAACTTCAGCACTGATATTTTGGACTAGATAATTCTAAAAATTTTTCCCCCAATGTTTATTTATTTATGAGAGAGAGCACAAGTGGGGAAGGAGCAGAGAGAGAGGGAGACACAGAATCTGAAGCAGGCTCCAGGCTCTGAGCTGTCAGCACAGTGCCCGACACAGGGCTTGAACCCACCAACCATGAGATCATGACCTGAGCTGAAGTCAGACGCTTAACCTACTGAGCCACCCAGGCACCCCCAGATCTGTTGTAAGGGACTGTACTATGCATTACAGGATATTCAGAGCATCCCTAGCCTTTACCCACTAGATGCCAGCAGCCCTCCCCCTCAAACTGACAAACAAACATCTCTCTGGACACTGCCCAGTGTCTCCTGGGATTAAGAGTAGGACAGGTAAAAACTACCCCTGGTTAAGAACCACTGGTTTATGTATGTTTTCACACTACAAAGGCAGAGTAGATTCTGTATGACCACAAAGCCTGAAATATTTACTCTCTGGTCCTTCACAGAAAAAGTCTGTTGATTTCTTTTGCCATTAAAAAAGGTAAAAAATACATGCTAGACTAAGAAAACCAACTGCAAAGTATGTAACAAAACAAGGTTTCTACAAACTCCTTCAAAAACTACTCCAATTTAAAAAATGGAATACATAAAAACAAGGAATTCACAGCAACATTAGGCATGATGTTTTAGACATGATAAATGCTCAACCTCACCAACAGTTAAGAAAATGCAAATTAAACACACTTTTTTTTCTTCACTCAATTTAACAAAAGATTCATTCTTCATTGAAGTTGTTGGGAATGGGCATATATTTCTAGATTAATGGCGAATTTCAGAAAATAAGGCATTAACTACTACATTTAAAATACACTATGTTGTAAAGCAAGCAATCCAACTGGTGGGAATCCATCCACTCAACAGAAGCACCAACAGGAAATAATACATGTGTAATAAAATTGTACAATTAATTATTTGTAAAATAACAAATCTGAACTGGTGGAAGATTGGGCTGCATATTATTATGCTTTGTCTTTATGATGTAGGAGTCTAAAAGCTAAAAACTTACACTTGTAGGCACTGACTGGAAGGAAGCCCAGTCATGGTAAGTTACCAAGTGAGAAAAGGGGATTGCACTTTAATGTGTAAGCATGATCCCGTTTAAACTATGCTACACTACACACACACCACCACCACTACCAAAGCAAACTTCTTAGATGTGGGCATGCTTCTTGAGTATGGCAAAAAGCATGGAAGGCTTTTGTAATGGCAATTAAGAGAACGTGGGGTTTTTGTTTTTAAGATTTATCCATTTTTGAGAGGGCAAGCAGGGGAAAGGCAGAGAGGGAGACCGAGAATCCCAAGCAGGTACCATGCTGAAAGTCACCTGACACATGGCTTGCTCAAAACTACAAACCGTGAGATCATGACCCAAGCCGAAATCAAAAGATGCTCAGATGCTCAACTGACTGAGCCACCCAGGCGCTCCTAGGTTTTGTTTTGTTTTTTTTAGGTTGATTTATTTATAATCTCTACATCCAATGTGGGGCTCGAACTCATGACTGCAAGATCAAGAGTCGCATATCCTTCAGACTGAGCCAGCCAGGCACCCTGATAGTTTGTTATATAAAATTAGAATACAATTTTCAAGTGTTGAAAAAAGGAAAGTGTATACATGGGCAAAAAATGAAAGAGAATCGTCTCTTAATATGTCAAAAAATATTAGAAATTATAATGAAACCAGTACCATGATCATGCCTGGTTTTGCCTATCTTTATTAATTCAATTCCTCCTAAGGGCAGAGCTTGTCCTCTTAGAACAGTACGTACAACTTTCAAGAAGAGACTTACGGAATAATTATACCAGTACAGATAAAATTTAGCAATAATTTCCCCTTTAAAAAATGCTTGGGCGCACCTGGCTGGCTCAGTCAGTGGAGCATGTGATTCTTGATCTTAGGGTCTGGAATTCAAGCCTACATTGGGCATAGAGCATACTCAAAAAAATAAAAAATGCTTGATTATAAATTCTCCTCCAGTGGGCTCACATTTAGCTATAATTGATTCACCATATAATACATGTTTACATTAAACTTATTTGAAGTATTATTTTCTAAAGTGCAAGACGTAAGTGGAATCGACTAGGGATTATTCCAAATGTGTCCACAGCCCATGAGGTCTGATTAAGTGGATAACTGCAGTGACTTCACAGCAGCTGAATATGCATATGCTCTAATAGTTTCTCAGTTACTACTTTGGGAAAAAGTTATTTTAGGGTCTAGTTTTCAATGTGTAAACACTACATTTATACATTACTTAAAAATTAACTGGACAGATCAAGTCATGAATCATATTCTGGACAAAAAAACTCCCCAACAACCCTATTTTCTTTAATAGGCTGCAAGATTTAACTTATTTTAATATTCACATACCGTAAGTACAATGGATTATTTTTTTGGGTGATTTGACTTGAATGTTATCCTTTTCCAAAAAAAAATTTTTTTTAATGTTTATTTATTTTTGAGAGACAGAGTGTGATCAGGGGAGGGACAGAGAGAGACACAGAATCTGAAGCAGATCCCAGGCTCTGAGCTCTCAGCACAGAGCCCAACTCGGGGCTTGAACTCCAAACCATGAGATCATGACCTGACCCGAAGCTGGATGCCTAACCAACTGAGCAACCCAGGCACCCCTCCAAATTTCTTAAAAGCGTTATGCTAGCCTCACAGCTGTGACTCTTTGTACCTTGAACACTTAGAAGATTTTATCTGTTAGATATTCTGATATGAGAGGAATCAGTTTATTGATTCTTTATTCAGGAAAATATCTTTCAGGATTTCAGACATGCTTTAAAAAGATGAATATAAACACTATAAAATGCTGAATGTAAAAAAAAATTTTCCCATGTCTTACTAATTCAAAGTAGAATATATGTATATACATGTCTAAAAAATATTTAAGAAAATAATGCTTTACTACAATTTCAGATATACCATAAAAAGAAGCCGAATATAAACATTTCCCCAATTTACTAAATTAAAGGTGAATAAATATGTGTATATACATACGAAAATATTTTTTTCTAGGACTCTGATATATCATAAAAAAGTGAGTATAAACTTAAAACTGATATGCATGAAGTTTCTCATTTTACTCAAAGTCCAGGAACAGGGCAGTTCCACATTGTTTCATCAGCTCAACAATGTCAAGGATGCAGGTAATTCCAATCTATCCCCTGTGCCAATCTCGGCCTCTTACTCATGTGGTAGCAAAATGGCCACAGTTCCAGGTATTACACATATAGACATGCATCCTGGGTATAAGAGGACCATTTCCTCCTACTTTGTTAGGAAAGAAAATTTAACATAAAGGCTGCGTATAACTTTTGCTCAGATCTTCTATGGCCATGACTGTTATATATATGTCCAATTATTAAGCAAACTAGGACAGCAAGAGCTAGACTTCAGATGGGCAGTCCTAGCAAAGGGAAAATGGCTAACACCAATGGGTAGGTAACCAACAGTGTCTGCCACAACTGTATTGCCTTATTTCTTTAAAATTCCATTTTTGTAGTTACATATCCTCTCATTCATGATGCTTGAGGGTTTTTTACTTTCCCATTTCAAAAGTTTTCAAGGTTTTTGGTTTGTTTTGCTTTGCACTTACTTTGTTAGAGCTTTTCTACACACCAGAGATAAATATTTATTCACTCCCTCATTCCTCTGATTTCAACGTGTGTTTACAGGGGACCTATTAGAACAGGCAGTGCACCAAGTACTGACAATGAATCCTGGCCATTAATCATCTCCCATTTTCTACCCATATTGAAAGAAGTTATTTTCCTGGGTATAGCTTTGTTTCATCCTACAAATGTTAATGCGTAGTTGTCCCTCTGTCATTCATTTCTAATTGTAATTTGCCTTGATTTCCTTTCCCCTAGTGAAGCAAGAAGGCAAGGAGAATGAAAACTTCAGTTTTTAATTTTTCTCCAGAAGGAATTACCTGACATTCAATAAAAAGGTGACGTTAGATGTTCCTATATTCACTGCACACATAAGGCCTTCCTCTCATACGATCTCCATCCACAAGTATAAAAATAAAGTAATAAAAGCAGCTCTTATTTAACACACTTTCGATATGAGCCACACAGTATTCTAAGGGATATCATGTAATTATTTAATCTTCACAATGCTAACAAGATGGTGCTAATATTGCTAATTTTTAAGTGAGAAAATTTAGACCTAGTTAGGTCATTTGCCCATAAGAAATGAGTTAAAATGGTGAAGGCAAGTAAAGACTGAGCATTGGTTAAGTCCTGTCCCACTATGATTCAGTTCAGGTTATTTTTAGAGGTTAAGCTTGCAAATATTTGACAAGATTTGAGTGGGATAGAATAACCTGCTGCATTTTTAACATTACTATAGCCCTTCCCAAGCATGAATTACCAGATGAGTAACTTAAGCTATATATATGACATTTATATTAAGAATCCTCTGATTTCCCACAGGGTAAAAATGATCCTGATGCTGAGAAATGTCTGTGGGACTGTCACTGACACATTAACTGCCTTCCAAAGCCTTCCCACTTTCCTCACATTCATGAAGTTTTATCACTTTTACATTAAGTGAACACTGATGGTCCAATAAATTTTGAAACATAAATAGAACCCTCCCAACCACTAACATTTATCAAATAGCAGTAACATGTCAAATAAATTCTGGCCCTCAAAAAAAGGCCTTGTATCCACAGTATTAACTCTGATATTAAGTTATCTTCAAATGCTTTCCCACATCCCTTAAAATCAGGCGGTAGGTTTGTGTTTAACTAGTAGGACTTTGCAGATATCAATAAAATTTTGAGCCTTCCCACATGTCTTCATTCACTCCTCTGTCCTGTATGAATTCTTTGATGTTTACTAAGGTGTGAGCCACGAATAAAGGCCTTCCCACATTGCTTACATTTGTAAGGTTTCTCACCAGTATGAATTTTCTGGTGTCGATTAAGTTCTGAGCCACGACCAAAGGCCTTCCCGCATTCCTTACACTTATAGGGCTTTTCACCACTATGACTTCTCTCGTGATGAGTAAGTTCTGACTTTCGAATAAAAGCCTTCCCACATTCCTTACATTTATGGGGTCTCTCACCCGTGTGAACTTTCTGATGTCGAATCAGTTCTGTGCTGCAAGTAAAGGCCATTTTACATTCCTTACATTTATAAGGTTTCTCACCAGTGTGAGCTCTTTGATGTCGAGTAAGTTCTGAGCCACGACGAAAGGCTTTCCCACACTGCTTACATTTATACGGTTTCTCACCAGTATGAACACTCTGATGTCGAAGAAGATGTGAATCAGAGATAAAAGCTTTCCCACATTCCTTACATTTATGAGGTTTCTCACCAGTATGAATTCTTTGATGCAGACTCAGTTGTGAGGCACAACTATATACCTTCCCACATTCCTTACATTCATAGCGTCTTTCACCAGTATGAGTTATCTGATGAAGACTAAGTTGCGTGTCATAACGAAAAGCTTTCCCACATTCCTTACATTTGTGGGGTTTCTCACCAGTATGGATTCTCTGATGTCGAAGGAGGTGTGAGGGTCGGGTAAAGGCTTTCCCACATTCTTTACATTCATAGTATTTCTCATCTGTATGAATTCTCTGATGTAAATTAAGTTGTGAAGTAGACGGAAAGGCCTTCCTACACTCCTTACATTTATAGGGTTTCTCACCTATGTGGATCTTTTGATGTTGACGAAGTTGTGAGCCAGAATGAAAGGCTTTCCCACATTCTCTACATTTATGAGATTTCTCACCAGTATTAATTCTCTGAGGTTTAGTAACTTCAGAGCCATGGATGTAGGCACATTTCTTACTTTCTTTACTTTTTTTGCTTTCATGAATTCTCTGATGCTTCATTAAGTCTGACCTACTATTAAAGGCTTTTCCACATTCTCCACATTTAGAGTCTTTTTCCTTATTAGGACTTCTTTCATGTTGACTATGGTGTGACTGGCACCTGACAGCTTCCTTACATCCCTTGCATTCATTGGTTTTTGCTCTAGTATAAATTGTCTGTAGTACTCCATGAACTGTGCACTGAACAGAAACAGACTCTTCTCCAGAGGTTATTATGGCTTGTCTGAAATGTCCCTCCTGTTGTTTCTCCAAGCGGCATTTCATTTCTCTGTCATCTCTGACCCTAGTGCACTCAAGGTGAGAGCTTTCAAGTCTTCTTATCTTCAGTTGCAATGATTTAATTTCATAACTGTCTGTCTTTGGAAATAAATTATTGGTTTCTCCTCTGGACTCCCAATCTGTAAGATAACAAGAAAGAAAATAGGATGTATTTTCATGTGGCAGGAGACATGAAAGTTCTAAGGTAGAAATGACAAACTAAAAATAGTGAATAATTTAAATAGTGAAACACAGCAGTGAAACTAAAAAAACAAAACAAAAACAAAACAAAACACCCCAGATTGGGGGGAGGGGATGAGAATAGAGAAAATGAGGGGAATTTATGAAGAAGTAGTTCTTCACCCCTGGCGAAAATCAGAATTAGCAAAGGAACATTACAAATATGACATTCAGGAATTGCCTAAGACCAACTAAATGAGAAATCTAAAGGCGTAGGACATTGTATCTAACAGCAAGTCCTCTCATCTCTAGCTTCAAAATATATCCAGGTTTTGACTCCTTCTATCAGCATCTCTACCACCTTGTCCAAAGCCATCTTCTCACCAAAGCTAATACACTTCTCTAAGTGTAGGTCTCCCTACTTCCACTGTTGCTGTCCTATATCCCATACAGTAGCCAAAGTGTTCTTGTTAAGTAAGTTAGATCAGGCCTTTCTTCTGCCTAAAATTCTCCACTGGATTTCCCTGTTGAGCAGAGCAAAAGTCAAAGTTCTTATGAGGTCTACAAAACCTTCCCTGAACCTGTCTTGCACTACCTCTGTCTGACCTCATTGCTGATCTCCTCTCTTTAGCACACTTTGCTCCACTCCCTGACCAACGGGATGGTCTTCAAACCTGTGAAGCACACCCCTCCTTCAGAATCTCTGTCTGCAAATATTTTCCCTAAGATATTAATATGGCTTGTTCAATTACTCCATTTTGACCTCTACTCAAACTTGAGACCACTCTTTACAAATCAGGTCCCTCATCACTCTACTTATTTTTTGCAATGTACTTATCATCACATGCCATTTTATCTATTTCTCCAACATTATCATGAGAACTTTCAAATATAAAAAAAAATTAAAAGAATTGGGACAGTGAACTCCCATATCCCCCAAACTTAGATTCTACAATAAATATCTGGCTCTACTTGCCTTATCACATATCCTTCTATCTCTCCATCCATCCACCTTGCAGACATCAGTATATATACCTCTAAACTCCACAGATATTATACTTTGTTTACTTCTGTACTGTCTGCCCTTCACTGTATCTGCACAGAGTAAATACTCTTTGATGAATGAAAGACCACTGGCATTTTTATTAATCTCTCTCAGTGATTCAGAGGCAACTCAAAGTGTGTTTGTATACAGTAGTTTAAATACAGTACATCCCATCTGTGCTTACAATAAAATACAAAATTCCTTACCAGACCTGCAAAACTCTGCATTATCTGGACCCTACTTCCCTATTCACTGTCATTTTAAGATGTTCTCCCGTTCACTCACCAGTACCTACTCTACTGGCCTCCACTGGACCCCTATATCATACCAATTACATTCTCATCTTAGACTTTTAGGAAATGCTCATCTCCAATGAATGCTCTGCTCCAGATTTCCTTCATGGCCAGTTTCTTTCATTGTAAATATCTTTATTTTCTGTCAAGTACCCTGTTCTTTGCCTTCATAATCTTTTCCTCAATTCTGGAATTACACATTTGTTCATCGGTTTATCTACCGGGATAATTTCTCCCAAGGTGGCCTAGAACCAACATAATACATATTTCACTCACCATTATATAATCAATCCCTAGCACATAGTTCAATTAATGTTAACTAAATACTAAAGGATACTCCAGTGGAAATAAAGGGAAACATACTGCAGATAATGACATTAGAAGAGTGAGAATGAGAGTAATCACTTCATGTTTTATTTAACAGATGCGGGGAATGTCTTCTGGCCTCTGCTCCTTCCCAGCTTCACTGCCTTCTCTACAGCACTTCCCAAGTACATGGCGGTAAGGCACAAACAAGCCAGCATCATTAGTGTATCTGTACATGTCTTATACCAGTCCCCTACAAGACTGATAGCTTTACACAACAATGAAAATCTTTCATGTAATTCTGAAAAAATTCTAATGGAAACTGAGGATACTATGGCAACCATTTATATGAAGTCGTAATGTGTTGTGACAACACAGAGTCAGACTGCCTGGTTGTGAATTCTAGTCCCACAATTTGCTAGTTGTATGACACTGGACCATTACTTAGCTACTCGGAAACCAAGGAGGCTGAGACAAAGGGAGATGCTCGGGTAAGTTGTCAGAGCTGTGTACAGGCACCCTGTTGCTTGGGATAGTCCCTTTGCTCTTGCTAAGGTCCAGGGTAGTTGGACCAGCCAAAAGCAAGTTGCAGAAAAGACAAACAGTTGGGAAATCTAGAGAGATAAACCTAGAACAACTGGTAAGAAAAAATTGTTCTGTGATTAATGTATGGTCTATATCTGCAATCGAATGAAAATACCACTTACACTGGGGAATGCTATAAGGCTGTCCTTCAGAGAAGGGCACTAAAACTAAGGTCTATATAGACTGGTAAAATAATGTTGGCATTTTATGCTGTATGGAAAGTTCCAGACATCAGGTGTCAGAAGATGCTGTTATTTTAAATATTTTATAAAAACAATCTGGTAGAAAGGGAAAACTGTAAAAAGCATGGGTTGGAATAAAAAATTTGGACCTTAAAGGAATGTTCAAATCAAAAAGTAATATCCATCAAGGATGCTCCCATTGTTCCTACCCTGCACAATCACTCCTCATGCTACAGAATCATTCCCCTACATTGATCTTTAATCTCTCCATTTTCCCTACTCCATGGTCTCATCCTAGCACAATGCAAAATCATTTGACTTCCCAACAGCCTCCTAGCAAGTTTTACCATTTTTACTCACGAACCCTCTGATCCAATCCCTAAAGGACATCCAATCCAATCATGTCCCTATCTTGTTTACAACCTCCAATGGCTGCCAAGTGTCCTCAAGGAAAAAACTCTAAACTCCTAGACTTGGTGAGAAAGCCCTGCATGACGTAGACCTCCATTCAGGTCTTCCAGGACACCCACCCAAGGCTTTCTCTCCTTGGTGCCTTCAATGAAGAGATTCCTCCACCTGGTATAGCATTCCCACCACACCTCCTGGATCCTACTACTCATCCTTCCAGCTTCATATCATGTGTCACAATCTGAAAAGTCTTACCAGTCTGATAATATTGCCCCAAATCTTCTCTCACAGCAGTGCCTTACCTATAACCATCTCCCCTAAAGAGACATTCATTTCTCTGGCCATTGCACAGGCCAAGTTTCTGAAAAAGAAAACTTATAGTGTTATCAGTGATTAAGAATTTAAATCAGCCCTTAAGTCCTCTGCAGGCTCCTGGTAAGACTGGCTCTTCCTTGTCTGAACACTGCCCATTAATTCAAGGTTTATGATTCAAGGAAATGCCCAGAAAGAGCCCCAACTGTTAAACTATAATCACATTTGGCCCCTCTCTACCAAACACACTATTTCCAGAAGGGGCCTATTAATAAGACAATCCCTTATTTTGCCCTACAAGGTCATTCTCATGCCCTGTGAGAATAATTCCAGCAGGCCTAGCATCCTTCCTAACCCTAGCGACTTCCTAGGTTATTCATTGTTATCTTTTAGTTCCTTCCATTATTTTCTAGAATCCTTTTTATACAACCGAAATAGCACTGACTCTAAAAGTTAGGTACCATGCTTTTTTCACCTAAACATTATAGCATTGCTTCAAAAATGTTTTATAAAAAATATTTAGGGGTGCCTGGGTGGCTCAGTTGGTTGAGCATCTGACTTCAGCCTAGGTCATGATCTCTTCGTTCCTGAGTTCGAGCCCCATGTTGGGTTCTGTGCTGACAGCTCAGAGCCTGGAGCCTGCTTCGGATTCTGTGTCTCCCTCTCTCTCTCTGCCCCTCCCCCGCTCATGCTCTGTCTCTCTCTCTCTCAAAAATAAACAAACATTAAAAAATGTTTTTAAAAATATTTAAAATGCTGAGGTTTCTGTATCCCAATTGTGGTAGTGGTTATATAAATATACACATCATAAAATCACAGTAACCTAAAAGAATAATAAAAATTAAAATCAAAAAATGAGTGTATGTGAACATCAGTGAATTCTGAATTAGGTCTATCTATAGTTTTGTTACTACTATTGTGCCAACATCAATTTCCTGGTTTTGACAGTGTACTAAGATTAGGTAAGATGTTATCATTAGGGAAAGCTGGGTGAAGGGTACAAGGGAACTCTCTGTAGTATTTTTGTAATTCCTTCTGAGTCTTAAATTATTTTGAAATAAAAAGCTAAAAAGAAATGGTAACAGTTATAAGTATGTATGTCTAATAACAGAGGCCCAAAATACATGAAGCAAAAACAGAACTGAAGAAAAAACCAGACAATTCAACAAACTGAGGACTTCAGTGCTCTACTTTCAATAATGGATAGCTCAACTAGCCAGAAGATCAACAAGGAAACAGAAAACACACTTTTAAATAACCAAAGGGTCAAAGAAGAAATCACAAGAGAAATTAGAAAATACTTTCAAGTTGGGTGAAAGGAAAACTTAATATACCAAATCTTATGGGATACAGTTAAAACATATCCTAAAGGGAAATTTGCAGCTTATATGCCTATATTAAAAAACAAAAAACAAGAAATATCTCAAATCAGATTTTGGAACTAGACAGAGTCAAGCAAACCCAAAGATACCAGAAGGAAGATAATAATAGCGATTAGAGTGTAAATGAACAAAACAACAGAAGAAAAATAGGGAAATCAACGTAACTTTAAGCTGGTTCTTTGAAAAAGATCAACAAAACTGGCAAACTTTTAGCTCTAGCTAAAAAAGAAAGACTAATACTGATATCAGGAATAAAAGAGGGATATCACAACCAACCTTACAGAAATAAAGGGTGAGGGCTGGGTGTGGGGATTGATTGCTTATGGGTATGGGGTTTCATTTTGGGGTGATGAAAGGTTCTAAAATTAGACTGTTGTCACAGGTGCAAACTCTGAATATACTAAAAAACCACTGAACAGTACACTTTAATCAGAGGCAAATATGAGGAAGGGTAGCAACAGTGATAACTGGAGTGAAAATTTGAGGCTTTGTGCTGAAACATCCTTCCTTCTCCAGATCTCAGGCCTTTTCAGTGAGCTTTCCTACTAATAACTCAGATGTGATGCCTTCTCATAGGCTCCCTAGGTGACCACCTGCCACAGTCTTCCCAATAGGAGTCACTATTACTCACCTGGGCACCATTCTTTTGTTTCCTTACTCTTAACCATCCAGGGCTCCTTCCCCTGCTCCAATAAGGAGATCACATTTGGCTTAGAATCAGAAAGTCCTGCTCAAAAAAAAAAGGTTGGGGGGGGGGGGAACGACAAAGTTATGTTAGGCGTGTACTGGAATTAAAATCAGTACATGATTTTCAAGGAAGAGTAAATAGGTTAAGAGTCAACAAAAGGGGTATAAGTCACAGGTACAAAAAAGATAAAAGTTGTCCAACGGAGCAGCCAATTTCTAACTTCATATGGGATAATCCTTTCCTTGTGAAGCAAGAATCATCAATTCAGCCAGGCAATGTGAAAAGCACTCATGAGAAATTCTTGAGAGAACATAAAATTCCAGAAGTCCAATTCTGAATTTTAGGGGGCTCAAAAACTTACCCAGTGAGATCAGGTTGTTATAATTCTCCAACATTACATCTCGGTACAAACCCTTCTGAGAAGGGTGCAAGCATTCCCACTCCTTTTGAGAGAAGTAAATGGCCACATCTTTAAACTTGAAGCCCTGAAACCACAGATAAATACACTATTTGTGAAAATAATGGACAAAATCTTTACAATGGAATTTAAAAAATGGAAAAAGAAATTTAGTAAGGTGACAACATTAGTAAGGTAACAGGCTGTGCTGGGCCCTTTAATACAGGTGGTTCAGTGTGGAAACAAGAGTGATCAGAGCATACACCATTCTTGGTGCATACATCATGCTTGACCATGACTGTAACTACATAAGTAACCTCTTGACACGATCTCCTTCCATTAACTCCCCAGGTTTGGGAATAACCAAAGTTCATACGACTGGTGTTTCCCAATTAAACCATATACACATACAAATACACGGCACACTGTGTTCACCACATGACACTTGTGACTATCTCCTTCCCCAGTATTCTCCTTCTCCCAATAAAGAAATACTTTTTAAAAGTCTGAATCATTCAAAAATATTTTATAAAATTTCTATTTCCTGGAGCACCTGGTTAAGCACTCAATTTAGGTCAGTTAAGTGTCCGACTCTTGATTTTGGCTCCGGTCATGATCTCATGATTCGTGAGTTCCAGTCCCACGTGGGGCTCTGCACTGACAGCGTGAAGCCTGCTTGGGATTCTTTCTCTCCCTCTTTCTCTGCCCCTCCCTTGCGCTCTCTCAAAATAAATAAAATTTTAAAAATGTATATTTCTGAAAGTAGGATTTGAATATAACTTGGTGATTTAATAATTTCTTAAAAACTCACGTTCATAAAAATGCCAGAATATTAAAACCTAATCACTTTTCCATGTCACGAAAAATTCTAAAATAGACATCATTTTTACTGGCTATATGACAACCCATCTTATACATTCAGTGTTCTCACTGTGGGGTACTAGGCTGCGTAAGTTCTCTAAAGTTCTTTTGCAGTATGAGTCTTTACTTCTCAACAATTTATACATCTGGTTGTACTGTTCCTATACTTTCCTTGTTCCTGATCTGCCAGAACTAATGGAGGAAGATCCAGACTCAGAATGAAACAACCCAAGATGAGCATACGCTACGTAAGTTCAAAATGGACTGACTTATTGGTGTCTACATGGCACAGACTTCTTGGAATATCACGTAACTCCATACACTAAATCTATCATATCTCTATCATAACCCCAGTCTTAAAATTAAATCTCAGAGAGTTACAGATTTGGGAAAATACTGTAACAAATCAACATCAATTACCTTCTTGTCTAATTAGAAAATCGAGTTTGCAGCATGGGTTCCTACTTAACCACTTCATGAAAAGCCCACTTTAACAAGGAAGGTATAATATTTTCAGCAAGGATTTCTACTCCATCAGTATTCCTGGTGAAAGGATATGCACATAAGGAATGCTAAGTGGTTTGCGGAATGAATATTGAAACACCCGTAAAACAGAGGAACACTTATGGGACAGCAGCCTTTGGTAGCATCACTCACTGGAATGGATAACAAGTAAGTTCTTTGGAGGGGCTCAGGAAAGCACTAAGTTTCAGGAAAAAGAAATCCACTGCTCAAATCTTTTAAAATGAAAATGCATTCAATGAAGGAGGGGAGAAACAGCAATTCACATAAATAATAGCTTTAGGGTTGTAAAAACAGATCATTTGTTTCTCAGGTTGATCCTACAGAAATGCATAACTTAAAATTTTCTTTTTCAACGTTTATTTATTTTTGGGACAGAGAGAGACAGAGCATGAACGGGGGAGGGGCAGAGAGAGAGGGAGACACAGAATCGGAAACAGGCTCCAGGCTCTGAGCCATCAGCCCAGAGCCTGATGCGGGGCTCGAACTCACGGACCACAAGATCGTGACCTGGCTGAAGTCGGACGCTTAACCGACTGTGCCACCCAGGTGCCCCGAGAAATGCATAACTTAAGAAGGCAACGGAGGAAGAAGCAAAAGAGGTCCTGAGTCACGGGACTGACTTCAGAGTCCTCAAAGACAGAGAATAAATTTTCCTCCCCTCTCCTGTTCTAATCTTCCTGCTAGTGACAGCTCTTCTCTCTCTCTCTCTCTCTCTCTCTCTCTCTCTCTCTCTCTCTCTCTCTCTCACACACACACACACACACACACACACACACACACACACACAAAGTCTGCCTTTCTTGATTTGAGGAAGAAAAACAAAACCTTGCCTTCCAGAACCCCAGAGAATCCAACTGTACATAATGTGTTTAAAGGAAACAGCTTTCCCAGCAGATATGAACTCAGAAGGGCCTGTTCTGACATGCCCCAGGCAGATCTTTGTTCTACAACCTGGAAGACACTGAGCTCCTCAATCATGGGTGCATCCTAAAGACAGGATGGAGCCCCCAGGCCCAGGAGCACTGAATACTTGGACAGTCCCAACCCTGGATAACAGTTTCTGCAACAGAAATCTCCAGCCTCTCCCTGGCCTAACAGGCTCAGTGTATTAGGTACCTCTTTAGCTTTGTTCCCACATCCCAGAACTAGGGCTCTTAGAACCCCAACTGAAACTTCTTTTCACAAAGACCTTGCCCAGAATCACCAATACTGAGTCAGACAACCCACCAGGATCAGCAGGTCCTTAGTAGTCTTGGCAGAGCTCAACCGCCTGGATGCAAGTTGCAATGGCTTTACAAGAAACCACAATTCTCAGAATCTTTGTGGCCAACACATTCTGGTTCCCAACCAAGATCACCATGGCGTTCCTGCCTGACATTACCCTTTCTCACTGCTACCCATAGCCTTATTGCTGATAGTGTTCATGTCATTTCAAGTACAATTACTGCATATTAAGCACTTTAAGTTTATGGTGCTTGTATGTATGAATCCTTACGAGAGGCCCACAAATCCTAATTCAAAGGAAACTTTAGCTCAGAGAAGTAAAGTCATTTACTCAAACTTGCAGTTAGTGGTAGCATTGCTGGCTTTTGAATCTAGATTTAGATTTCTCCAACTCTGAAAATGATGGTCTTCCACTTCTGACTGTTACAGATGCAGCCAGGGATTTCTGAAGATCCTTTAAAAAAAATCCTGAACTGGGCTCTCCACTTTGGGGAGCAGAAAATGCTTAGTCTGCTCTGTTTGTCACTACAAAGCACAACACTCTGTGAAGGGAAATCAGAGGTAGACGGGAAAGGGAGGAAAGCAGCAGTTCTATAAACTAGACTCCATTATCCAAAAATGTCAAAATCCCCCATGACTCCGGCTCAGTGGGGGCACTTGGGGACATGATGATTTAGACCCAGCACCTGCCTTTAAAAAGCTCAGAATCAGGGAGGAAAAACAGAAAAAAGGAGACAATCACAGGACATCAAGCTCTGTGGAAGACTGGTTATCATGATCAAATTACCAGGTGAAAAATAATGTTCTGAATATTGAAAACATTTTGGGATGCAGTGATGATCTGGTAAAGAAGGAAAGTAATCTTCAGAAGCTAAAATCAAGTCAAACTGGGAACCAAGAGGAGTGTGCTGAGCCACTGACACTTATTTTACCAGAGAACCT